>NC_083428.1:33546191-33851327 GCF_020745735.1 Hemiscyllium ocellatum | reverse complement strand
GAACAGGAGTTTATAATTATCTGTTCAATGATACATATCTGGGGGATAAGTTTTACATGCTGACAAATTGGAGACATTGCTGGGTTTTTATGCATGTGCTTCATAAGTGAAGTGATAGTTAACAAATATAGCCAACATCTGATAATCATTCTTCAACTTCCAGCATCCTCCCCATCACTGTGCTGTCTCATGATGAGGCGTTATTTTTCAAGCTGCCTACATATGCAGTGATGCTAGGTATTTAGATCACCCACTATGACTGTTAGAGTGATTTAAACGACACATCCTATAGCTGTCTGCAACAGGCAGACTCCTGAATGTACCGAAGCAGATCCATGATTGTAAAACTCAGAACATAGTGTATAACACTGAATGTGGTTTCATGATGGATCACTATTTACCAAACAATCCCATGGTGCTCAGAATCTCAGTAATAACCGATTTAAGATAATCACTCAGACTTGCTGTATAGCTCACTTATGCATGCTAGAAGCTACATTGGAACTTCAGAGCACTGTCCTTTGCAAATAGAAATGGCAATACCACACAAAGCACCTTTTAAACTAAAAAGAAGTCTGGGGAGAGTAGCTATTCCCTCGTGCACCCCATGATAATGCTTTGACCAATAAGATTGACTTGTCTGGTTGAAATTTAAACAATATCATGCTAGTTAACTGTTCGACATAGTATGTGGGTTTGTAGGTATCTGTGCATTCTTCATGGCAACATCTCTACCAATTAGAATTCACTTGTCAACCAATCAGCCCTCGTCACTTGCAATATAAATATAAAAGGTACTCCCTTTGAAGTTCAGCATTCTTGTGATTCTGTCCTGATTATTGCAAAAAAAACTTTGAGAGCAGGCTCCTACCCTCAGTAATAAATAAGGCAAATTGGGATTTTAATAAGTTGCAAATACAGATTCTAGTTGCCATTAAGGCTTGAGGGAAAAATTAGCAAAATATTTTCTCCATGTTGAGGACCTGAATTTTTCATTCTCTCAGTATTTTCCCTTTCATGCTACACCAGGGAGGGGAGAATTACTCCCAATGTCTTCGTTGGTGAGAAATGTCTCTAGTGGATTTTAATTAATAAATTCATTGTTATATGACCATGTCACCATCGCCACTCTGGGTCCAGCTTGAGGCTAATTAAGGATTCTGCTGTTTATGAAGAATCGCCACCACAGTGCACTCCATTTTTTAACATACAACAGGATAAATATTTAGGATTACTGGATGTGATCTGCTGCTGTGCCTGATAGAATCACATGGCTTGGGATATTATTAGGGGTCAGATGAACTTTCTCAGGATTAGTCCCAGGGCCTCCAGTCAGATTTTGCCATCTGTGCATTTGGTTTTACTGAATTTAGATTAACATTTCCCAAGACAGAGTCTCGGCCCCACAGAAACTTATTATCCCCTTTCATTAACTTCTCAGCTCTGGTCTTATTAGATCCCAGTGCTAGAACTACAGTTAAAGTCCAGTTGTTTGAGGGCAGATGAAGTTCACCCAGCTTAAAGCAAGCATATTAAAGCAGAGGATTACAGTTTATTACACAACACAGTTGAAGTTCTGTATAGTTTTCATTGCAGAACTTAACAAGAATATAAATCATCCTTCTGGCACTGAGACTGGAATCCAACAATTAGCTTTCTACTGTTTTATCAGTGGCAAATAGAGGTTGCTTTGTTTGCACAAAACTAATTTTGCCACAATTCCAACAATTCTCTAAATCCATTGTAATGCAAACTGTATCTTGACTGTCCCAGAATTGTACAGGAGAAACCTCAGAGCTACAGTACAGTTTTCTAAACATTCAGTTGCATTAAATGAAGCCGCATTGTACAGTGATAATTGTACCGAAGAGATATGGAGCTAGACGTTCTGATTTCGGGAGTCACAATGCATTGAACTTAAGCTTTATGAGTAGGTACAAAGTAACACCAGCAGCATGGGTTCAAATCCCGCACCAGCTGAAGTTACCTGTATTCTTGCCTGAACCACAGTGGTCCTCAATCCATCGATCTTTTCTTTCTAACGAGAGAACAGCCCTATGGTCATGTAAGACTATAAGTCCCTTTAATAGATACCTATCCAAGAATTGTTACCCCATTTAATCTGTGAGGTAACTCACTGATTAGCAGCACCACCCAATCATCTACTTCTAGAGTCCCAGCAACATGGCTTCACCGGTCAGAACTGCCTTTCTTTCCCTCCAACCTGATTATCCAGTCCTAACCCTCACCCACTTATTCAAGGACCACTGATCTAGACCCATCCTAAGACCCACCAGTGATTCCATGTGCTTTACTGAATCTGACAGTACTAAAACTTTGCTCAATTTCCACAGCTGACTTAGCTGCTGATTTTCTCCAGCGCTTTCTGTTTTAATTTGTGCTATACCTTTCCTGAAGAAGAGCTCATGCCTGAAACATCGATTCTCCTGCTCCTTGGATGCTGCCTGACCAGCTGTGCTTTTCCAGCAACACATTTTCAGCTATACCCTTTGCTAGGACTGCAGTTGGTACACTTTGCATAAAAAGCGTGACCCATAGGATCCTAAGGCAAAGTCATTGTGCCCAAAAACAGGTGCTACTGAGCGCAATTTCAAACTAAATCCTTTCGGTTGGAAGCAATAAACAGTAACAGAACCATTGTATTACTTGAAATACTTTATCAGCCAATTAGCAGTGGAAATGGCACATGCTTGCAACAAAATCTCCATGACTTGCAAATATGACAGTGTAGAGGTAAGTGGAAATAGTAACAACCCCAGACGTTAAAAGTAACAGTGATTGCATGCGGGGTAGAGAAGAGAAAGGGAATTCTGGAAATGTATTCAGGAGAATCTTTGTGAGCAGTAGGTTTTCCTGCCAAATGGGAAAGGAGACATTGCTGGCCAATAGAGATGGTGCTTTTATTAATGATGATCAAGATGTGGGAAGTGAAATTGACCAAGTGGAGCTCATCACATTCCAGGATACTGTGAAAGTAATGTCTCTAAAGAGCAACCTAGCTTAAAAATACTGGAGAAGGGATTTGGTGTGGGTAAGTTAGAGACAAAGACAGAAAGGCAGTAATGGGCAGCTCTTTAGGTTAGATTAGCAAGGGTGAAAGAGAGACAATGAAAGCCAGAGCTCTCTGAACAAAGAAGAAGTTAGAGAGTAGGAGGAATAGATAAAGGTGACTAATGATTGATGTCAGATCAAAATACAAGTCAGTATCAGGCAGATTAAAAGAGAGAGAAAAGGGACTATGAGACAATGCAATAACAGAGTGGCAGCTGATATGGAATGGAATCAAAAGGTCTTTTTGAGGTATTGTAACAGCAGAAGGGTTGTCAGCAACATTCCCTCTAAGCTGTTCAGCTGCACACACACAGCCACTGTAACATCCCATGAACAGCGGTCGGTGTCAACACACTGATTGCAGCATTGACTTCCAGTTTCAGCATTTCCCACCATGCATTGACCTCAGAAGCCCACAAAGATAGAAAGAAAAGGGAACATTGGCTGTCAGAGGGACAGGAGAAAGTGAGGTCTGCAGATGCTGGAGATCAGAGCTGAAAATGTGTTGCTGGAAAAGTGCAGCAGATCAGGCAGCATCCAAGAAACAGGAGATTCGACATCTCGGGCATAAGCCCTTCTTCAGGAATGAGGAAAGTGTGTCCAGCAGGCTAAGATAAAAGGTAGGGAGGAGGGACTTGGGGGGGCGGGGGGGGCGATGGAGACGCGATAGGTGGAAGGAGATCAAGGTGAGGGTGATAGGCCGGAGTGGGGTGGGGGCGGAGAGGTCAGGAAGAAGATTGCAGGTTAGGAAGGCGGTGCTGAGTTCGAGGGATTTGACTGAGACAAGGTGGGGGGAGGGGAAATGAGGAAACTGGAGAAATCTGAGTTCATCCCTTGTGGTTGGAGGGTTCCCAGGCGGACGATGAGGCGCTCTTCCTCCAACCGTCGTGTCAGAGGGACAGTATGACCAATTAGGGACCAAAATGGAATGGATTAGTAGAGATGGAATGCATAGTACTAAATTAGTACTTTGAATGAATGTGTATCGCGTGAGAGATGGGAAGGTTTCCAGATAAAGGAATGTGTAGAAATGAATGAAGTTGTGGTACAAAGAAAACTGGTCATAGTTAAAACAGTTAAGGCACCTAAATCCAAATAGGATGCATTCTAAACTGCTGATGGAAAACGGGCTGTAAATTGTTGAGATGCTGTCCATAATCTTCAAATGTTCCTTATATACAAGGATGAACTGACAGGAAGTTTTCAAATTGTCTGTCCTTAATAAACAAAGAGTAGGAGGATAAACGCAACAAAACAGCCAATCTGTTCAACATCAGTGGTGGGGAAACTTTTCAATTAGGGAAGTAGGTAAACAACTGCTTGGAGATACCTGGGCTAATAAAGAATTTGTCAAGTGCAAATTGAATTTGAATAACTTTATTGTGTGTGTTTTTAAGAAGTAACAAGTGATGGTGAATGAGGACAATGCAGTCATCATTGTGTATATAGATTTTCAAAGGCATTTGCTGAAATATTAGGCTTGCTAGCAAAATTGAAGGCCATGGAATAAAGCAGGCAGCACTAACATATCAAATTAGAGAAGGGTTGAAATCCAAAGGTTAAGGTGAAAGCCTGCTTGTCCAGCTGGAGGATGGGATATAGCTCTCTGCAAAGCCATCAACAATGTCAAAGACAGTACCAGACTAAACTAGAGTCCCAGACTAACCACGCAAACACATGCCGACTATGGCAAGGCTGACACAATATAATGGGCTATGAAACAAAGTTGAGTAGAATCGCTGACAACAATGCACTGCTCTCCAATGAGCTCAATACATTCTATTCTCATTTTGAAGAGAAGATCAGTGAAATTATGTCACATGCCCCTGCCCTGTCCCCACAGTCACTGCCGCAGACATCTAATTAGCCTGTTTGAGAACAAACTCACAGAAATTGACTGGTCTGGAATAATGTGCATCCAGATCCTGCACACAGACCAGATGGCAGGAGTATTTGCAGATATCTTTAACCTCTCCTTACTATGATATGAGGTTCCCACTCACTTTAAGACATCCACCATCATCCTGGTGCCAAAGCAAATCAGGGAGTGTGCCTTAATGACTACTGTCAGTGGCTCTGATATGCATCATTACTAGATTAGATTAGATTACTTACAGTGTGGAAACAGGCCCTTCGGCCCAACAAGTCCACACCGACCCGCCGAAGCGCAACCCACCCCATACCCCTACATATACCCCTTACCTAACACTACGGGCAATTTAGCATGGCCAATTCACCTGACCCGCACATCTTTGGACTGTGGGAGGAAACTGGAGCACCCGGAGGAAACCCACGCAGACATGGGGAGAACATGCAAATTCCACACAGTCAGTCGCCTGAGGCGGGAATTGAACCCAGGTCCCTGGCGCTGTGAGGCAGCAGTGCTAACCACTGTGCCACCGTGCTGCCTATAGGCTCCTATAGGCTAGTAATGGCACACATTAACTCCAGCCTCCCAGATTGCCTTGATCCACTACAATTCACCTACTGTTACAAGCGGTCCTTAGCAGATGCCATCTCCCTGGCACTACACTCATCCCTGGAATATGGATATCAAAAAACCTATGTCAGACTATTTATTGACTTTAGCTCCATCTTTAACACCATAATTCCAACAAAATTCATCTCCAGACTCCGAGACCTAGGACTCTGCTCACCCCTCTGCAACTCAACCTCGACTTCCTGAGCTGCAGACAACAACCAGTAAAGATAGGCGGCAACACCTCCTCCACAATAATCCCCAATACCAGCAAGGCTGTGTGCTCAGCCCCTTACCAACCTCCTTATATACTCAAAAATGTGTGGCCAAATCAGCTCCAATACCATTTACAAATTTGATGACCGTAGGAGGTTAGATCTGAAATAACAACAAGGCAGAGTACAGGAAAGAGATAGACAGCTTAATGGCATGGTGTACAGACAACAATATCAGCAAATGATGGAGCTGGTCAGGACTTCAGGAAGTGGAGTAGAGGGCATGCCCCTGTCTGTATCAGTGGTGCTGAGGTGGAGATGGTCAAGCACTTCAAGTTTCTAGGAACAAAGATCTATGCTGGTCCATCCATGTTGATGCTACAGTCCAAAAAGCACACCAATGCCTCTCCTTCCTCAGAAGGCTAAGGAAATTCGGTGAGTCTGCAATGCCTCTTAACAATTTTTGTAGATGAACCATAGAAAGCATCCCACCCGGAAGTATCATTGCTTGATATTGTAACTGCTCTGTCCAAGACCACAAAACATTTCAGGGAGTTGTGAACGCAGATCAGTCCAACTGTAATTCGGCCTATCTTACATTGAACAGTCTATATTTCCTTGGGAAAGTGACCAACATAATCAAAGACGCCCCCCCAAACTGATTATACTCTCTTCCACCCTCTTCCGTTGGGCAGAAGATACAAAAGTTTGAAAACATATAGCAGCAGGTTTAAGAAGAACTTCTTCCCCGTTGTTATCAGACTGATGAATGGACCTCTCATATATTAGAGTCGATCTTTCCCTGCACCTTCTCTATAGCTATGCCACTATATTCGCATTCTGTTCTATTACCCTGATGTACTATGTAAGCTATGACTAGTCTGGTTAGTACACAAAACAATACTTTTCACTGTATCTCGGTACCTGTGACAATAATAAATCAAATCAAATCAAACCAGTGGAGTTTGCTAATCTTAAGTCCCAGAACATCTGCTATCTTCAATATACATACAGGACTTGGACTCTGGAGTACATGAACAAATGTCAAAATTTGCAAATGACAGGAAACATTAAGGAGTACTGAAGAGTATAATAATAAAAATCGTGAGGATGTAAACAGGCTGTGGAATAGGCAGACGCATGACATGGAAATCATGAATTTCCACACCATAAAATATTAGTGATCCGTTGTGTTAAGAAGATCAAAGATGGATGGTAACCTCAAAGTAGTATAGTTTTCTAGAGGTGCAAGATGAGAGGGAATGTTTATGTGAACAAATCACTGAAGGTGGTAAGACAGCTTCATGAACCATATAAGACTCTGAAATTGATATGGTTTGGCCCCAGCTGAAGTATTGTATCAGTCCTGTATGGACATGAAGATACTGGAGAGCACACAGAAGAGATTTTTGGCAATACTTGCAGGGTTGAGGGGATGGTATTGAAGAAACTGGGGTTGCTCTCCCTTGAGTCCTAAAGGCTAAAAGGAGATTTGATACAGATGGGAAAATATGACAGAGAGAGGACGTAAAGAGAAACTGTTTCCAGTAGCTAAAGGATCAGGAACCAGAGGTGACAGACTTACGGTGATTGACAAAAGAACCAGATGCAACATGAAGAGAAGTTTTTGATACATCAGTGGCTGGAACTTGGAATGGACGATCTGATAGAGTAGTGTGCTTTGGCTAAATACTTGAGAAGAGGAAGTACAGGGAAATGGTGAATGAGGTGGAAAGTGGGTTAGTCTGAATTACTCTTTGAAAGATTCGGCAAATATGAAGAAATGAATGTCCTCTTCTGCACTGTGCTATTCAATAATTCTCGCATAAGCTGTAATAATTTTAAATGAGGTGAATGTTAACACCAGTTTATTACCATTCTCTTTGGATGCATGTGTCATTTTAGGTCATTGCTTTCATTAATAGGTATAGATCTCTGTTTCCTGCTTGAATTTGCCTGTTAAAATGTGAGTCCTGTGTGGTCTAGGTTCAATCATGAATAGTGACGACCTGGCCAGAGCATCAGAGAGAGACAAGAAACTATAGCTCGTTATAGTCAGGAGATGAGGTTAGAAAATTGGAACAGCAAATATTTTTGTTTAGCATTTCCCATTTAATTTTGCTGATGAAGTTGCTAAATAAATGATTTAGTGGACTCTGCCATGAGAATTTGCAAATTGGTTAGTTTTTATGTACAGCTCATAAAAAATAAAAAAAAATCCTGATACAAGCACAATCTGGAACCCAGAATAACGTTCCTTTGGAAGGCATTTGTCACGTTTCAGTGCGCAGCTAGTTAGTAACAGATGGAGGCTGAATGATTTGCTGCTTCTGATTTGCTTATCTTATACCAATATGCAAAGCATTGTGGGAGAGGAAACATTTGAGATTGGGGTAGAATTTCTGTTGGAGAGCTTTGAGTTGGGAAGGGCACTCAGTGAGACAGATGTTTAGATGCACCCAAAAAGTACTACACTTCCTCCACTGTCAGAATTAGGTCAATTGTTGACCTTCCTTCCCCTCCACTAATTGAGTGCCTGAAGTGGTCAGTTAATGAGAATTCAAGAGCTTTATCCAAGCGTTGCTAGGATTAACCCAGCTGCACACAGAGCTGGTGTTGTAAGAAAATAAAATTAGAACAAGAGTAGGCAATTAAGCCTCTTGAAACTGTTCTGCCATTTGATACAATGATGGCTGAACTCAAATCAACCTCAACTCCACCTCCCTGCCTGCTCTCCATAATCCTTCAACCTATTACTAATTAAAATCTATTTATTTCCTCCATAAATTTACTCACTGTCCCAACGTCCACCATACTCTGGGGTAGTGAATTCCACAGATTCACAACCCTGTGAGATAAGTAATTTTTCCTCATCTCAGATTTAAGTCTGCCACCCTTATCCTAAAACTACAAATTTTCATTCTAAATTGCCCCACACGAGGAAACATTCTTTTGTTATGACAGTGCAGGTGTGTACTGTAACTTTAAGAGAGAGAAAGCTGGCAAGAACTGAAAGCACAGAACGTGCTGAAAGATTTAAAAATGTAACATTTGGTTGACACAAATAGCTGGTGGAGTGTTGCCATGGTACAAAAACAAATTCAAATTTGGCTAATCGGTTTAAATTATACCCCAGAGACCAAAATCCAATCGAATTTGAATTTAATGTTTTGATGACATCAAACCAATGAAATGATCCAACGTTTTGAGGTATACAATCGGACATTTTGAGTAGTTGGGGGGAGAACAGCAAATAGCACCCATGAGTAAAGACTGCCAGCAGAATAGCTCTCTGAAGGGTACCTGTCCGTAAGAAATTCGTGCAGCAAAAAAACTGAAGCCAACCTGGAGAAATCTACAGAGAGAATTCAATATCTGAATATGATAACTGGGTTTGAAGTTGATTGTCGGACCAATATTGTAAAGTGGGAGGTAAAAGATAGGTTTAAGAGAATGGAGTTCTAAGTAGTTGTGATTTTAATATTCGCTGTTGAACTTAAAGAATAAAATTGTTAATTTTAACCTTAAATATTGAGATCTGGGATGGTTCTTTGCTTCTCGAAATTTAACAGATTACAGTGCGAGGTGAGCTTCTCTGTGTGTCTGGTTTAAATTACTAGGGGGCTTTACCCCGTGTCGTAACACTTTCTACATCTGCTTTGCCAGTCCCCAATAGCATCTTCTCGATCTCGATTAGATTGCCTCTCTTATGACACATGGCAACTGAAACTGTGCAGTCGGCTTGTCCCTCAATCAAAGGCCTATTTGAGGATGGAGCATCAGGAAATCTGAGTATTATGTATTATAGAAGGTGAATGCTATGCTGGGAGAGTGTCCCTTTAAGAAACAAGTCACTGGTGAGTCATCAGACATGTTTGGGGATTTGTGCAAACTTCTCTTTGTGGTGTTACTGAATGCACAGAGACTGAATCAACCTCCCTGTTGGATCACAGTGAACAACAATTTTGTACAGTAGTCCCCCGGTATCCGTGGGGGGCATATGTTCCTAAACCTACCGCAAAAGCCCAAAACCACAGATAGAAGCAAACCCATTCACTTCAATGGGAAATTTACTTTCCCGTCAGCTCCTGATCCCTGGTCCCAGAGCATTCCCTAAAATATGTTCTGACCACGTTAAACCTTGGGTAACCAAAACCGTGGAAAATTACTCCTTGGATACGGGGGTCACCTTGTATATCCTTTCATTTTACAGAGGCCTAGTGACTGCCCAGCACAAAATAGTAGCTGGTGGGTGAAGGGGGCAGAACAGCAGAAAGCCACACTCCTGCCTTTGTTGCCAACTCCCCAGTCCCCTTTCTCCATGACGCCCGCTTCAGGAAACCCTCCCCCAACCTACACACATGCGACTAACGTGTGGCCTTGGTACTTTGAGATCCTTGGAGCTTACTGCAGCAGCCACAGCCTCCCCTGAATACAGGAAACATAGAAAATAGGTGTAGGAGTAGGCCATTCGGCCATTCAAACCTGCACCACCATTCAATATGATCATGGCTGATCATGGCAATTAAGTATCCTTCTCCCGCTTTCTCTCCATACCCCTTGGTCCCTTTAGCTCTTTCTTGAATATATGGAATGAACTGGCCTGAACCGTTTCAGGTGGTAGAGACTTGCACAAATTCATAACTCTCTGAGTAAAGAAATTCTTCTTCATCTCAGCCTTATATGACTTGCATGATTCCTTAAATGATTCCTGATGAAGGGCTTATGCCCGAAACGTCGAATTTCCTGTTCCTTGGATGCTGCCTGACCTGCTGCGCTTTTCCAGCAACACATTTTCAGCTCTGATACTCCAGCATCTGCAGACCTCACTTTCTCCTTAAATGACTTGCCCCTTATTCTTAGGTTGTGATTGACTGATAGATCTCAGTAGATGAGGTCCTTACTCCCAAAGGAAGGCCCACTTTTGGCCTTGCAACTGATTGACTCATAGATTAGCGAGACTTCCAGTAAAGAGGTGGTACACTCTCTCACCTGGCTCTACCTGTCAACAGGAAAGACATCCAGCACCATAACAAGTAGAGGTGAGTTACATGATGGTATCTTACTCTACCCTTTCCCATTATTCCTTCAAGCCCACTAAGGATTGGCATACACAATCTGAGCTAAATCTGCAGAACAGAGGGTGTGCTGCATTGTCAGGAACTCCAACTTGTCGGAACAGGAAACCATCATGGATCAGACTGAGGGTATCTTGGAGCTCCTCACTTGCTCTCTTTGTGCTCACTCACTCTGCAGCTACTTGGAAACTCAGTGCACCTTAGCCATGCTGTGTCTCTTTGCACTTTGCCCCCTCAGACAGAACTTAAAGGCTTAGAGTCCTCCTGCATCACCTGGCTATTTAACACAGGCACAAAGCCAGGCAGCTCATCAGGATTGTCAGCAGTCAACATGGACATGTTGTTGTACCACACCATGTAACAGCAATGTCACAACTGCACCATGTTCCAGCAATATACATGGTAAGCATATTGGACATGCCGCAAAGAAATGAGTAGGTCCCAATGTCGAATTGGTGAAGTCTTCAGTCGGGCCAAGAGAAACTGCTTTCAGTCAGAAGATCCTATACAAAAAGTTATTAGCATCATTGGATCTCAGTCCAGGGGCTAGGACACAGTTAGTTTGCTTCTTGGGATTGTTTGGCAGTCTGCACATCTATAGTTTAGAAAGTCAGTCAGAGTCAGTGTTACTGGTCGAGAGGAACCAGTCTGGGTAACCATGGTACATTGAGTCAGGGAACTGCATAGCAATCAGTCAGGGGTCTGTTCATTCATTGGGGGAAGGGTCAGTACTGGGGCTCTGCTTAATGAAAGTCCAGGGGGTTTATCACAGTCCACTGCTTACGATCAGAAAGCTCGGGAAGTCAACTGTGGGGATTGGAGGATATTGGGATGCTAACAGGAAAATAATGGTGAAGCAGGAATAATTTTGATGGCTTTAAGTAGTGATGTTTAAATGTACATTTTTATTCTCTGCTACAAAAAGGTTATCCGTGATACCATCTTGGGTTGATCACTGAAACATGAGCTGTGGGCATTGGGGCTTAAAAATGTGTTGCTGGAAAAGCGCAGCTGGTCAGGCAGCATCAAAGGAACAGGAGAATCAACATTTCGGGCATAAGCCCTTCTTCAGGAATGAGGAGGGTGTGCCAAGCAGGCTAAGATAAAAGGTAGGGAGGAGGGACTTGGGGGAGGGGCGTTGGGAATGCAATAGGTGGAAGGAGGTTAAGGTGAGGGTGATAGGCCAGAGAGGGGGTGGGGGTGGAGAGGTCGGGAAGAAGATTGCAGGTCAAGAAGGCGGTGCTGAGCCTGAGGGTTGGGACTGAGAAAAGGTGGGGGGAGGGGAAATGAGGAAGCTGGAGAAATCTGCATTCATCACTTGTGTTTGGAGGGTTGGGGCCATGTCTATGTTTTCCTTTCCATTCTTCATCTCAATTTTGATGGCTTGTACTTTTGCTAAGGTATAATGCTAAAAGATGTTGAATGTTCTGTAGAAAATTAGTAAAGGAGCCATCCTTTGCATTTGATTTCAAGTGTTGAGTTTGCATTTTTCAATCATTTTCACAGAAGCAATGGTGAGAAAGATAATTGAGATTGGAACATGTGCCCTAGCTTCTTTCTGGTCCATCCCAGTCCCTTTTATTTCTCCTTCATTCCCTGGTTAATGTTAAGTCTTCTAAAAAATGTGGAAGCACATAATCATTTTGGTCGATCGATATTATTGCCTTCATCAACTTACTCATCATGTTTTCCTTAATTTCACATCTTGTTTACATATTCCATTTCATTAATCTTATATAATGGGTGCCCAGAGCCACTGTCCGCTGGGCAAAAGAAAATTTAAAAGTGGTTCACATTAGCATTCAGAGCAAAAACATATTTCTGACTTACTTTGTGATGAATTTTCGCTGTTGCTATCTGCTTTGATAGTTGCCTTGAACAGTGTTTATTTTCTGCCTACCATTTCAGACAGGGCACAATGGGCTTACTATTGAGAATCCTCATTTAGAAGAAGAGAAACAATTGGAGAAACGTCAGATTGGTCAGGCAACACTAGGCACATCTCACCATTTATCAGTATACATATACCAGGATAGACAGGCACACAATGTATGTGTATCTGTCATCTCAATGACTGCTCAAGGGTGAAGTTATTTTATTTTCTGGTACTAACAAGTGACCTCCTAGGAACTGAAATATTCACTGAACAGTTTACAAATAAAATTTTATTTCTGATCCAGTAAAGCTCCATAGAAAATAATTGATTGACTGGATTATTTTGGCATTTTTCAGCCTTTGGGCTGAATCTAAGGTTTTTTTTAACCGAATATAAGTTGCATAAAGGTTTGGAGGGTTTTCATCATGAGGTCTAATGAGATTTCTCACCAATCTTACCAAATTGGCCTCATTAACTACCCGCCCTGCTTCAGAGCTTCCCGCTCACCTAATTCTATCACCATTTTACCACACACCATTCCCGGCTCAGCTTGGCACTCTGCTGACATCCCTACCGTCTTCCGAGGGCTACCGTACACCCAGAGGAGCACTGACATTCTGAAGCTGCCCTGCCCACTGACAGACTCACAGTGCACTGTATGTTTCATGGATCATTGTTTGCATTGAGAGGTTGCTGTAGAATTCAAAAGCAAGATGAACAAGGCATACACGGGCCTATGAATTATACTGACACCATTGCCCTGTGCTAAATCATCCCTATTCTTTCCCTGGGCTTGGTATCCAAAAGTGATGGTGTGAATTGAGTGCTCACTGAAGTCTGAAGCAGGGAGGTGTGCAGCACATAGGGAGCCAATAGATTAGGATGGCCAATGATTAGGAACCCCTCTGGTCTGTGTCCTATTCAGTATATGGTGTTATGCATGTGGTTCACTAGAACCATAAATACAACATGAGATAGACAGAGGGTAAACATGAACAGGGAATACTTTACTGTAAACCCTCTCAGCTCCACAGTCAGTCCTAGACTGCCTCTCCTAGCTCACAGGACAAGTCACCTGACCCGCC
This sequence comes from Hemiscyllium ocellatum, assembly GCF_020745735.1. Lineage (NCBI taxonomy): Eukaryota > Metazoa > Chordata > Chondrichthyes > Orectolobiformes > Hemiscylliidae > Hemiscyllium > Hemiscyllium ocellatum. Next base: position 33,837,522 of record NC_083428.1, on the reverse strand, counting down.
CTCTTAAATGGGCAACATTACACAATTGCATGCATAACACATGGGTTCATGTGTACATTTCCACTGAGCTGTGCAGCCTGTGGGTATTTCCTCCGAAGTTCTGTACAGGCTAATTGTCATGCTGACACACTGACTTCCAGTTCTGGAAATCAATGCTTCACATGGATGTCAGAGGGCTACGCACCCAAAAACAAAGGTAAAGAAAGTAAAGGGATTGACTCTGTTTCCCTTTAAAAGGCCTGACTTCAATGGGTGTAGCAGCCCTCTCCCTCACTTAACCCAGGCCCAATGCCAGTGTGGTTATAACCAGTGAGTGCTGTTCTGCCAGGGGATTTCCTCCATGTCAATGAGACCTCAAGCATCCAGATTCCCCTCTTGACATTGACAAACTCCTCACTATGAATCTCATGCAATTTTCTCAACTTTCTCACCAATCCCCACATCATTCAGTGCCTGGAAAGAATCTATCCGATGTCTGCTGTTGTAACTTATTAATTCGGCTTGTTAACACTGGAGTTTGGAAGGACCAAAGAGTGAGTGTTCGATGTAGGTAAGACCCTGAATGTTCTCGACAATGTCGGACTAGGAGACACTGTTTCAAAATTAAGGGTCACTGTTTTAAGACCGAGATGAGGAGATTTCCTTTTTTTCAGAGGGTTGTGTGACTTTGGACATTGACTTAGAAGGTGGCAGAATATTTTCATAGCAGAGATGGACAGATTCATATTAGGGAAGGGATTGAAAGGGTGGGGGAGATGGGGATGTAGAATTTGAAACACAAACAGATCAGCCATGATATAATTGAATGGAGGAGCAGGTTCAAGGGGCAAAATGATCTCCTGTTGCTCCTAATTCTTATGTTCAGAATTTGTTCCTGATTTATTAATTCACTCACAGGATTGGGCAAATCTGACTTGGCCAGCATTTATTGCCTGTCCCTATTAATATTGGTAGCATGGTATAGTGACTTAAACATTTTTCACTACTTTTTTTGCAAATAACAATAAATGACTATTCTGTTCTGTTCTATTCTAATTAATCCTATTTTATCACACAATACTACGTGGCCTGTTCTCTGGTTGGCTCCATGATATGCTGTTCTTAGAGACTATCCCAAAAGCAGAGCAACATTTAAAATAGGAGCAGGAGTAGGCCATTTGGCACTTTGAGCCTGCTCCACCATTTTATACGATCATAGCTGATCATCCACCTCAGTACCCTCTTTCAACTTTCTCGCCATTCACTTTGATCCCTTTAGCCCTAAGAACTATACCTATCTCCTTCTTGAAAACATTCAATGTTTTGGCCCCAGTTGCTTTCTGTGGAAGACAATTCCACACATTCACCACTCAATGGATGAATAAATTTCTCCTCATCTCAATCCTAATCTACCTACCCCATATCCTTAGACTGTGACCCCTGCTTCTGGACTCCCAGTCATAGGGAACATCCTTCCTATGTTTACCCAACCCGATCCTGAGAGAATTTTTATAGGTTTCTATTAGGGCATTCTTTGAACCTACAGTGAACATATCCTCACTGATTTTCCTTCATTTGCCACTCCTGCCATCTTTTTCTTCAACTAGGCCACCTTTGCCCCTTTGGCTTTTCCCATCACTATGAATTAAAATCTCAATCAGTTAAAACGATGCTTTCCCTTCTTTATCATGAGCTATTTTGCTCATTTTTGGAAAATGCACATAGCACTGATAAACGTGGAAGAATAATGTAGGAACAACTTCTCCTTCCATATCACTTCTCATTAATCCTGTCTACTTTTTCCACTACCATTGTGATCAAAGAAATGGCACCTCAAAGCTGTTAATGGTCAAGTTACAAATGTTAATTTTTAAAAATTCAGGCATTGAAACCTCTACCTTATTAAATGATGTAAACACGTAAATAACCTAAATACAGCAACTCGATTACAAATGACTGATTCAAAACTGAATGGGAAGCTTTCATCATTGTCACTACTTCAGTAAAAGACAGAAGCAGATCATGAGCACCAGATCTTTAAATTTGAGAGAGGACACCGACTTGAGAATAAATAGAAAATCTCATTGCTTTAACAGGAGTGCAAGATAAGAAAAATGCATGATGTGATGTTGTTTATCAGTGCCACTTTAGATCGGATTGCTAAAATCACTTGGTAAATAAATTCCAAATAGTTCACCGTTCCACTGTCTAAATAGCTGATCCACAGAAATTAGGAAAACTCCAGTTTCAAACCACGATATGATGTATGTTAACTGACAAAAGCATGAAAAATAGGACAGGAATTGGCCATGTTCCCTTGAGTCTGCTTCTCCAATCAATACAATCATGGCTGGTCTTCTGCCTCAACCCCTCTTTCCTGCCTGCTCTCAATCGGTATGATACTTCAATGCTATAATTGGGTTGAGAGCCCTTGACACAGGTCAGCCAGGGTTCTTGCTCTTAACTAACATAGGGTGATGGTGCCAGGAAAATAAATGCTCATGTGAACTTTAAAGTACAGGATTAGATTTGACTGAGGTTCTTTCCTCTCTTATATCCGCTGACATTTGCTTGGAAGTGGCTTTGCATACTCATCAGCCATCAACTGATGTGGCATTCTGTATAAATGAATCTGGATAGTGAATATTACCAGGCTATTCCACCAATGTGCTATCACTGTGAAGCCAGATCCCCTCTTCTTCAGATGTGCTCACTTGCAACACAGTTTCCATACTTATCACAGTGATAAATCCCTGTGTCTCAAACCTCAGGTGTTCATCATCATTTTCAGTGTGAGGGACAAACCCATGCAGTGCAATCTGTATCATTCCAGCCATCTTGATGTTCTGAATATCCATGTGCTAAGTTTACTTCTTTTCTCATTCTGGAGTGAAATATGTGGAAACCTAACACTATATTTCAAAAACTCCAAGTTAATTGGAAACGTATACCCAACCTTTGAGTTCCTCTTATCCCAACATAGAATCTACAGCTTTTTCTCATTAGGACAAGTAATATTTACCCCTTGTCCAAAGAGCTTTAGATGCAGTGTTTTAGAACCAAGGCTTATGGAATCTCACGTGCGTGTAAAGCTAAAGAAGTTTTAACCAGTCAATTAAACTGAACAGTTTATTGGAAACCTCTTAATGTTTTCCAGTCCCATTCATTAGGTCATTGAATTGTATGATTACTGGGAATGGAGTGGGAAGAATCCTAAACTTCTGAATGGACCTATGCTCCCAATGATCTGCTACTCTAAGATGGGATCAAAGATACCATGATAAGCATTGTCCATCCCTAATTGCCCTAATGGGCTTACCAGGATATTGCAGAGGGCAGTTAAGAGTTGACAATATTGCTTCAGATCTGGAGACTGAATAAGACCAAAATCTACATCTGTAAATATGATCAGTGAACAGATTGATTTTTAGGTCAATCAATGACAGTTTCTTGGCTGAGACTAGTTTTGAACTGTAGCTTTAACAATCTGAATTTGAATTCCATCTATGATGGAATTAAACCATATCTGCAGATATCAGCATGGATTACCACGACCATTACTTTTCCTTACATTTCCTTCAATGGGTATACAGATCTGTCTCATGTAGGCATCAAATCATGAAAATTCAGAGAACCCATTTGATTCTGACCTCCCAAAATCAGGCCATCCTGACCCTAAAGGGGCCCTTCTTACTTTCCCACAAAAACAGATAGTCATAAACTATCTTGTGGCCTTTGGTGTAGAGCTCTGCTCACCATGAAACTAGCCTTGTTGGGATACTAAGCGATGAAGGGTAGAGTCTGGAATCATATTTTCCTTTAAATACTTCAATATTTTCCCAAACTCCAGTCCCTCCAGCTTATCCCAAAGATTCTTCTGTTACATCCTGAAAAGAGCTGTCTGTTATAATGGACTGTTTGGAAGCAGATCTTTTATGGTACAAACCTGACTTGTATTGGAATGTTGCTGTCATTGAATAAAGGTATGGAACAGGATAAAACCAAGGTACTGTGGCTGCTTGAGATCTGAAATTAAAATAGAAACTGTTGGAGAAATTCAGCAAATCTGGCAACATCCGTGAAGAGAGAAATGAAGTAACATTTTGAGTCCAACACCTTTCCTCTTCAGAACATTACTATATCTGTAGACCAAAGTAGATTTGAACTCTTTTACAGTGTATCAGGCAAAGGTTAATCTTCATAAAGATACTTAGATACCATTACCAATCAATATATCAATTAGTTTTTTTTAGATTAGATTAGATTCCCTACAATATGCAAACAGGTCCTTCAACCCAACAAGTCCATATTGACCCATTCCCCTACCCCACATTTACCCCTGACTATTGCACCTTACACTACGGGCAATTTAGCACGGCCAATTCATCTGACCTGCACATTTTTGGATTGTGGGAGGAAACCGGAGCACCCAGAGGAAACCCACACAGACATGGGGAGAATGTACAAACTCAACACAGATAGTTGCCCGAGGTGAGAATCGAACGCAGGTCCCTGATGCTGTGAGGCAGCAGTGCTAACCACTGAGACACCGTGACGCCAATTAGATACCAATCAATGACAAGGATGGTGGTGCCTCATATCTTCCAACCAATACTTTAGGCACTTGCTCTTGAGCTGTGCGAGACCAAGCTACAGTCTTGGGGAAACCTCTAATACATTCCATTGGTTTCCCTTATGGCCAAAAAGGTTGGGTGTTATACATACCAAGGCAAATCCTCTAGCAACATAATATCTAGAAAAATATGCCGTAATACTATCAGGAATATTTAAAACAGTTAATCTAGGGGTGTCTGTTTCATAGTTGCCCACGAAATTTTCACCAGGTGATTGCCCAAGATCTTTATTCCCTTGCTTCCCTCCACAATCCTCTCAACTCCCTTAGGGCAACTTGTAATAAGAACACAAATGTGGCCCACCCCACCTGCCCTAACATTAGCTCCATGAGAGTGAAATGTTGATACCTTCTCATCAAATTGATTCTTTAAACCCTGCTATTTATGTGGCGAGCTCTCAATAGTTTGTTTTGTTGAGATGGATTTTTGCGATGACCTGTGGGTTGGACACGGACTCAAGACAGCACCGTCTCCAAACCACACTGATGTTTTCATGAGGTTGTCGAAGACTAGAGTTGTTAGGCATTAACTGTTGTCTAGATGAATGCGTGATTGATGAGGAAAGTGTAGCCACCAAGAAAATGATTTAGATTGCTCTTTCACAATTGTATAACTTTGAAAATGTCTCATCTTCCTAATAATCTCTACCTTCACAGTGCACTGAATTATAATCTGCCTTTGTACCAATTCATGATTGCTATGGAGCCTTTGTGTTCTGCTAGGATGAGCAACTAACAGGCTTCAACTTTTGCCTATTTGTCACTCCAGCTGATAAGCCATGGAAATCATTGAACACATCATCTGCCATTGAATCCACCCCATTCACGAGCAGGCCTGATTCTAAGCTTTGGAAATTGATGATCTCTTTTCAGTATCGTGTATCAGGCACAATTGTTCTTAGTATGGAGCTGAACAATCACACAACCATTACAGCAGCTATTCACAACTGCAACTGAGTTGCTGTAGTTCTGTAAATTCCATTCCAACGCCACAAAATTAATGAACTGTTGCAAAGGAACATAGAAACACTGTTGTGATATAACGCAGCTTTTGAAGCTTCAGGTATAAGAGGCACCGATTGATGAAAAGGAAAAACAGGAAACTTTCCTGCAAACTACCCAAAGCTGCATTCATCACCTTGCACGTAGATTGCCCTCACTTCCGATAAAATCTTGCGGAGACATTCAGGGATCTGAAATCCACAGATTCATCTCATTGCTGGTTCACTAATTGCTCACAAAAACTTAGGCAACTTCCACTCCAATAGTCAAAGCGTTCTTATGGTAGGGTTTTGTGTCCATACCTTTGAACCAGGAGGCCTAGTTGATGTCCCATCTGCTCCAGAGGTGTGCAATAATGTCTCTGAACAAGGTGGTTGGAAAATATCTCCTCTCCAAGTAGTTTACCAGGATTTCATTCGATCAGAGCCTAAGTCTGGAGTCAGGGAACAACATCAGTCTGGTACTGCCATTAGTCGTGAAAGTGACAAGACACAGCAGGACCTATGTCACCAAAACTATATTCCTCCCTAGGTTTCTAAAGAGCAATCTCATTAGTTACATCCCCTGCTGTTTCCCTTTAACCTGACTTTTTTTTTTCTTCAATTTAATTCACTGTTATAGTTTAGTATTGGATCAATGTTATTTTATCAAGGTTCTTGGTCATTAGGCACTGACTAGAAAGTGCATGTTTCTAACTGTCACCGAAGGTCACGAGCAAGTTTGAACTGTGATGACTTTGAGGATAATATAACCACTGCAATTCACAATTGACATTTGCCTTCAATTAATGAGTGAAAGACTTGGATGGCCTTGGTTGCTGCACAGTTACAACTACAGAAAGCACCAGCACATCTGGGGAGGACTGAGCAAAAGGGAGAAAATTAAAGGGAAAGAAAGAAACAGTACTAAGTGCATAATTAATGTATGCGTTAGCACATTTTCCAAGCACAAATTTATTATGTAGGAGACTATGTAATTTGCAGGATTACCAGCTTTATTGCCTATTCTTGTTAATTTATATCAAATACTTTCTCAAGACAAATATCCTTTGAAAATTTTAGGTGCTAATTATTGTATTACACTTACTCAAAATTATCCTATAAAACACAAACTTTCACATTTTCAGTTGGCTGGGCTTTTAATCTGACCATTGTATGATTTCGAAGTTGTGGCGATGATTTGAAGTAAAGGATTGAGATGGTGTAGGGTATGGGTTTTTGAGGCTCCTTAGCTGCCTCATGCGTATTAGAAATGTTCTCCTGTACTTCCTGCGATTGTTTTATCACCTGCTTCTTCTGATGAAGTATATAACTATAGAATGAACAGAATTACCGAATTATGTGCCAAGGAAGAGTCATATTAAACTCAAAATGTTTAACTCGCTGTTTCTGTCCCCTGCTAGACCTGCTGGGTTTTGACAGCACTTTCGGTTCATATTTCAGACTCTCTAGCAGCTGCAATACTTTACCTTTATTTATGAAAAGTGAAAGATTAGCTATTCCAAACTAAGCCTGTGTGCAACTCACCATGATGTCAGATCACATGAGATCACATTAGACCTTAAGGTCTAATGGAAAGAGGTGCATGAGCAGGTTTATTCCATTTGTTGTGTGTGTGTGTGTGTGTGTGTGTGTGTGTGTGTGTGTGTGTGTGTGTGTGTGTATATATATATATAAAAATATATATATATTAATATATATATCTCTCTCTCTCTCTCTCTCTCTCTATATATATATATATATTTTATCGGCAATAAACGTTAACAGTTTGTACAGCCTTATGTTCAGCTTTATGTCTAGAGCTCCCAGCAGCTACTGATGATACTCCTACAATTCATGGTTCCAGTTTTCTATTAAGTTGTACACTTTATCCTGCTGTACCATGTGAATTAACATGAGATTCAGAACAGCACAGCAATTCATTGTATGCGTATAAATAACTTTGACCTTTGCTTCTTATTATTCACCATCACTGGAAAGCTTCAGAACACTGATCAGTTACTATCTTTGCCAAGGGAGGAAACAAATAGCCTAAAGATGGAAACAGATTACAGGGCCAAACAGGTAATGGCTCCTGTGCTATGGATGATCAGAACAAAGCCACAAGTATTACATCAAATAACAGAAAGACATTGAAAACAACAGAGTTCTTGAATATGTCATAAATCTGCTCTTTTTTTCAAAAGTATGCTGTTTGTCAGGGACGCAGGGAAGATATAGCAGTGCTGTAAAACCCTCTTGAAGTAGGTATCTCTCTTGTGAATCAGAAGCCTGGATTAGTATGAATTAGGTTCAGATCATACAGGAGAGATGTTAGGAAACACATCTATACACAAAAGGTGACAAAGGTCTGGAAGTCTTTTCTACAATGGAAATTGATGTTAAATCGGTTGTTAGTGAGATTGATCTTTTTTATGAGGCAATGTTTTATGGAAGTCAGGCCACATATGGGTTGGGCCACAGATCAGCCATGAGCTAATTGAATGTGGAACAGGCTCAAAGGGCTGAATGGCCCACTTCTGTTCCCATGTTCCTTTTTTAAAACCTCTAATTCCAAAATGTGCTTTTTTAGGACTAAAAAAAAGACAGCAGAGGTAAATTCAGTGCTGTTGCACAAAGTCCTGTACAGAAGCCATGGATTGTCACGCCAGTAGAGTGTCAGAGAAACTTCAAACACAGAAAGAGATGTAACAAGAAGTGACAACCAAGGAGCTACTTCCCACTCTCAGCAAAACGTCACCTCTTGTAGATTTTTGTTGCTCTTCCAGGAATAAAAGTGGTTAAAACTAACCACTCTGGACTGGGTGTGCTAATGGGAGAAGTTGCCACTAGTGAACTGAAGTATTTATCTGTACTAGGTTAGGTTTGAGTGCTAGTGTGCGGCCATGATTACTTACAGTGTGGAAACAGGCCCTTCTGCCCAACAAGTCCACACCGACCCGCCGAAGCGCAACCCACCCATACCCCTACCTTTACCCCTTCACCCAACACTACGGGCAATTTAGCATGGCCAATTCACCTAACCTGCACATTTTTGGACTGTGGGAGAAAACCGGAGCACCCGGAGGAAACCCACGCATATGCTGCAGGTAAGACAGCCAATAGGAAATGTAGCCACAGAGGACTCTTTTCCTCAGTTTGCTACCAGCCAAGCACCTTCAAAAAGAGTCAGGATTAAAGAATTACAATTACCCTGCAAAGCCCAAAATGCTGAAACTCACTGTGCACCTTTCAATGTTCCACTATTTACCCTCCATGAATGACCTAGAGACTGAGCTGCATATCCTATACCTTCTTCTTATTCCTAATCAGTGTACAAGCATGTCGCATTATTATTTCTTTTCACATTTAGTCAGTAATCAATCCGGTCTTGATGGTCTTCTTATTCCTGATCAGTTTGCATATCTGTTGCATTGTTATTTATTCCCACATTTAGTAAGTAATAAATTCACTCTCCTGTTAACTCAAGAAAGCCTACTGAAATTGGCTTCTTTTAAAATAAAAACAATTTGGTTTGGGTGAAAGGTAACCATAAGTCAATGATTATTTCCATAATAATCATTCTATAACCAACTGCTCAGACACTAAGTGCCTGTAAATGAGGGATTTCCTGAGGGAACTACTTTCATCTACTTAATGAAAACCCAACAGTTTTGATTTGATTATCTACAGTGTGGAAACAGGCCCTTCGGCCCAAACAGTCCACACCAACCCTCCCAGACCCATCTCCCTCTGACTAATGCACCTAGCACTATGGGCAATTTAGCATGGCCAATTCACCTAAGCTGCACATCTTTGGACTGTGGGAGGAAGCTGGTGCACCCGAAGGAAACCCACGCAGACACAGGGAGAATGTGCAAACACCACACAGACAGTTACCTGAGGCTGGAATCGAACCCAGGACCCTGAGGTAGCCACTGAGCCACCCCACTGGGTAACCTTTTGGAGAGTTGGGCAAGTTATTGAAATTCTTGTTTAATTCCATCATGAAACATATTTTCTACTCAACCTGCTCAGAGACATGGCTCTTGAACCCACATCTCCTCTATTGCGTCAAATTCCATAATCAAACCCATGTGCTCAGGTTTAATTGGATTTAAACAGCAAATTAATGCATCTAATTGACATCTTACCGTTAGTTGAAGACTTTCCTATGTTGATCCCCTGCCGTCTCTCACTAAATGTTGGATAGCTTTCCTGCTGCTAGGTGTTGGACAGAGAGGCTCCCACATGAACCTCTCAGCATGCCCACTATCTTGCCTGTTGTTGAGGGCACAAATAAACTTAGTCCATAGGAAGGGATTCTAGTTAAATTGTGATGGTCGCATTGGTGGGACAGTTTCGGTCTTGGAGGTCCACACAGGTGGGAGTAGGGACTTCACCCACACTATTGCCAGAATGCAATTAAGAACCAGCCAGGCTAAAATGGCAGCCAACTGGGGATGCCAGGCCATGGGTTTAATCAGAGCGCTGATTACTCTGAGGTCTTTACAGTATCATCAGAAGGACCGACTGCTGCAGAGTCACCTTTGAGCATGTGAGGGCATCTCAAAGTGGAAGCATTCACGGAGAGGTGAGAGCCTGTTGTGGTTCTGTTCGCCGAGCTGGGAATTTGTGTTGCAGACGTTTCGTCCCCTGTCTAGGTGACATCCTCAGTGCTTGGGAGCCTCCTGTGAAGCGCTTCTGTGATGTTTCCTCCGGCATTTATAGTGGTTTGAATCTGCCGCTTCCAGATGTCAGTTCCAGCTGTCCATTGCAGTGGTCGGTATATTGGGTCCAGGTTGATGTGCTTATTGATTGAATCTGTGGATGAGTGACATGCCTCGAGGAATTCCCTGGCTGTTCTCTGTTTGACTTGCTCTATAATAGTAGTGTTGTCCCAGTTGAACTCATGTTGCTTGTCATCTGCGTGTGTGGCTACTAAGGATAGCTGGTCATGTCATTTCGTTGCTAGTTGGTGTTCATGGATGCGGATTGTTAGCTGTCTTCCTGTTGGTCCTATGTAGTGTTTTGTGCAGTCCTTGCATGGGATTTTGTACACTACATTGGTTTTGCTGATGCTGGGTATCGGGTCCTTCGTTCTGGTGAGTTGTTGTCTGAGAGTAGCTACTGAACACCAACTAGCAACGAAACGACATGACCAGCTATCCTTAGTAGCCACACATGCAGATGACAAGCAACATGAATTCAACTGGGACAACACTACTATTATAGAGCAAGTCAAACAGAGAACAGCCAGGGAACTCCTAGAGGCATGTCACTCATCCACAGATTCAATCAATAAGCACATCGACCTGGACCCAATATACCGACCACTGCAACGGACAGCTGGAACTGACATCTGGAAGCGGCAGATTCAAACCACTATAAATGCCGGAGGAAACATCACAGAAGCACTTCACAGGAGGCTCCCAAGCACTGAGGATGTCACCTAGACAGGGGATGAAACATCTGCAACACAAATTCCCAGCTTGGCAAACAGAACCACAACAACAAGCACCGAGCTACAAATCTTCTCACAAACTTTGAAGAGGTGAGAGCCTTTATAACGCAGTCATGCAGGCAGGCTACGGAAAACAGGGGGAGAAAAATGTCAGCGGCACAGCTGGAGCCAATAGGGAAGATTTTGTTATAGCCTCCAAGACCTCTTCCATGCAGCAGCTACACACATTGCCATAGGATACAGATGGGAGGTGTGTCCATTACTGACAAAATACTGACAGCATGAATAACATCTCAAATGGGCCACCGATTGTTCAAAATGGAGATCGACAGGGATCAGTTAGAACCCCAGTACCAAACTTTTCCCAGCAGAGGGATTGATTAGGGGAGACGTGGTGACATTATCCTGGTTTCCTCAGCTTCTAGCCTATCATCCACAAACCAGTAAAATCCCTCCCATTGAATAATAAAATGGTTCCAACACAAAGAGGAAATTTAGCTTGGTGCTGATGATCTAAGAAAAATCTGGTTAGAATAATTCCTCTATCATAGAAGCCAGAGTCATAGAGATGTACAGCATAGAAACAGACCCTTCGTTCCAACTCGTCCATGCCAACCAGATATCCCAACCCAATCTAGTCCCACCTGCCAGCACCTGGCCCATATCCCTCCAAACCCTTCCTATTCATATACCCATCCAAATGCCTCTTAAATGTTGCAATTATACCAGCCTCCACCACTTCTTCTGGCAGCTCAATCCATACACGTACCACCCTCTGTGTGAAAAAGCTTCCCCTTGGGTCTCTTTTATATCTTTCCCCTCTCACCCTATACCTACACCCTCTAGTTCTGGACTCCCCCATCCCAGGGATGTTTGCCCTATCCATGCCCCTCATGATTTAGTAAACCTCTATAAGGTCATCCCTCAGCTTCCGACACTCCAGGGAAAACAGCCCCAGCCTGTTCGGCCTCTCCCTATAGCTCAAATCCTCCAACCCTGACAACATCCTTGTAAATCTTTTCTGAACCCTTTCAAGTTTCACAACATCTTTCCGATAGGAAGGAAACCAGAATTGCATGCAATATTCCAACAGTGGCCTAACCAATGTCCTGTACAGCCGCAACATGACCTCTCAACTCCTGTACTCAACACTCTGACCGATAAAGGAAAGCATACGAAATGCCTTCTTCACTATCCTATCTACCTGCAACTCCACTTTCAAGGAGCTATGAACCTGCACTCCAAGGTTTCTTTGTTCAGCAACACTCCCTAGGACCTTACCATTAAGTGTATAAGTCCTACTAAGATTTGTGTTCCCAAAATGCAGCACCTTACATTTATCTGAATTAAACTCCATCTGCCACTTCTCAGTCCATTGGCCCATCTGATCGAGATTCCGTTGTAATCTGAGGTAACCCTCTTCGCTGTCCACTACACCTCCAATTTTGATGTCATTTGTAAACTTACTAACTCTACCTCTTATGCTCACATCCAAATCATTTATGTAAATTATAAAAAGTAGAGGATCCAGCACCGATCCTTGTGGCACTCCACTGGTCACAGGCCTTCAGTATGAAAGCCTTCACACTCAGAAATGCTGCACTCCAGAGTGTAGGAGGAGGAATATATGGACCTTCCCCAATCCCCTCTCTTCTCGCTCAAGGACAGGAATGGAGGTGCTGCATTCTTATATCTCCTTGCACGTCCTCCCCAACTCAAAAAGAATGCACAGCCCTCCTGCTCAGGAGCACCACCCTGGTGGCCAGGAAGTGGACTACATTGACCCTCCAAAACACCATCTCTTCTGACACAGAGGCAGCAAGAGAGGTGCTACATTCTTATATCTCTTTCCACATCCCCCCCACCCAGCTTTGAAAATAATGTTCAATCCTCCCACTCAAGAGTGCTGCACCCCAGAGGCCAGAAGCTGGAATGCACTGACCCTCCCCAAACCCATTGCATTCTCCAAAAACATCCAAACTGAACACACTTGGAGAGGAGAGATCGTGGTATGAACGTGGGAGGAGCGGGGAAAGAGAGACACGAGAACAGACCAATGCATAGGGCAATCCCAAGAGCAGGAAGGAGGGGAACAACTTTGGGCACAGCATGATCCCACAGGTAGTGAATGGCCGAACCGATCCTGGTTCCCTGATGCTTCATTGGCACCCAGGTTAAAACTAATCTACCTCCCATCCCCCATAGAGGCAGAACAAATTTATATTTTAAAAATTGGTGTTATGGATAGAGGTGGAAGAGCGAGGGGAATCAATTTGATTGTTTTATCCACTCAGTGCCCCATCCCTCATTTCCCCCCACCTCCCCGCGAGGTGGTGGTGAGCCGCCATCTTGAATCGCTGCTGTTGGCGGGCCCACAATCCACTTGTGCAGGGAGCTCCAGCAACAGCAGATGTGTTTCACGTCGGGCTGGGGGAACTTGCAAGAAGGCTGCCGTTCCCGTGTCTCGGTTGTCCCTCGGCCTTCCAGATGGAAGTTCCCAGGGTTGGGCAAGGTGCTGTCTGAGGAGCCTTGGTGAATTCATGCAGGACGTCCTGGGCTACTGAGCATCAGGGTTGGGGGGAGAAGGGGTATGTGTGTGTGTGTGTGTGTGTGTCTGTGTGTGTGTGTCTGTGTGTGTGTGTGTGTGGAGCAGGTCTGGTGCCAGTCAAGCGGGTGAGGCTGTTCTGTCCCAGACGGTGTTGAGTTTCTCCAGCACCGTCGATCTGTCTCTGTCTCTGTCTCTGTCTCTGTCCCTGTCCCTGTCCCACCCCCACCCCCACCCCCCCACGACTGGGGCAAGTGGGAAGTATTCCCTCGCTCTCCACGACTCGCCAATGGTGGGACAGGGCTTTGCGGGTGAGGGTAACCCTTTCCCTATTTTATTATTTTCCTCTCAAGTAATTATCTCGTTCCCTTTTGGGATCATGATTTGAGGCAGCGCATAAAAATGTTGCAAAAATAAAGTTTTGCCAAATTTCACCTTTGCGTCTTTAGCCAATCAGCTTGAGTCTTTGTCCTCTGTTTCTATACCCTTCCAGTAACTTCTCTGTGGCTACCCTTTCTGGAACCTTATGATCTTGAGCACAGCTATCAAAACTCTGAGCAACCTTCTTTGCTACTGTGGCCTTTCTATTCTTTCCAGGTAAATCAAGCACCTCCTCCCTGATTGTAGTAAATGTTTTCTGTGATCTCACTTGTGTCTTCAGAGGGTTTCTTGAGACAGAGGGGAGTTGTCAATTAATTATTGCTTGCTAAACACCTTATTAACACCACAGCTCGCTGTATTAATAATCAGCTTCTCATCTTGCCAAATGAGCTTGATATCAAGAACTCTCAACATGGAAACAAGAGCAGGCACCTGGCAACTTCAACTCGATATTTGCTCCAATGGACCACCATGTTAGACACCGGGCACCATCTCAGGGCATGCTCCTTGGGCACTGGCTGCATTCATCCCACATCCACTGACATTGTTATCCAGCCTCTACCAACCCTGGTGGCACATTGCCAATGAATTGCCACTACACTTTGACATTCAGTGTTACATCTTGGGTTGCACTGGAAGCTATCATTGTGATCCTGCAGTATGGACTGGACCGGGCTATATCTCTTTGTTGACATAGCACTCACTCGTTATGAGCCTAAGCTGCATGAACAAGCATCCCTCCTATAGCTCGCCTCACCTTTTTTTTGTGCTTTTCTCCCTCAGCCAGGGACACCAGGCTCGTATTACCAATGTTTCACCATGCCATTCAGAGCAGACACAAAGCGAGACTGCTTGCATGGTTCTCAGCAGGTCTCACTCACATCAAGGGTGATGGCGTTCACTTAGGGCAGTCTCTAATACCAGCTAAGGAGCCTGGACATGGTCAGTCAGTCTGCTCGAGGCAATCAGAGAGTCAGGATGGGTAAGGTGCCAAAGGCCAGGTGACAGGCTGTCCCACTTGAATCTTTCTCTCCTATTCCTGGACTGAGAGGGGAAGGTAATCAAGTGAAATGAAGGAAGATGGCACAACTGTTACTTCTGTTGCAGTTGGTGAGGTGTCCTGACTGAGTAAACAGGCAACAAAGAAGGCATACAGGATTTGTGGTGCCAGGGGTGAGGGTGGATCAAAGCAATGAGGGATGAAGTTGCAGGCGATAGTAAGCGTGGTAGAGCATGAACCTTAATGGGAGGCAGATAGAGTAGCAGAGATCAAGTGGGTGTGAGGTATTGAGGAGAACATAATCTTGCTTACCCTAGAGCAATGGAGAATGACATTGATCTTCTTCCCACAATGCTGGGCATTTTTACTGACAGCCGATGACATGGGTGCAAAGGATGCTGGTCTATTTTTCAGATATCCTCCAAATAGTGAGTTGTTCCATGAATGGTGCCTGATAAAGATGTGAGGGATCCTTCGGGACCTCACAATGAGAATCTCTCCAAAAACCTAAATACAATTCTCAGCCAAAAAAAAAAATTAAAATTCCGAGTCAGACTCCTGCTTGGCCATTTGTGCCTGACACTCTCCAATCTGATTTATCACGGATTAAGTGAATTACACTGCACTTTCTTGGACCTTCTGGAATTTGTTCTTTGCCTGATCTCACTTAACACCTTATTATTTATTATGCTCATGCCACTCACTGGCACTCTATTCTTCACCTTCCTCCTATCTAATGCAATAGCCTAGTACCCATTCACTGCCAGGTTGGATTAAATCTGCCAGGCTAGCATTAGTAAATTTTCCCAGAAGGATCGTGGTTCTACTCTGTTGAGTTACAATCTTCCTGGCCTGTATACGTCTCATCTGCCAATACAAGTCATTCTGCTATAACGCACATTTCATCAGCGTGAATTGGCTGAATTGCATTTGACAAACTGTGGACATTGTTTAGATAATGTGAACTTCCTACTGAACAGGTAAAGCAATTTTCTCTCAGCGATCTTCTACAGCGTGATTTTCTATCGTGTGAGGCTACAGAGGAACACAACTGTCGTGTTATAGCAGAACGATCTGTAGTCCAAGTTTCTAAAGCTGCCCTGTAATACCAGCCCTTCAGCCATACATTCATTTCCTCTAGCCTCCTCTATCTATAATGTAACAATGGAGCCAGAAGCAATACTGAGAATACTACTGAAGAAATCCTGTTTATTAACCTCAATCTCTTAAAACTGCCAGAATGCCTTTTCATCTTTCTTTCTACATATCTTATTGGTAGCAATACATCCATCAACTGTTCACCGTCTCCCTTCAGAATGTTCCCCTCAGTGACATTCTGGATCCAAGCACTTTAAGAGGCAATGTACCAAAGTGGATTCACATTTGCAAGCACAAAATAATTTCCCCTTTTCATAAGAATTGAATCCCTTATCACTGCCCCCCCCCCCCCCAATAGAGCTGAACTATTCCAGTTGCTGTGGACTTTTCACTATTAGTACCCCACCCCCAGAAGAATTATTGCCCTTGTCATTGAACACTGTTTGGACAGTGAGTTAGAACAGAGGACATAAGGCAGAGAACAGTACAGCACAGTACAGATTCTTCAGCCCTTGATGTTGTGCCAACCTTTTACCCTACTCTAAGATCAAACTAACCTACATACCCTTAATTTTACTATCATCCATGTGCATATCCAAGAGTCACTTAAATGTCCCTAATGTATCTGACTCTACTACCATTGCTAACAGTGCATTCCAAACACCCACCACTCTTTGTGTAAAGAACCTACCTCTGACATCTCCCCTAAACTTTCCTCCAATCATCTTAAACTTATGCCCCCTCATGATAGCCATATCCACCCTAGGAGAAGTCTCTGGCTATCCACTCTCTCCATGCCTCTTAACATCTTGCAAACCTCTATCAAGTCACCTCTCATCCTTCTTCACTCCAATGAGAAAAGCCCTAGCTCTCTTAACCTTTCTTCATAAGACATGCCCTCCAGTCCAGGCAGCATCTTAGAAAAATCTCCTCTGCACCCTCCCTAAATCTTCCACATTCTTCCTATAATGGGGTGATCAGAACTGAACACAATATTCCAAAAGTAGTCTAACCAAAGTTTTATAGAGTTGCAGCATAACCTCGCAACTCTTAAACTCAATCCACTGCTAATCAAGGTCAACACACCATAAACCTTCTTAACAACCCAATCAACTTGGGTAGCAAACCCAGGATCCCTCTGTTCCTGCACACTGCCAAGAATCCTGCCTTTAACCTTACAATATGCATTCAAATTTGGCCTTTCAAAATGTATCACTTCACAATTTTCCAGGTTGAATTCCATCTGCCACTTCTCAGCCCAGCCCTGCATCCTGTCAGTGTCCCGTTGCAACTTACAATGGCTCCACACTATCCACAACTCCACCAACATTCGCGTCACCGGCAAACTTACTAACCCACCCTTCCACTTCCTCATCCAAGTCATTTTTAAAGTCACAAAGAGCAGATGTCTGAGAACAACTGCAGATGTCTTAGGCAGCACGGTGGCTCAGTGGTTAGCACTGCTGCCTCACAGCAGCAGGGAGCCACGTTTGATTCCAGCCTCAGGCAACTGTCTGTGTGGGGTTTGCACATTCTCCCTGTGTCTGTATGGGTTTCCTCCGGGTACTCTGGTATTCCCCCCACAATCCAAAGATGTGCACGTCAGGTGAATTGGCCATGTTAAATTGTCTGTAGTGTTAGGTGCATTAGTCAGGGGTAAATTTGGGGTGGGTTACTTTTTGGAAGATCAGCGTGGACTTGTTGGGTTAAAGGGCCTATTTCCATACTGTAGGGAATCTAATTTAAATAAATCCCTGTGGAACACAACTGGTTACTGGTCAAGGAAAGGCCACCAGCATTCTCAAAGATCCATCAATGTTTTTCTACAACCTCTACCATTGGGGAGAAGGTACAGAAGCCTGAACATATGCACCAGCCGGTTTTGAAACAGTTACTACCCTACTGTTGTTAGAATACTGAATGGACTCACAAACTCTGACCATTCGCCTGTACCTGTGTTTTGGTTTTTGCCACTGTTTACCTATTATTTACTTAACTGTGGGATCTGCCTGTTTTGCTCGCAAGACAAAGCTTTTCACTATGCCTCGGTACACATGACAATAAATTCAATTCGGTTTCTCACTTTGACGGCTATAGACAGATTTACACATTTAAAAACTCATCACCTGATAAATCCCCTTGAAAATGTTAATCATAAACGTGATTTTAAAACATATTAAGTTGTCATAGAAGTCCCAGTTAAAAATATATTGGAATAAATCACACAATGATTTATAAATGGTTCAACTCCTTTCATAAGAACCTGCCCAATTACTATCAAAATGGACTGAGTAAAGCTGGTTTTAGATTATATACTGTGACAATTTAAGAAGTCCATTACAAGCTAGATCATTGAATAAATTGTTTATTTTCTAATTTCAATTCCTCTTCTGAAAGATAGCACATTGAACAATGCAACACACTGAATACCAAACTTCAGAATCAGATTATATGTCTTGTCATACTATCCAAACACAAGCTTCTGATCCAAGACAAATGTGCTCCTGATATTTGCCTTAAAATGCATAAATAGAAAGCAGTTGGTCTTTTTTTTAATAGAAGTCAATTGAGTAAACTCATTTTCTGTCTGCCATTGAGGAAAATTGAGAGATTGTTCCATCTGCACAACGCATCAGCTGAAATCTAATTTATTTTACAGGACATGCCTCGAGAGGCCATCATCTCCATAGTGAAAAGGACAATGGAGTATAAATGGAATAACATAAGCCCTTCAAATGTTCTTCTGCCAAATGTGTTGGCGATCATTTGCATTAACTTCCTTAAGTCGGTTTAAAAGTTATTGCATTTTCCTTTTTTTTGAGAGTCAGCCAGTACATTATGAATACTGCAGCTATTGTGTATTAGTGGAGATGGAAATGTCAATATCAAGCCTGTTGGCTGAAGTACCAAATAAGGAAATCTCTTCGGATAATGTCAAATCTGTGTACTTTCACGCTATATTCACGCAGGCGAGTAGTGAGCGCTCCATCACATCCCTGACTTCACCACTGGCCAAGGTCTGTCGTTGTGTGTAGAAATAGTGTTGAAATAACTCATCCACAGTGATCACCAAGCCAGCCAATTACTGCCCTATCAGTTTACTCCCGATCATCACCAAAGTGATGGAAAGTGACCTTTAGACGATCATTGTGTATGCACAATGTGGCACAAATATTACCTGTCACTAGTCATCTCAAGTCTGGATATTGTCTAGTTCTAGCCTAGGCTGTTCCCATTCTGTCATTTAATTCTCTTTTAAATCAGTCTATGTCTTAGTAACCAATGTGGCAAAGTTAATTACCCTCAGTGGGAAGAAGACTATGTCTGTCTTCTTTTTGGGAAAAGAGACCTGCTGTTGAAACTTTTCTTCTTGCGTTCATCAGGACAGAATTGCAAGAGTACCAAATCTCAAAGGGAACAATAACTCATGCTGCATGAAATGAGGTTGCTGATTGGTTGACAAGTATGCTCACGTTGTTAGATTGTGAATACACCAAAAAACAAGGAATTGGCAGGAATTCAAACCAGGCAAGTCAATAAGTGCATTCTAATTGGTCAAGGCATTGCCAGGCAGGTCAATAACTACATTTTAATTGGTCAAGGCATTGTCAAGGAATACAGAAGAAAATTGCATCTCCTAAGCTTCATTTTGTTGCCTCAAGTACAGTGCACATATTCGTTCTACTTGAGAATGTGTGCAGCTTCTAGCATATATAAGTAAGTCACACATTATAAAATCAGGATTATTTAGCAAGTGTTGTTCTATTGGAGAATCTAATGTTGGACACTGTGATTTGGTATTGTTGTGAATCTCTCCTGATGCATGCAGTATGAAAACTTTCAACAATTCAACTCTTTTATCAGCAATACTCAAGTTCTGTACTCCCAATAATTAATCTTCTTTGTTCTTTTAATAATAACCTTCACTGTGTGAACCACAAATACTGCTTTGCCACAACAACAAAATAATCTTCCATTGTTTAATTTTATTAAATCACACATAATTCTGAAAATCTCAGTTAGATAGTATGAACTTTTACTGTTCTGGTGAAAACAGTTCTATTTTTCATGTCTTCCTTTCTTAATGAAATCTCTCATTACCGTTATAATTGGAGCGCATCTTCAAGCAACATTTACCTCATAACATTCGACCTAATTCCTAAAATGAGGTGCCAGAATGACGTAAAAGATGGCAACTGTTGCTGAATCAATGTTGTACAACTTCAATAAAATCTCTTTACTTTTACTTTCTAAGCCCCAAATATAATTTGTTCTTTTCTGACCGCACTCTTTCCCTTGAAGATTTATGCATCTGCATCTCAATGTCTCAGTTTCCACCACTTTATTACAAGTCTCAGTATTAAGGGAATAGTTCCTTACATTATTCTTATTCCCTAAATGCACCTGTACAACTTCCTCTGCACTGAATTGCTGAAAATTCTTTCCCTTTGGGATCTGGATTGAATCCGTCCAAATAAATTTCATGCATGGCTGTCAGGCAGGTGAAACTTTACCGTGATCACTTTTGACTGAATTGAAACTAAATCCCAGAACTTAAATATATATATGTGAAACATTGAATTCTTTTCAAATCCAGTAATTTGACAATAGCCTTCATTTTGGTGTTTGGTATTTTATCTAAAGTCTGACTAATTTCCGTTCAACAAAGAAAGCTCTGAATAGTTCCCTCATTAGCATCATTATACTTGCATTTCCCAGCATGGAGGTGAACCCTGTAGACACAAAACACAGCTCTGACTCAATTTCGTAATTTGCACTGTGTTTGCTAATTTCACTGACGCAATGAGTTGGAAAGCCAGAACAAGCCTCAGAATCCCTTAACACAGTAGAGATATCTCTGGAAAGTGTTACAGCTGCTGATTCTTGCTAGGAAATCTAGACATATGGATATTCGATATAAATAATATTAAGTTCTACTCCATGATGAAATATCCTGGCAACATTTACTGCCTAGACTTACAGGGGAAGAAAACAACTTGGGTCATAACACGAGATGTACAGATTAGAAACAGGCCATCTGTAAACTGATGTTCCATGTAAGGTACTGCTCCTCTCCACACTAGCCTTATTCCACTGTCTCCAACACACCACATGGATATTGGCCTATTCCTGTTCCTTTGTTCCAATTCATCATTGTATATCAACATTTTCACTCCTTTCACCCTTTGTTTATTGATTAGCATCTGAATTGACACTTGCACAAGGTGTTAGCTCAGAGATGGGTAAAGAACTGTCATACTCCTCAAGAGAGAAAAAAAGAGAATTAATTAATAACAATAACCTGGATTTATGTTAAAAATTACACAACACCCGCTTATAATCCAACAGGTTTATTTGAAACTTTTTACTTTCAAATAAACCTATTGGACGATAACCTGGTGTTGTGTGATTTTTAACTTTGTTCACTCCAGTCCAACAACAGCATCTCCACATCCTGGATTTATGTAGCATATTTAACATGGAAAATGTCCTACATTCATCAGTCATGTGTAAGGGCTCAATAAAGTAGCAAAAGGGAAAGATGAGTAGAGATAACAAAGGTTTGGTCTTAAAGGAGGAGAGGGAGTTGGAGGACTGAAGAACTTAGCCACAGAACTCCAATATACAAAATGTAGACAACCATTGTTTCTAATTGGCCTTGAGAGCTTGTTAAACTATAACTAATCTTGTAACTATATAAGCTGCACCTAGGTATCTTTGTACCCAAGGTGGCACTGTAAGTGGCAACTTATAAACTTTTTTCTATATTCATTTGAGTATGTGATAATAAAAGCTAATTCAATCATTCATTCAGTCATTCACAAACAAAAACAGAAGTTGCTTAAAAGCTCAGCAGGTCTGGCAGCATCTGTGAAGACAGATCAGAGTTAACGTTTCAAGGTCAGTGACCTTTTTAATGGTAGCTAGGAAAATGTCAGTTTATATGCAGAACATAAGGTGGGGGGAGGGTGCTAAGGGGTAAACAATAAGTGGTGATTGAGCCCAAAGAAAGAGAAGACAGTTGGATATACAAAGGAATGGATAACAATGTGGCTAGGATAGTGAAGAGCTGTTAGTGGAGACTGTTAGTTACTAATAATAGGTAGGGTGTAATGGCAGACTATGTGATAACAAGGCCTAGTGTGTGGGTTGGGGGGCAGGGGAGGCCACGACATGGGAGAGTTCAGGCCCTAAAATTATTGAACGTGATATTGAGTCCAGAAGGCTGCAGGGTCTCCAAACAGGAAAGGTGGTATTGCTCTTCAAACTTGCACTGAGCTTCACTGGAGCACTGCAGCAAACCTGAGACAAAGATGTTGCCCAGGGAACAGTGTGGTGTGTTAAAGTGGCAGACAATTGGAAGCTCAGGGTCAATTTTGCAGGCAGAACATAGGTGCTCTGTGAAGCAGTCACCCAGTCTATGCTTTGTTTCCTCAATGTAGGGGCAACCACATTGTGAGCAGCGAATGCAGTAGACCATATTGCATGAAGTGCAGGTAAAGTGCTGCTTCACCTGGAAGGTTTGTTTATTTCTGATTTACAGCATCTGCATTTCTTTCGGTTTTCATTCATTCATTCATTCAGATGATGTTGGAAAGCTGTTTTCTTGTTCCTCTGCAAATCCATTAGGCAAAGGCGTACCCATATTTCTCCGAGGGGAGAGGGGTGATGTTCCAGCAATTTGGTGCAACGATGATCAGGGAAGGCCCAACAACGTCTCTTCTTCCTCCGGCAGCTGAGAAAATTTGGCATGACAGTGAAGAACCTTGCCAAATTCTATAGGTGTGCCATGGAAAGCATTCTGTCTGAATGTATCATTACCTGGTATGGCAACTGTACGATTCAAGATCGGAGACAGTTACAGAGAGTGGTGAACTCAGCCCAGACAATCACAAAGGCCAACCTCCCATCTATAGAATCCATCTACCAGGCCTGGTGTCAAGGAAAGACCGTCAGCATTCTCAAAGATCCATCCCATTCTGGCAATGCTTTTCTACAACCTCCACCATTGGGGAGAAGGTACAGAAGCCTGAACACACGCACCAGCTGGTTTCGAAACAGTTTCTACCCGACTGTTATTAGAATACTGAATGGACTCACAAACTCTTAATATTCACCTGTACCTGTGTTTTTGTTTTTGCCGCTGTTTACCTATTATTTACAATCTATGCTACTTAACTATGGGATCTGTCTCTACTGCTTGCAAGACAAAGCTTTTCACTGCCTTGGTACATGTGACAATAAATTCAATTCAATTCAATTTCCAGATCAGACAATATGTGACTTGGAACTTGTATCCACCGCTCTTATTCTTCTGATGATGGAGGTTGTGGATTTGGGTGGTGTTTTTGGAGTAGCGATGACAAGCTGAAAATGTGTTGCTGGAAAAGCGCAGCAGGTCAGGCAGCATCCAAGGAGCAGGAGAATCGACGTTTCGGGCATGAGCCCTTCTTCAGGAAGGGCTTCTTCCTCTGTAGCGATGACAAGGTCCTGTTCTGCATTTATAGATTGTACAGCCTATGGCACTGTGCATCAGCAGTGGAGCTGGAGAATGTAACACACAAAAACAGAAATTGCTGTGGAAACTCGGCAGGTTGAGCAGCTTCTGTGGAGAGAAAACTGAGTTTATGTTTCGAGTCCAGTGGTCCTTCTTAAGAACTGGCTGATGGTTACTGATTAAGTAGGCTGCTTTGTCCACGATTTTGTTCAACTTCTTCAGGGTTTGTCGGAGTTGCACTCATCCGTAAATGAATGGTATTCCATCATACTCCAGACTTGGGCCTTGTAGATGATGGACAGGCCTTGGGGAGTTAGGAGGTGAGTTACTCAATTCTGAGCCTCTGAAATGCTCTGAAAGCATAACATATGTGCAACTAGTCCGATTAAGTTTCTGATAGCTCAGATTCCCATTAAATAACTAGGTGAGGCAGTTTGTTGATACAAACATAGAGAAGATTAATAGATCTATAATATTATAAGCTATTTTTCTGTTAACTCTTCTGGCAATAGTTTGCATAAAACAGAAGAGTGTCTAATGCTCATAGCTTGTGTTATTGATGCTTCAAAGGTCTCATTGTTTGGCAAAATTATAGTCTTTTAGTAACAACAGTGGTTTTCAAGAGAAAATTACATTAGAGTGCTTTTAAACGAGTTATTTTTATGGACTCTATCGGTTCTGTATCGTGTGTATACTGGAAATCATGCAAGTCCCATGAATCGATATGGAAGGTTTGAGAGCCATTTGGGGAGGGTACAAGGCATGATTTGGCATTGAGGGGGCGCGGCATATGGGTGACTGGGAAAGGTGCTTGGTGAGGGCGAGCAGGCCAATCTACAAAAGAACAACTGGTAAGTCCCAAAAAATCAAGGTCATCCTTCAAAACAGTATGCCCCAGCGATTTGTCAACCCTGTGGCCTCCCTAATCAGGAGCACCAGTCCCAGTTGCATCTCACCCTCAGCAACCAGGAACACTATCCCCAACCCCTATCCAAGCTTACCTTGCCCCCACCCAAGTAAACCTTGGGACTCATTAGGCACATTCCACCAAGATGGGGCTGTCAATTTGAGAAATTTCCCAATCCTAGCTACCTGGATTATGAAAATCCTGCCTCAATAGGGTGAGTAGAATTTTGGATTGGCTGAGTGGGACAGAGAATGCTGTAAAGTCAATATAGTCAAGTCAGAAAAAAAACTAAAAATAAATCAAATGCTTTTCAAATGGACAGCAGTCAGTTAAATAGATTATGTATCAAAGTCCTGGCAGGCAAGCTACTTTTCCAATTAACATTGGAACTGAAAGCTCTGAAAATGAGCAGAATTCCCAAATCTCACAAGAAATATGCAGCATTTTGATTTTGCTCCTGAAGCTTTTCCCAAATGAATTTGAGAAGTTTGCATGTTCTTGAAGAGAAAATTATTTTTGACAGGGCTAATAAATTGTATGCAGACTTCCAGCATATAAATTTAGGAGGAGAATTCAGTGGAAATATTGACATGGGTTCTCAAAGGGAGAATTAAGTACCTGCATAGTGGGAGGTAGAAGAGGTACTTGAGGATTCAAATGATGTTGAAACACTGCACAGTTTGAAGTAACTGATCAAGAAATGTAATTAAAGTGCAATTTGCTTTCCCCAAAGGCTCAGCGATACAGTTGACCTTGGCACTACCATTGGTTAGAGCCCAGATGTTACTCATTGCAGAAACAATGTAGTATCAATACATGACTTGTCAAGTGCAGTCTGTTTCTCAGATTCTTTTTACATTGATACATACGCCCATGTTTAAGCTTCATTTCAGGCCTACTCTGTGAATGTTAATTCCAATTAGTTTCAAATATCCTTTCTGGCTTGAAACATGCCCTTGAACTTTAGTGTCCTCAATGTTCTTTAACTAAGCAAGTCAGTCCTATTAAAATCCATCTCACTGCCTGGAAGTGTGCTTAACTGCTATTGAAATTCTACCTCCCCTTTTTGAATGCAGGTTTTAAAAATGCAAGTGATGAGAGTATCACTTAATCCATCAAATCCCTTCCCTTTAGTCCTCCAATCTTATTGTAGTTTCCATCCACCTTCATTTAGAATGTCCTTACTCTTTTTGTCTCTGTTGCTTTACCAGATAGATTACCCAAATTATTCTTCACCCTTTTCAGTGAAAACACACTTCTGATAATATATTTTCTCAAGCAGTGATTTTCCAATTCAAATTTATGATTTCTGAGTTTAATCTGAAACAATCTTATTTAAACTCCTTGCCCAACTCATGATTTTCAACATGATTCAATAGCTCAAATCTGGTAGGTTGGCATGCAACATTAACCTCTCTCATTAGTTTTACAACATTTCTAATCTTTGCTCCAAATTTATAGCTTCTGTTGAATATCAGCTGGGACTCAACATTAGCACTTGTGTCACAACCTCAAAGTATTCTAAATGGTTCAAATCCATACAGAAACACAATCACTAGTTGGGCTGTTGTACTGAACTGAGAGATGTCTTCTCAAATGATGTTAAACAGAGTATTTTTAAAGGAGGAGATGGAGCAAAAGAATTGAAGGGCTTTAAATGAGTGTGTTTATTATTTGTTCAAGCAGTCATTGGATAATGCAATGGCCTAGTGGTATTATTGCTAAATTACTAATCCAGAGAGGAGAGATTGTGGCCAGGGGTGAGCATCACTTTTGTAGCTGACATCACCCTCGATCTCACTACCACACCCACTCCATGGTTTGGAGATGCCGGTGTTGGACTGGGTGTACAAAGTTAAAAATCACACAACACCAGGTTATAGTCCAACAGGTTTAATTGGAAGCACACTAGCTTTCGGAGCACTGCTCCTTCATCCCAATCACCTGAGGAAGGAGCAGTGCTCCGAAAGCTAGTGTGTTTCCAATTAAACCTGTTGGACTATAACCTGGTGTTGTGTGAATTTTAACTTTGTACACCCACTCCAGTTATAGTCTCCACCTCCACTCTCAGCTCCAGGCCTACACCTAGCTCACAGCCCTGTCACCACACTCTCAACTCTGATCTCCAGCATCTGCAGTCCTCATTTTCTCCCAGTTGATACTAATCCAGTGATGCAGATTATGTTCTTGGGTCCTGGCTTCAAACCCGACCTGGTAGATGATGAAATTTCAAGTCAATGAAAATCTGGAATTAAAAGTCTAATGATGACTATGAAGTAGCCATTGATTGTTGACAGAAACCCTCTCAAGTTCACTAACGCTTCCCTTAAGGGAAGGAAACTATTGTCCTGACGGTCTGAATTACATGTGACTCCAGATCAACAGTAAGAAATATCCCTAGCAATGCCCACAGTCCTACAAATGAATATATATAATCATATTTTTAATTGACCATACCTAATTGCTCATGATGTTTTGTACAGTCAATAGGAACCAGTGGCCAGCAAGCCAAAAGAGGTTCAATCAAATCTGATCAGAACAATAGAGTAACCGGCATTGTGCTGCCACTCACCAGTATTGTGTTGATGGAATACAAGACCAAAAATCCAGTGAGCTGGCTGAGAACACGTTGAACACCAGCAATACTCCAGAATCATAGCTGACTCCCTGGTGTGTAACAGGAGACTAGTTTATCAGCTTCCCTTCTGGAAGATATATTGGAAAGAACACTAGGCATTGCCAGCTGTATGGCTTGAGCTCCATCAATAGTACAGTGATCAGAAATCAGTAAAGTTCTCATAACTCATTGTGAAATTTGCAATTGTATTGGATTGACAGGTCTAGAAAACATTCTTGTTCACTGCTTAAGACCAAAGGGTAAAACTCAGCAAAGCTTCACAGAAAATCTCAATACTGAGAACAAGAATAAGCAGTGTAAACTCCTCGAGTTCATTCATGAATCTTTCATTGATGACATTCAGACAACAGAACATGCACTGCCAATCAGAACCATTTAATGAACAACTGGTTACAAGCGAAATTGTCGATATTAGTGACAAAGATTGTGTGGAGTGAGCAGGAATCTTTCAGCAACACAGCAGAAAGTTTGAAAAATGTTTACTTCATCAGTCAAATAACTATGAGGAAGCATCCAACTTGATCAATAAGTTCAGGGAAATAAGCTGCAGATGAGTCCATGGGAACAAAATAAACATAGACAAATCATGGTCAAGAAAAAGTAGTTAGCTGGTCTGAGCATCCAGAATACTACAAAAATGAGATTACCTCTTCCAATGAGAAAAGGGTTGCTCAATCCAGAAATTCAGGATAGAAGAAAGGAGGAAGGACACATTTCAACAGAGCAGCTGCCTATACACAAGGCAACTCAGAAGGCTGAAGGCCTTAAGGATAAGGGAATAGAATGGCACCAATTTCTACAAAGAAAGACTTCATCCATGTAGGATATTTGGGAGACAAAAATCCACCTGTGTAGAAATGCTCTACAAATCAGAAATAGGATCAACAGACCTCACACAAATAATTCACCATTCCTTTGAAAATGCATGTTGAGAAGATACCAAAGCTTCCGTATTGTAGTGATTGTCAAGATCAGGTAGACCTCAGAGAATATTAGTTCCTTGACTAGGGCTGTTAACCTGCTCCAATCAGGGGATCTGACTTGCAGATATAAACAGGAGTGTCTTGTCACTGTCTTGTTAAATGTGGAACTGGGATTTGAGGGTTGTCCTCATCTCCCCGTAAAATGGTCAAACGATAGGGTTTGGGGCCTAGCTTTGCTGCTTCTCTCCCTTGTAAAAATTGCTGTCTCTTGTACAGCTGTAAATGTTTATTGTAAACTGTTTTGTAATTTAATAAAATAATATAATCAGGAGAAAAATAAATAAATAAACAGGAGTGTCGCATCCTGTGGGTGGCTCAATGGGTTAACACTGCTGCTTCACAGCACCAGGGACCTGAGTTCGATTCTAGTTTGGGTGACTTGCTGCATCATGTTTGCATGTTCTTTGCGTGGGTTTCCTCAAGGCATTGAGGATTCCATCCCCAGTGCAAAGACGTGCAGGTTAGGTGGATTGGCCGTGCTAAATTGCCCCATAGTGTCCAAGGATGTGCATGCTAAGTGAGTTAGCCAGGGGAAATCAACTAGACAAAAGTGAGGGCTGGAGATTAGAGTGGTGCTGGAAAAGCACAGCCGGTCAGGCAGCATCCGAGGAGCAGGAAAATCGACACCTCAGGCAGGAGCCCTTCCTGATGAAGGGATCCTGTTTGTTTAAAATTGTTTAAAAAGACTGTTTATAAAGAAAACAAATAAATAAACAGGAGTGTCGGAATTTCACATTGGCCCAAAGGTGCCGTACTTTCCCTGGGAATCCGTGCCCCAAAACCTGAGCCGCCTCCAGAATTTTAGTTTTGACCCTTTTAGGGACATAAAAAGGTGGGCCCGGTATCGACTGCTGCTGCACACCATCCACCTCTTCTCCTTCATCCACCACCCGGACACGCCTTGGCGTGCCCATTTGCCACCGGGCGGTGGCGATCCCCAGGGGAGGGGGTCTCTACACAGGGGTCCTCCCCCTTTCTCTCGGGGCTCTGGGGTGGAGGGTGCTGCACGCAGCGGTCCCCTGCAACCGCAGATAGCAGTGGTTCACAGACTCCCAGCCCAACTGCTTGTTCTGTGCTGCTGTGGAGTCCATGGACCATGTGTATATTGGATGTGGGCGCTTGCACTCCCTTCTTGATTTTCTAAAGAACCTTCTTCTCTGATTTTAGTTGCACTTCTGTCCCACGCTCCTGATATTTAGGCACCCCAGTCCGGAGGGGGGAAGGACAGGTCTGAAGACCTCCTCGTGGGTCTGCTCCTGGGCCTGGCCAAACTGGCCATAAATAGGTCCGGGCAGGGGGCCGTGGAGGGGGTAGTTAGGGCCGACTGCATGCCCCTCCATGCGGTTACGTTAGAGCCCGGGTGTCTCTAGAGAAGGGACACGCAGTGTCCACCAACACCCTGGAGTTGTTCAGGGAGAGGTGGGCGCCGCAGAGAGTGGAGTGCATTATTTCCCCCTCCAACTCTATTATTATTTAATCCCTGCCCTCCCCTTCACTTTTTGATCACACAGCATTGCCCTTTGATGTGAAGGGCACTGCTTGTCACTGGCCACTCGAGTGTTTCCTTTCTTCCTGGTGGTGGAAATTGAATAAAGATTTGTGCAGTTTGTGTCTTTCACTGTGTCCCACACCTGCACACACACAACATGGGTGCTGGGGAAAAGATAAGTACTGTTAGGTGGGAGTGGGGCATAATAAAAGAAAAGAAAAAAATAAATAAACAGGAGCGTCAGGGGTTCTGCTCACTCTGGGAGCTGGCTCTGAGGGAGCTGGATCAGTTTTATGTATTATGCACATGTAAATAAAGCTGAAAATGTGTTGCTGGTTAAAGCACAGCAGGTCAGGCAGCATCTCAGGAATAGGGAATTCGACGTTTCGAGCATAAGCCCTTCATCAGGAATGGGCTTGTAATATGTAAATAAAGGGATACTGGCCGTCATGGAGTCTTTTGCAGAGCGCTTGCATTTGCAAAGGCAGTGATGTGGAAGAAAGGCTAATGGTAAATGAAACAGTTACATGCGTACTTCCTTAATAGATTAACTGTGGGATAAAGAAAACCTCGGGGAGATTTTGTATGAGGGAATGGTTCTAAAGAGGTCAATGTTCACATTACGTTGGCTCTACCCATTCTCCTGATGTCATTATACAATATGTGGGTAGAGGTAGAAAGATCTAACATTTGGAGGGAGCAGATATGTCACCAAAACTCCTTAAATTCCTTGTAATTCTATTTGTCTTTTATCATTAAAGTTCTTGTTTTCTAAACTCTGTAGATACTCTATTGTGGTGCATCCTCTAACACTGAGCTTCAGAGAGTTACAAGGGAAAAGCAGGACAGCAAACTGTAGCCAACAGCTCTTACCCAGTATCACATACTGGTAGAGGTGGTAAGTAGACGTGGGAAAATTCTACACCCAGGACACAGAGGCCAACTTGCAGGGAAGTGAAGCAATACTTCCTCATCTTAGTCCTAAATGGCCTATCCCATATCATGAGACTGTAACCCCTGGTCAAATTGTCAAAATGGAAGGTGGAGGATCGTAACTGTGAAAACAATGGGCAATAGAGGAATGCAGAATGTTTAATCTTCAGGATCTTTTTAAGAACCTAACTACTTTGGATTTTTTTGGAGCCTCAAAGATGTGTCAGTTCAGCCATGCCCACTATAATAATAAAAAAAGATTAAATTTAAAGGGGCCTCATAGTTGTTGGCGATCTGTCAGAGCAACCACTGTTGTCTCACACCTCCCGACCCCAGTCCAGCTGTTGATAATGCAGCCACTGTATGTCAATGGTGGACGGGGTGAATATGGTGGATAGGGCACTAATCCTACAGCCTGCTTTGTACTGGATAAGGTCAAACCTCTGAAGTATTGCTGGTACATGTGGAAAGTGCCTTCACACTCTTGACTGTTGTCTTGCCAATGGGGGAAGTAGAAAGTGAACACTCGCCACGGAATTCTCAGCCTCCAATCTGCTCTTGTAGCCACAATATTTAAGTGGCTGGTTGAATTCCAAACAATACAGTTGAAGGTTATACTACCAAGGCTAGGCAAAGTAGAAGACGATATTGGAAGTTATGTCATTTAAGAACCTGATTGAAATTGTGCCAAACACTCTATGTTCTGTATGTAGCTAGCTTTGTAATTTAGTAATCCTAAATAATTGGCAAAAGCATGTGAGATAACCTTTGGGGTGGCACACTCGCTTAGGGAGTAGCATGGTGGCTTAGTGGTTAGCATTACTGCCTCCCAGCACCAGGGACCTGGGTTCAATTCCAGCTTTGGGTCACTCTCTGTGTGGAGTTTGTATGCTTTCCCCATGTCTGTGCAGGTTTCCTCTCATGGTCTAAAGATGTGCAGATTAGGTGATTGGCCATGCTAAATTGTCCATCATGTTCAGAGATGTATAGATTAGGTGCATTAGTCAAGGGAAGTGTATGGTAATGGGTCTGGGTGGGATACTCTTCGGAGAGGCGATGTCGACTTGTTGGGCTGAAGGGCCTGTTTCCACTCTGTAGGGATTCTAATGTTAATGATAATACTTAGCTTGTTATGCAATGTTTAGCCAACATTTCTTCTTGCTCATATACATTCCACATGTTCTTCAGACTGAATTTTTCTAAGTTTCATTTTTTAGCTTTGATTGGCTTACTTTTTAAATGTTTGATACTGAGGCACAGAGTTTACAAGAAAATAACTGCATCAACAAAAAGATTTGTTTATATAATAGCATTCCTTCCCACTGTGCTTCTAAGCTGCTATACTCTAAGTTAATGATGGTGATTAAACTTTGGAACAAATCATGCAAACAAAATGTTTCACTCAAAACAAAGTTGTGTTTCAGGAGTTAGAATTATAAGGAAAAGTTAAGGAATTTTAGTGAAGTGTTTTGGAAAGAAAGAGTGTCCAGTGATCTAAATTGGATAAGAAACATGCTCAATAGCAGCTATTAATCCCAGTGGCATTCACTTGAAAGATGAAATATAACACTGGAAAATGTGAGGATATATTCTCTAGCTGGAAGAATAGAAGGGTTGAACATTATTTAAAAGGAGAAAGACTGCAGAAAGCTGCAGCCAGCAGTATTTCAGGCTTCTTGTGCATATGTGTTCGATAAGCAATAGGAGAGGGAAATGTTGACCTCTCTTTCAAAGGCATACAACTCAGGAGGTTTTGCTGAAACTATACCAGTCACTAGTTAAACTACATCCAGAATACTGTGAACAGTTTAAGTCTTCTCATCTAAGGAAAAATATATTAGCATTGGAGGCAGTACAAAAAATGTTCATTAGGTTAATCCCGGGATTGGAGAGACTTTATAATAAGGAAACCTGACATAAGTTGGGATGAAATTGGAATTTAGAAGACAAAGAGGAGATCTTATTGAAACACATAATGTTCTTAGTGGCTTTAACAAGATAGATGCGGAGAGGCTGATTTTCATTGTAGGATAGGATGGACCGCATAATTTCAGAGTAAGCGACAGCTCACTTAAGTCAGAAATTGAAAGAAAATTCTTCTCTCAGAGGGTAATTATTCACTACAGAGGGTTATGAGGCAATAGAAGCCAAAATTCCATTTGCTTTTTTACATTACTTACTGTACCTGAATGCTGATTTTTATGTGTCTCATGCAAAGGAACACTTTGCTACCCCTGCTCTGCACTTTCTTTTTGAGTCTTTCTCCATTTAAGTAATATCTGTTATTTGATATTTCCTACCAAAGTGCATTTTCCTACTTTAAACTCCCCCTGCCAAGTTTTTCCCACTAACTCAACCCATTTATATCCCTTCACAGATTTCTTCTACCCTCATCACAACATGCTCTCCCACTTATTTATATCATCAACAAATTTGGATACATTACACTCTGCCATCTCTTCCAAATCATTGATATAGTTCATAAATAATTGAGGCTTAAAGACTGATCTTTGTGACTCCCCTCATTTGGGTGGCACAGTGGCTCAGTGATTAGCACTGCTGCCTCATAGTGCCAGGGACCTGGGTTCAATTCCAGCCTCAGATGACTGTCTATGTGGAGTTTGCACATTCTTCCTGTGTCTTCTTGGGTTTCATCCAGGTGCTCCGGTTTCTTCCCACAATCCAAAGATGTACAGGTTAGGTGAATTGGCCATGCTAAATCGTCCATAGTGTTCAGGGATGTGTGGGTTAGGTGCATTAGTCAGGGGTAAATGTAGAGTGAAAGGGGAGTAGGTCTGGGTGGGATGGTCTTCGGAGGGTCAGTGTGGACTTGTTGGGCCGTAGTGCCTGTTTCCATACTGTAGGGATTCTGATTCTTATACGTTTCATCCTGACTTTCTGTCTTCTGCATGTTAACCAATCCTTAATCCTTGCCAGTAATTGCCACAATGTTGTGAACACCTATCTTGTGCACCACCTTTTATATGGTATCTTAACAAATGCCTTCTGGAAGTCTGACACAGTGCATTTACCAGTATCCCTTTATCCACTCTGTCCTCAAAGAACTCCAACAAATTTGTCAAATATGACTTTTCTTTCACAAAGCCACGTTGACTCTGTTAGAAAGAAAAACATGTGGCTTTGCATGGCCTCTTGCCCTTATACAGTAGGATCCTAGTAGTTGCAGCAGGGTAGATCTTTTATTGTATGCTTTAATGGCACATAAAGAGTGAGTGATTTAATGAAATCAAGGAGAAGGCAAAGTCAAGCTATGTCTTCAGACAGTGTTCAAAATATCATTTATCTTGTTCATTAAGATTACTTGTTGTTATGTGGATAATCATAGATATACCAATCTTTAACTTATAGTTACGTCAGGCAAACTCTAATCTACTTCCTTCATGTGTTTACATCCATGTGCTTTTGGTGTGTCTTCAAGACAGTACAAGGTTCTGGTGCAGTCTGGTGTAGATTTCTTCCAGAGTGTTCCAACTCCATCTACACTGAGCTATCTTGTGCAGTGATGTGTAACTCTGTGACATGTTACTAGGGTGCTGATGCCTTTACACAACACTGCGGTCTGCTGACTTTCAATGAGTGACACCAGAGATGGTCTTGGAGGGTGAACTAAAGCAGCTTTGACCTGGTTTTAGATTGGACCTCGAAATTCTCAAAGCAGGTAGTAGCAATATGGACTGCTTCCTGATGTGTAACAGGAAGGCAAATGGCAGAGTGGAATTGCTGAGACATTGACCCATCAAAAGCAGCATCAAGGTTAGGTCATCTAATATACTGCTGGAGTTGGCCACCATCTCCATATTGGAAAGGGTGCACTCCTGAATTTGTGCCAGTCTTTTTCAGGTCTCTTGACATTGCAAGCAGACTTTCTGACAGGCTTTCGATTGCAACACATTTTTGTTTTATTTGTTTTATTTGTTGACAACTGTAAGCCTCCCCCTCAGATCTGAGATTTGGAGCATGATGATGCAGCTCTTTCCTTGTGATTAGATCCTGCTACCTTCTGTTGTGCTCCTCCTGCAATTGAGAAGGAAGCACGTCAGTGGGACGTGGCACTCACAGATACATTCACAGACCTCGAGGACTTGTGTGGGGTCATTCCATTTTTGTAGCAGCGCATTCATTGTCATCAAGACTTGAGTCTTGACATTAGCAACCATCTAATTCTATTACTTCTACACCAGTTCACCAGCCTCAGACTTCTCGCAAATCCATCGTGAATTCAGTACATTTCTGTTTCTTTCCACCTCCTTCGCTATACTGTGTAAAGATCTGGTCGCCTTGTTCTGGGAAGGATATTATTAAATTGGAGAAAGTATAGAAAAGATTTACCAGGCCGTTGCAAGGACTGGAGTGTTGAAGTTATAAGGAGAGGCTGGACGTTTTTCACTGGAGCTTAGGAAGTTGAGGGGTGACCTTACAAAGATTTATAAAATCATTTCTATCCACTTTATTCAATTGGAATACTATACAAAATTACACAACTCCCAGCCTTCACTATTCCAAAATGAAGGTGCTGCGCCAACTACATCACATTGTGCAGATGCACAATCATTGCACACTGTGGTCTCCACACACATTTTCAGGGCCATTTCAATTTGGCTGCATTGAGTCTTTGAGGATGTGAACAAACTAATTGAAACAAATCATTCCCAGCAGCAAAAGGTTACTTATTAGAATCAGTAAAGTAAGGTTGAAGTCAAAAATTAACATAAAGATTAACCAAACAAAATACATTCTTGTTACATCTCCTTCGTGATGTTCTGGTCCTAAAGACTCCCAGATTGTTTGTCGTGTGCAGTAGCAGTGTAAAGTTATCAACAGTTGATGAATCAGTCTGGCATCTGGTTTTAGCAGGTCCTGCAACTTCAATTTGGTGTTGTCACCAACTGCATGTAGGTCAAGGTTTGACAGTCAAATTAGCTGAAGTTGGTCAGAAGGTCAGTGCAAGTGTGTTAAAATTGCAGCTTGGAAGTTCTCACCCAGAAAGAGATTGATGTGGAGGTGCCAGTGTTGGACTGGAGTGGAGAAGTCACATGACACCAGGTTATAGTCCAACAGGTTTATTTGAAATCACAAGTTATCTGAGCACTACTCCTTCATTGGCACGGTGGCACAGTGGTTAGCACTGCTGCCTCACAGTGCCAGAGACCCAGGTTCAATTCCCGCCTCAGGCAACTGACTGTGTGGAGTTTGCACATTCTCCCCGTGTCTGCGTGGATTTCCTCCTGGTGCTCCGATTTCCTCCCACAGTCCAAAAATGTGCAGGTTAGGTGAATTGGCCATGCTAAATTGCCTGTAGTGTTAGGTAAGGGGTAAATGTAGGGGAATGGGTCTGGGTGGGTGCACTTCGGCGGGTCGGTGTGGACTTGTTGGGCCGAAGGGCCTGTTTCCACACTGTAAGGAATCTAATCTAATCTAATCGTGAGATGTCATGAGAATCTATCAACAATTGCCTGTTCTTGGACCTAAAAATTTTGAGTTATGAATCCAACCAATCTAAGTAAGAAATCTGAGATACTATTTGCAGTGAGTCAAAGCTACAGCTGCCATGACCTGAGGAGTCTAGTTCAATTAAAATCACTTTGATCACTAACGACTTGTTCCACTTCAGGAATTCTATCCTGTACATACCAAAGCAAGCTAGTGTCAACACAGAGAGAACTTAATTATAATCAAATTAATGTCCAGGTGTCAATTTACAAGCAATGCCATAAGCTCTAACACAAAGTGAACATTTAAACTCAGTTCTCTTCAGGGAGATGTGATGTGAGTAAAAACGCTATGCATCTCTAATAAATGGCCACTAATTTAGGCTCAATCAAAATTAAAAGGCTATAGAACCATTAACACAATTAAACAAGAGTGAATTAGCATCAAAATGATCCAAATTGATATTGGCTTCCTTGTGTGACTCCCCCCTGTTTTTGCACCCAAGATCTCAATCTGAGAGAAGAATATATTAACTAAAGCAACATGTCTATGAATATATTAACACATACTACATTCCTCACTGTTACTGTCACAGTGTATTACAAGCTAGGAAGAAGTATTTCACTTTTCTCGTTATTTTACATCTTATTTTCTCTCACTGTGGCACAATTCCATATGTGCTAGCTGATCTCCAGTGTCCCAAACCTCTTCACTCCAGGTTCCTACTCCCTTGTGTGTGATTTCAGGCAGCATGTTTGGTTTCAGTCTTGCTGCTCTTTGTGTGCTTAAAGGTTTTAGGTTTAATTTAAAAGGAAATCAGCTGCAATAGTTGGCTGGTTGTTTTATTAGATTGAGCAGTTCAGGGGAATTGGAAATTCTGCACTAACATCAGAACGGGTCCACCTCATTGACAGAAGTAAGGTAGGGAAGCGAAGCCAGGGAATGCTCAGCACAGCAGGCAGCTTCTGTGGGAGAAATAAATTTCACTATTGATGCGATTTTGTCAGGAATGGAAAAATACAGCTGGCACACTCTTATAGGGGCCTGAGCAATGTGGGCTAGGGAGAGACTTTCGGTGGAATCAAGCGTTACATCCGGTGAGACTTATCTCAACTTTGAGAACACCTCACTGTCTGTTTTGTTTCGGGATTAGTGGTGCTGGAAGAGCACAGCCGTTCAGGAAACATCCGAGGATTTTACTGCTCCTCGGACGCTGCCTGAACTGCTGTGCTCTTCCAGCACCACTGATCCAGAATCTGGTTTCCAGCATCTGCAGTCATTGTTTTTACCCTGTTTTGTTTCTGCCAAGTGACAAGGTGAGTTTCTCGCTAGGTAGTGGTGAGCTGCTAATTAAAGGGGATTGTAGCTTCTTAAATGCCTTGTTAACACTACAACTCACTTCATTCACATTCAGACTCTCAGTTCACCCAATCTGCTGTGAAAGCAGGAAAACCTGACAAGGAAGCCAGAGTGCGTACTTAACACATGCAGCTCACCACTCACTCAGAATGAAGGACATGTTAGACACTGGGCAACAACATCTCAGGGCATGATCCATGGGCATCAGCTCAACACACACCTCCTCCATGAACGTTGGCAACCCAACTCAACGTACCGATCACACCTGCTCTTCAGTGGCAGTGTGCTCGGAAAGCACAGATTGGCATTGCAGGGAGCACCAGAGACTTATATTAAAAGCTGCAGCGGGCACACTTTGAGCTCAGAGACAGGAGCCCAGCTCAGACTGGACCATGCTGCATCTCACGGATACATGCCTACTCTCTTAGCTCACTCTCACTTAGCAACAACCTACCTGCACATAGCATGCCTACCTTGCCTTACCTTGTGTGGTTCCACCTCCAGTTAGTTTCCTCCTGGCACTGCCCTGCTTCCTTGTGAGGACGGGCTCCTGGTCCAGGATCAAAGTTCCCCAACCCCTGTCACTGTGGCAGGGCTATGGAGAGAGGGCTTATGGAGATGAATGTTGGGCCTGGTTCCCCATGGCAACCATCAAGCAGGAGGCATAGAGGCTTTCGCAGGATACACTGCACTGCTCCAGCTTCTGGGCAGTGAGGGCCATTGCGTGTCGTATGCCTGTCAGCTGCTGCTGCTCCTTCCTGTGCATTTGGATGAAATCTCGGACTGCCAACACTGCAAGGCCATCTCCTGTCTGGGGTTGAACAGGTGCCCATTCTCTGGCACTCTTCAGTCTTCTCTTGTGAGTGCCAAAATTCTCATTTCATAGGCAACCCCTTCCCCTCCTCCACCCTGGCCACCACCATCTTTCCTCTCTGCTCTATTGTGCCAGGGTCATTTTTAAATTCTTTATGATAGGCTCCAGTCCCAACCTGTATGGGCTCTGTCTTCCCTGGTTAGAGAGAAGAGGTAGTTGGAATGCAGTGAGATGACAGTCAGTGGCATAGCTATTTGTGCTAGATCATGTGGGGGATGGGTGGTGAGAGATGTGCGAAAGGACTGTAGAGGCAGCCACAGATGACAGGCAGGGTTAATGGTGAGGGAGATTGACCAGGAAGACCTGGTGAGGGAAGGTGTGGCAGGCAACAAGAAGTGTGGCTGGGCAGAAGTTTTGATGGGAAGCATGTGTAGTGACGCTGACAGAAAGAGAGTGAGGCGACAGTGAGAGAAGAGTTTGGCACTTAACCATGGCAAAGTGGAGAATGTCATTGACCTGTGCACCCAGGAGGTGGCACTGACCCAAGTGCTGACCTCAAGCCAGGCTGACGGGGTGTCTGGTGATGTGGCAACCTCTGAGGTTCATCTAGGAAGAGGACAACCTTTTGTTACACCATCCCATTAACCAGCCCATCGACCAGGACCTCTGTCAGAGAAACATGATGCCAACTTCCCCTTCCTCAACATCATGGGCACATGTCCTTGATTGAGCACAGCAGCTTCCAAATGCCAGTACTCATCCAGGAGCACAGCAGTTTTAAAGATGGTGTGGATGCTAAATAGGCTGGTCTTTTGATGGACATCCATTGAATGGCAAATTGTTCTGGGCAAAGCATGTGGTAAGATGGGGTGGAAATCAGATAAGAGAAACACCATAGGGGGCTGGTAAGTAATGAATAAAGTAATTGATAAAGTAGAAAGAAAAGCTTGCTCAGCCTCATGGTGAGAATCCCTTCAAACAATTTGATGCAGTTAGGACTTAGTCAAAAATCTCAAAACTTAGCCCATAAAAATGGGCAGCAGTAATTTCTGTAAAAATGTAAAAAGGCAAAGATGAATTGACTGAGCCTTGGCCTTCTAGAGTTTGCTCATTGATAGTAGGAGAAAGAAAATAACAGAACATTGAACAGATATTTTGGATATTATCTTCTCTTTCTTGGACTAATCCAAAAGAAGGCAATTTGAAGGAGAATGACGTATTCAGGAAGCCTTTAAATGTTGGAAAAGCCACTACATTTTGCAACATTCAGGCACCTACTCAGCTGCCAGTGGGCTTTCTACTGGAATGAAGACCCTGGACAAGGAAGTCCAGGAATGTTCATATGTAGTTGCAGTAAGTGCTTTGGAAGACAATGTTGCTATTTATTGTAAAGGAAATGGAATATAACAATCGAGGCGTTTGGCCATATGGTGTTGGTGAGACCATATTTTGATTAATGTGTACACTTTTGGTTCTCTTACTTAAGAAATAATATATTTATATTAGAAGCAATTTGAAAAACATTCACTCAATTGAATCCTGGGATGAACGCGTTATAAGGAAAGGTTGGACTGGTATCCACTGGAGTTTGGAAAGTAAAATGTGTTCTTACTTAAACATATCAGAACCCTGTAGGGTTTCCATAAACCTGAATGCTGACAGGATACTTGCCTCTTTGGAAGAGACTGCAACAGGAAGCACAGCTTACAAATAAGAGGTCTCGCATCTACGATGGTGATAAGAAGACATTTTTTCTTTCAGAGGTTCATTAGTTTGTGGAATTCCTTCCTCAAAAAGCACTCAGGACAGTGTCATTAAGTATTTTTAAGGCTGAATTAGATGAAGTTTTGATTGGCAAGAGTGTCAAAGATTATAGAGGGTAGACATCCAAGTGAATGTAAGGCCACAATTGGATCAGCCATGACTTTATTAAATGGTGGACCTAGCCCAAGGAGCTGAGAATAGTCTATCCCCACTCCTAGTTCATCTGCATGGAGAAAATTTGTTAATGGGACGTGAACATTGTTGGGTTGGTCAGCAGCTTTTGCCTGTCCCTAATTGCCCTTAGAGAAGGTGATGGTGAGCTGCCTTCCTGAACCACTATAGTCCCAGTGGTTTAGGTAGACTCACACTACTGTTGGTTCAGACAGGGAGTGGGTCAGCTGGGATGAGGGGCACAGACAGTGGGTGAGGGTGGACGGGTTGGGGGTCGGACAGTGGGTGAGGGTGGACGGGATGGGGGGTGGGTGGGGGGGCAAATGAGGTTGGGGGAAGGTGGGCGCGGACGGGGTTGGGGACGAGCAGGGGATGGGGACAGGTGGGGTGAGCAAATGTGATCTGAGGGCGGGGTTGATGAGCGGGCAGGGGGCTGGGATTGCACACAAAGTGCTGCTGCCTAGTCTCCTGAATGGGGAGCAGCTTTACCAGAAAACTGCGAGACCCAGAGGAAATCAGTTAACCGAATAATCAATTATCTGGACAAAATAGTGCCCGCCCACCTTGTTCGGATAATCAAGGTTCTTCTGTTTCCTTGATTTCTGTTCTGTTGCCTGCCAGACATCATAGCCAATGCCCTGACTGTTATTTTCTGCAAATCGTGTGCAAAATTAGATCAATGACAATGGGAAGCACAAAGTAATTTGAAAGCAGCACTCAAAACATAGCTAGATCAGAAAGAGATGGGCAATAAATGAAAAAGATGGAAGCAAAACTGTCAAGGAATTGATGGTAATGATTAGTTTCTTTAGACTGAGACAGTTGGGTACCTGCATAAATCCAGAGAGACGTGACTCTTCCTTCTTCAGTTTTATCTTATCAATGTTACCATGGTTATTCCTGCTCTGAGTTTTAGTCCTCATCTGTAAGCACACTTTCAATTATTCTCTTCCACCTACCAGTCCCAAACAAACCCATCCTCACTGCAATGATATCAAACTCATCGCACTACACCGTCTATTTTCTTGCTGAGCATGACAAAACTGCAATTCCTGCTAAAAGCCAAGCCTAACATCACCTCGCCACACCTCAGGTCTGATTCAGCTTTTTGGTATTCTTGCTTTATTTCCGAAATGCGTTTTACTGAATATGCCCTGTGTTTGTATCATATGTCAGAGATGTAATTTCAGAAATGAACATCTATCCAAAACTCTCGCCATATGCGTTTCAAAAGGAATCAGCAATCTCTTTTCATCTGAGATCTCTTCACGTTTATTTATTTATTTATTTGTTTGTTTGTTTATTTATTTATTTATTTTCATTCCTTAAACCTGCCACTCGCTCATATTTCTATTCTCACCCTAAAGGCACTCTGACACAATCTGTATCCATCACAGACCATCCCTATCTGTAATGTAAAAGCCAACATTTTGAATCACCACAGATGGCAAATTAAAGAGATTTTAGAACAATCAGATCCAATGGAGGAACTAAAATAGTGCCAAGAATCACAGTCTGTATTTCTCCTTTCATTCCTACAATTTTCTAGCCTTCTGCCTGAAAGGTGATGACCCACTTTGGCATGTTCCACATCCTCCAAATGAAGTCCTATATCCTACTCAAGAAATTGTTCAATATTCTAAAAGCCGTACAGCGAGCATTGTAAGTCTCTTCAATTATAATGAGCCTATTCCACACCAGGTACCTGACTCGACATATCTACACTTTCTAATCTAAGTCAAACTATAACAACAAGGGTGCAAACCCTAGGTGAATATATCCATTTCTTTCTCTACAGTTGGAGAGATTGAATAGCGTACTCTAGCTACGTCTTTGCTGGAGGTCAATGAACCAAGTACAAACGAGAAATTTAGCCTGAGACCTTGTGAGTCAGTGCCATGTGAATCGCATGCACACCAATCATAGAAGCACTGATTGGCAGAGACAAAGTTTTCAATAAGAAATTCGTCAGGGCTTCCAAACTATTTTTGCAATACCAGAAATAGATACTGATGGCTTTGCTCTGGAGTGTATGCCATATGTATTAACAAAAAGAAACAACCTGGAGGCAATGATTGGCAAGTTCAAAAGCACATCGATATTGTCTGCTGTTAATCCAAACAATTAAATGTGAAGAGTTGTGCATTGACTTCAAGTTTCTTGATTTCACCAAGAGGTTTCCTTTTGCTTCATTATTTCTCTGATTGTTTTACTGCAAATTTGTTTTTCAGTTTGTTTCCACCAGTTTGAAGAGGTGTATGTAACATCCATGTGTTTTGAAGTGCAAGATATTAATACACTCATCATTAGTTTCATTGCAACGTGTCTTGTCAGCTGAGGTTTATCGGTTACAACCCTCCTCTACCTCCCGCAAGTCACCTACCCATGAGTGCCACTCATACACTCGTGGCTGATGCAATCCTGCCTATTCCTAGAATCTGTACATGTCCTCTATTTCAACAGGGGACACTCGATGATGATCAGGAAAGTGCTAATTTACCCTCTGTACACTACAGATGTTGAGCTCAGCTGAATGTGTTTTTCCTGTCATAGAAGGATAGAACCCTGAGAGTGTGGGAACAGACCATTCGGCCCAGACTGACCTCTGAAAAGCATCCCACCCCATCTCTGTAACCTTGCATTTCTCATGGCTCACCTATCCCTAGCCTAACATCTCTGGACGTTATATGGGCAATTTAGCATGGCCAATCCACCTAACCTGCACATCTTGGATTGTGCGAGGAAACCTCTGCAAACGTGGGATGAATATACAAACTCCACATAGACAGTCAGCAGAGGATGGATTTGAGTCACCCGGCGCTGTGAGGCAGCAGTGCTAACCACAGAGCCATGCTGTCGCCCAACCACCTTGACCAGCTTAATAAAGGATACATGATTGATCCTAGGATGTCCTGGTTCACATGGCTTTGTCCTGCTTTATGTTGTCACTGAAGAATCTGCATCTTATTTATCAAGCTGTGATCCCAAAGTAGCATATAGTTCTGTATTTTCTTTCTTTGTAGGACTAATAGAATTGCTTCAGAGTCTGACTTGTTTCTTTTCTCCCCCAGTGGCACTGTTTAATATTGCAATGTTCAGATAAAACTGGAACAATTGAAACAAATGCAAATGGATAATTCAGGGACAGAACTTCCAATTTAAAGCAAAGTACTGAGCATACTGGAAATCCAAAATAAAATTACTGGAAACTCAGCAATTCTGGCAACTTCTATGGAGAGAGGAAAAAAGTTAATCTTTCAAGACTGATATGACTCTTCTTCGGATGCGAGAGGGGGATAACAATTGAGGCTTTTTATGCTGTTCACAAAGAGAGAGAGGTGCAAGTAATTCAGGTGGTGAGGCTGGCCAGAGCAAAAGACAGAGTGGGCTAATGGTAATAGAGGAGAGATAAAGATGCAATGTAGGTGTTAATGGCAGACATCGACAATAGAAAATAGTTTAGCTCTGCTGCAAACAAACTCATGCAAACAAGCAAATGAAGGACAGTATTCATGATTTGAAGCTATTGAGCTCAATGTTGAGTCCTGAAGTCTGTAAAGT
Source organism: Hemiscyllium ocellatum (assembly GCF_020745735.1). Classification (NCBI taxonomy): domain Eukaryota; kingdom Metazoa; phylum Chordata; class Chondrichthyes; order Orectolobiformes; family Hemiscylliidae; genus Hemiscyllium; species Hemiscyllium ocellatum. The sequence goes on along the minus strand of NC_083428.1, from coordinate 33,793,874 downwards.
GTTTAAGCAGAAGATATGGGGCTTTTCCTCCTACTTGCGTTGGATTTTATTGAACTACTGCAGCAGGCCTAAGACAGGACTGTTAGCACGATAGCAAGATAGTTTATAGAAATAGCATCAAGTGGAAGGTTGGATCATTCTTCCAGAGAGCAATCACCTGTTCTATATTTGATCTCACTAATGCAAAGCACACACACTGTGAGCATTGAATGCAATAAGTTAGATTGAGAGAAGGGCAAGAAGATCATTGTTATAACTGAACATGTATTTGAGGCCTTGGACAGTGAGGAGGAAGGAAGCGAAAGGGCCAATGGAACATGCCAGCATGGAAAAATGCCATGGTGGGGTGTGGAGATGTTGGGAGTGACAGAAGAATGGATTAGACTGGTGTGGAGGGGACAGTCTCTGCACAATACTTGCAAGGGAGGGGAGGAAGTGTTTGGTTGTGACCAACAGTCCCTCTAAGCCTCTGCTTCAATGTTTCATGGGCAGCAATCAGCATTGGCAAACCAATGGCAGCACTGACTTCCAGTTCTGGGCATCACTGCCATGTACAGGACTCAGAAATCCATGTAGGCGGAGAGAAAATGAGAAGGAATGTTAGTTGTTACATCTGGACATGGCTGACATGGTGGAGGATGGTGTGGTGGAGCATGAGGACTAGGCAAAGCCCACCATTGTTTGAGGAGGGAGAGGAAAGCATGATGGTAGAAGCATGGCATGCTGGTCAACCACAATGGAAGATAATCCTTGGTTGAGGAAAAAGGAAAACACGTTAAAAGCAAGAGTAACTTGGAGAATGGAATGGAGTCCTTGCAGGAAGCAAAGTGTGAAGAAATGTAGCCAATGTAATTTTGAGACTGGGTGGATTTGTAATAAATACTGATGGGCAACCTTTCCCCAGAAATGTAAACAGAGAACTCGAGAACGGGAACAGGAGAGTTAAAGCTGGATCACATAAAGTGGGGAAAAAGAAACTGGAAGCAAACATGATGATTTTTTTTCATTTTCTAGATGAAAGCAGGAGACAGCACCAATTATGTCACCGATGCACAAGAGTAAGAGTTGTGGGTAGAGGCCTGAGTAGTTCTTGAATAAGAAATATTGCATATACCCCACAAAGAGACAGGAATAACTGGAAACCATGTAGGTACCCATAGCCACATCTTAAATTGGAGAAAGTACATCAAATTGTAATAAACTCAGCCAGGCAAAGGAGGGTTGAAGTGGATGGGAGCAGATCAGCCCTCCTTTCAAAGGAGAAATTATTAGACTTTAGACCATCCTCATGGCAGGGGGAGGATTTGTGGAGAGATACGCTACTCAAAAAAACAAAGAACTGCAGATGCTGGGAGTCAGAAACAAAAACAAAAATAGCTGGAGAAATTTCACAGGTTGGGCAGCATCTGTGGGGAGAAAACAGAGCTAATGTTTTGGGTTCAGTGACACTTCTTAAGTTCTGGCTCTGAGAAGTATTACAGAACAAAGAGACCTAGGGGTACAACTTCATAGCTCCTTGAACATGGAGTCATATGTAGACAGGGCAAGGAAGAAGGCTTTTGGCACGCTAGCTTTCAATGGGCAGAGCATTGAGTACAGGAGTTTGAGCATCTTGTTGCAACTGTACAAGTTGCTGGTGAAGCCACATTTGGAGTACTGTGTGCGGTTCTGGTTGTCCTACTATAGAAAGGATATAGTTAGTCTGGAAAGAGTGCAAAAAAGATTTACAAGTATGCTACCTGGACTGGAGGGTTTGAGTTGGATAGGCTGGGACTTTATTCCCTGGAGTGTAGGAGACTGAGGTGAGCTTATAGAGGTGTATAAAATCATGAGAGACACGGCAAAGCTAGAGAGCTGATAGATTTTCCCCAGGTTAAGAGAGTCTAAAATTAGAGGCATGGGTTTAAAGTGAGAGGGAAGAGATACAAAAAGGGTCAGAGGGGCAATTATTTTCACACAGAGGGTGGTGAGTATCTGAAATGGCTGTCAGAGGTGGAAATGAACACAATTTTGTCATTTAAGAAACATTTAGACAGCAATATGGATGGGATAGGTATGGTGGGATATGGACTAAACACAGGCAAGTGGGACTAGGTTAAATTGTGAAAATTGGGCAGCATGGACAAGTTGGGCTGTAGGGTTTGTTTCCATGCTGTAGACCTCTCAGACTCTGTAATGTAATATTGTTACAGTCCTAATGGGCCTTTGCACTGCTTTCTAATTGGAGTGAGATGATTGGTAGTGGTTTAACCTTGTCATGTGAGGGGAAGCTGGTTGGGAACAAGAATCTTCATAGTAATCTCAGTCAGTGCAGCAATTGAACCCACACTGTTAGTATTACTCAGCATTGTAAATGAGCCAACCGAGCTAACCAACCACCCACCTGCTGTAACACATCAGAAAATCAGAAATGTTAGGGGAAAGAAAAGGGGTAAACGGGTAAAAAAAAAAAGCAGGTCAGGCAGCATCCAAGGAGCAGGAGAATCGATGCTTCGAGCATGAGCCCTTCTTCAGGAAAAAGGGCTCCTGCCCGAAACGTCGATTCTCCTGCTCCTTGGATGCTGCCTGACCTGCTGCACTTTTCCAGCAACACATTTTCAGCTCTGATCTCCAGCATCTGCAGATCTCACTTTCTCCTAAAAAAAATATAGTCAAGATAGGAAAAAATAAGTTCCATTGGGCAGCCATAATTTGGAGGTGCCAGTGTTGGACTGGGGTGAACAAAATTAAAAATCACACAACACCAGGTTATAATTTATTTGGAAACACTATTTTTTTGGAGCACTGTTTCTTCATTAGGTGGTTGTGGACTATAAGATTATAATACACAGAATTTATAGCAAAAGTTTACATGTGATGTAACTGAAATTATATTTCGAAAAAGACCTGGATTGTTTGCTAAGTCTCTCATTTTTGTAGAATGACCATGCTGGTTTCAGTTCTTTCATATGTAAATCATAGAACTTTTTTAAAGTTACCTTCTCAAGTGCACTTTTACCAACGGGAAGAAGAAGCTGAAACAACAGGACAGCTAGGTCAGCCTGTGTGTAGCTATTTAGAAAGAGAAAGAAAGGGATTGTGTGAGTTTGGGCGACGATGAGGTGGGAAGCTATGAAAGGAGGAATTCCCAGAGACAAGGAGGTCAGTGACAATCCTGGAAACTACAGCCTGATGTTCGGTGCTGGGGTCATAGTCTAGGGGGAATATAAGAAGAAATATCTGAGAGTTGGCCCTCTGGCTCTGCAAGTTAGAGATGACAACAGTGGAAAACTTGTCAGAGGGTTTGGTAACAAATCGAAATGGATAGATCTTCCATCAGTCTGCAGTTCTGGTCATGAAGAATAAGGTCAATATATTTATCAGCCTTCAGGCCACCCCCTCTCCATAGAACCTGCATACGTACTTGTCAATTCGTGTCAACACAAGTCCCCCTTCACCCACCTGTATACCAACTCATGAAATATCCAATATGGACAGACCAGAGGACCCAAGAAAATAAAGATCTAGTTATCAATTGCTGCATTCACTGAATTGAGAAAAAACACTTCTGTGCACGAAAGCCCATTCGAAACTTCAGAAATTTTTCAGATAGTTATAAAAGTAAATTGAAAATAATGATTGTTGTAGAAGGCAAAAAAAATCACAAATTAAGATGCTAGTGAAAGTGCATTGCAGCATTTTGATCAAGTTGACATGTGAGTCATATTGAGATTGAGAGGCCTCCAAACAAGTTTCACAATTGATCTTTTAAAAGAAACATTGGGAGTATAGTTATACTGAGGAAAAACAAATTTCTGATTTCATTTTGATGATGATGATGAGGAGGAGGAGGAGGAAGAGGAGGAGGAAGATGATGAGGAGGAAGAGGAGGATTTTAATGAGGATGATGATGATGATGATGATGAGGAGGAGGAGGAGGAAGATGATGAGGAGGAAGAGGAGGATTTTAATGAGGATGATGATGATGAGGAGGAGGAGGAGGAGGAGGAGGTTGATTATCAGGATGCCAATGATGATCCTCAGGATGCCGATGATGATGATGAGCAGGATGGTGATGATGAGGAGGAGGGTGATGGTGAGGAAGATGATAAGGAGGATGATGATCAGGATGATGATGAGGATGAGGATGATGATGAGGATGCGGATGATGAGGAGTAGGAGGAGAATGATGATGAGGATGAGGATGATGAGGAGGAGGAGGAGAATGATAATGATGATGATGATGAGGAGGAGGGTGATGATGAGGAGCAGGAGGAGAATGATGATGATGATGATGATGAGGAGGAGGAGAATGATGATGATGAGGAGGAGGAGGAGAAGGAGGAGAAGGATGATGATGAGGAGGAGGAGAATGATGATGAGGATGAGGATGATGATGATGAGGAGAAGGAGGAAAATGATGATGAGGATAATGATGGTGATGATGATGAGGAGGATGATGATGAGGAAGATGATATGGAGGATGATGATCAGGATGATGATGAGGATGAGGATGATAATGAGGATGAGGATGATGATGAGGATGAGGATGATGATGAGGAACATGATAAGGATGATGATGATGATAATGATGAGGAGGATGATGATGAGGAAGATGATATGGAGGATGATGATCAGGATGACGATGATGAGGATGAGGATGATAATGAGGATGAGGATGATGATGAGGATCATGATAAGGATGATGATGATGATGATAATGATAATAATGAGGATGATGATGATGATGAGGAGTAGGAGGAGAATGAGGATGAGGATGAGGATGATGAGGAGGAAGAGGAGGAGAATGATGATGATGATGATGAGGAGGAAGAGGAGGAGGAGAATGATGATGAGGATGATGATGAGGAGGAGGAGGAAGAGGAGGAGGAGAGTGATGATGAGGATAACGATGATGATGAGGAGGAGGAGAGTGATGATGAGGATAACGATGATGATGATGATGAGGAGGAGGAGGAGAATAATGATGAGGAGGAAGAGGAGGAGGAAGCGAATGATGATGAGGAGGAAGAGGAGGAGGAGAATGATGATGAGGATGACGAAAAGGAGGAGAATGATGATGATGAGGAACATGATAAGGGTGATGATGATCAGGATGATGATGATGATGATAATGATGAGGAGGATGATGATGAGGAGGAGGAGAATGATGATGAGGATGATGATGAGGAGGAGGATGATGATGATGATGAGGAGGAGGAGGAGAAGGAGGAAGTAGAGAATGATGATGAGGATAATGATGATGATGAGGCGGTGGAGGGGAGAATGATGATGAGGATAATGATGCTGATGATGAGGAGGAAGAGAATGATGATGATGATGAGGAGAAGGAGGGGGAAAATGATAATGAGGATAATGATGATGATGATGAGGAGGAGGAGAATGATGATGATGATGAGGAGGAGGAGGAGGATAATGATGATGATGAGGAGGAGGAGGAGGAGGAGAATGATGATGAGGTGGAGGAGGAGAATGATGATGAGGATGATGATGATGAAGAGGAGGAGAATGATGATGAGGGTATTGATGATGATGATGAGGAGGAGGAGGAGGAGGAGAATGATTATGATGAGGAGGAGGAGAATGATGATGAGCATAATGATGATAATGATGATGATGAGGGGGAGAAGGAGGAGGAGGAGGAGAATGATGATGAGGATAATGATGATGAGGAGGAGGAGAATGATGATGAGGATAATGATGATAATGATGATGATGATGAGGAGAAGGAGGAGGAGGAGAATGATGATGAGGATGATGTTGAGGAGGAGGAGAATGATGATGATGAGGAGGAGGAGGAGGTGGAGGAGGAGGAGAATGATGATGAGGAGGATGAGGAGGAGGAGAATGATGATGAGGATGATGATGAGGAGGAGGAAGAGGAGAATGGTGATGATGATGAGGAAGAGGAGGAGGAGAATGATGAAGAGGATGATGATGAGGAGGAGGAGGAGAATAATGATGAGGAGGAAGAGGAGGAGGAGGAGAATGATGATGAGGACGAAGAGGAGGAGGAGAATGATGATGAGAATGATGATGATGATGAGAAGGAGGAGAATGATGATGATGAGGAGGAGGAGGAGGGGAAGGAGAATGATGATGAGGATGATGACAAGGAGAAGAATGAAGATGATGATGAGGAGGAGGATTGTGATGATGATGAGGAGGAGGATGAGGAGGAAAATGATAAGGATGATGATGAAGAGAATGATGATGAGGAGGATGATGATGATGATGATCAGGATGATGATGATGATAATGATGAGGATGATGAGGAGGAGGAGGAGTAGGAGGAGAATGATGATGAGGATGAGGATGATGATGATGAGGAGGAGAAAGATGATGAGGATGATGATGAGGAGGAGGAGGATGATGATGATAATGATGATGATGAGGAGGAGGAGGAGGAGAAGGAGGAGGTGGCGAATGATTATGAGGATGATGATGATGAGGAGGAGGAGGGGAGAATGATGATGAGGATAATGATGATAGTGAGGAGGAGGAGGAGAATGATGATGATGAGGACGAGGAGGAGGAGGAAGAGGAGAATGATGATGATGAGGAGGAGGAGAAGGAGGAGGAGAATGATTATGAGGATAATGATGATGATGAGGAGAAGGAGAATGATGCAGAGGATAATGAGGATGATGATGATGAGGAGGAGGATGATGAGGATGATGATGATAATGATGAGGATGATGATGAGGAGGAGGGCAGAATGATGATGAGGATAATGATGATGGTGAGGAGGAGGAGAATGATGAGGAGGAGGTGGAGGAGGAGAAGAATGATGATGATGATGATGATGAGGAGGAGGAGGAGAATGATGATGATGATGAAGAGGAGGAGGAGAATGATGATGATGATGAGGAGGAGAAGAATGATGATGAGGATGATGATGATGAGGAGGAGGAGAATGATGATGATGATGAGGAAGAGGAGGAGGAGAATGATGATGAGATGATGATGAGGAAAAGGAGGACAATTATGATGATGATGAGGAAGAGGAGGAGGATGATGATGATGAGGAGGAGAATGATGATGAAGATGATGATGATGAAGATGATGATGATGATGTGGATGATGATGATGAGGAGGAGGAGAATGATGATGAGGATGATGATGATGTGGAGGAGGAGGATGATGATGATGATGTGGAGGAAAAAGATGAGGAGGATGATGAGGAGGAGGAGGAGAATGATGATGATGATGAGGAAGAGGAGGAGGAGAATGATGAGGATGATGATGATGATGTTGATGATGATGAAGATGACAACGAGGAGGAGAATGATGATGAAGATGATGATGAGGAGGAGGAGGAGAAAGATCATGATGATGAGGAGGAGGAGAATGATGATGAGGATGATGATGAGGAGGAGGAGGAGAATGATGATGAGGATGATGATGATGTGGAGAAGGAGGAGGATAATGATGATGAGGATGAGGATGATGATGCTGAGGAGGAGAATGATCATTAGGATGATGATGAGGATGAGGATGATGATGCTGAGGAGGAGAAGGATCATTAGGATGATGATGAGGAGGAGAATGATGATGATGATGATGAGGAGGTGGAGAATGATCATTAGGATGATGATGAGTAGGAGAATGATGATGAGGATGATGAGGATGATGATGAGGAGGTGGAGAATGATCATTAGGATGATGATGAGGAGGAGAATGATGATGAGGATGATGATGAGGAGGAGGATGATGATGAGGAGGAGGATGATGATGATGATGGGGATGATGATGATGAGGATGATGATGATGAGGAGGAGAGGAGGAGGATGAGGAGGATGATGAGTAGGAGGAGGAGAATAATGATGAGGATAATGATGAGGAAGAGCAGAATAATGATGAGGATGATGATGAGGAAGAGGAGAATGATGATGAGGATGATGAGGAGGAGGAGAATGATGATGATGAGGAGAATGATGATGAGGATGATGATGAGGAGGAGGAGAATGATGATGAGGATGATGAGGAGGAGAAGGAGAAGGAGGAGGAGGAGAATATTATGAGTATGATGATGGTAATGAAGATGAGGATAATGATGATGATGATGATGAGGGGGAGAAGGAGGAGGAGGGGAATGATGATGAGGAGGAGGATGAGGAGAATGATGATGATGATGATGAGGGAGCGGAGGAGGAGAATGATGATGATGATGATGGTGAGGAGGAGGAGAAGGAGAATGATGATGATGAGGCAGAAGAGGAGGAGGAGAATGATGATGAGGATGATGGTGAGGAGGAGGAGAAGGAGAATGATGATGATGAGGCAGAAGAGGAGGAGGAGAATGATGATGAGAATGACGAGGAGGAGGAGGAGAATAATGATGAGGAGGAAGAGGAGGAGGAGGAGAATGATGATGAGAATGATGATAATGAGGAGGAGGAGGAGAATGATGATGAGGATGATGACGAGGAGGGGGACGGTGATGATGAATAGGAGGAGGATGAGGAGGAAGATGATAAGGATGATGATGAAGAGGATGATGATGATGAGGATGATGATGGTCAGGATGATGATAATGATAATGATGAGGAGGAGGATGATGAGGAGGAGTAGGAGGAGAATGATGATGAGGATGAGGATGATGATGATGAGGAGGAGAAAGATGATGAGGATGATGATGATGAGGAGGAGGATGATGATGATGAGGAGGAGGATGATGAGGATGATGATGAGGAGGAGGAGGAGGAGGAGAATGATGATGAAGATGATGATGATGAGAAGGAGGAAGGGGAGGAGAAAGAGGAGGTGGAGAATGATGATGAGGATGATGATGAGGAGGAGGAGGGGAGAATAATGATGAGGATAATGATAATGGAGAGGAGGAGGAGGAGGAGAATGATGATGATGATGAGGAGGAGGAGAAGAATGATGATGATAATGAGGAGGAGGAGGAGGAAGAGGAGAATGATGATGATGATGATGATGTGGATGATGATGAGGAGGAGGAGGACAAGGAGGAGGAGAATGATGATGAGGAAAATGATGCGGATGAAGAGGAGCAGAATGATGATGAGGATGATAATGATGATGATGAGGAGGAGGAGAATGATGATGAGGATGATGATGATGAAGAGGAGGAGAATGATGATGAGGATGATGATGAGGAGGAGGAGAATGATGATGAGGATGATGATGATGAGGAGGAGAGGAGGAGGATGAGGAGGATGATGAATAGGAGGAGGAGAAGGATGATGAGGAAAAGGAGGAGAATGATGATGATGATGAGGAAGAGGAGGAGGATGATGATGAGGAGGAGAATGATGATGATGATGATGAGGACGAGGAAGAAGAGGAGAATGATGATGATGATGAGGAGGAGGAGAATGATGATGATGATGAGGAAGCGGAGGAGGAGAATGATGATGAGGATGATGATGAGGTGGAGAATGATGATGAGGATGATAATGATGATGAGGAGGTGAATGATGATGAGGATGATGATGATGATGTGGAGGAGAATGCTGATGAGGATGATGATGATGAGGAGAAGTAGGAGAATAATGATGAGGAGGAAGAGGAGGAGGAGAATGATGATGAGGAGGAAGAGGAAGAGGAGAATGATGATGAGAATGATGATGATAAGGAGGAGGAGGAAGAGAATGATGATGATGAGGAGGAGGAGGGGGAGAATGATGATGATGATGAGGAGGAGGAGGAGGAGAATGACGATGATGATGATGATGAGGAAGAGGAGGAGGAGAATGATGATGAGGATGATGATGAGGAGGAGGAAGAGGAGAATGGTGATGATGATGAGGATAATGATGATGATGATGATGATGAGGGGGAGAAGGAGGAGGAGGAGAATGATGATGAGGATGATGAGGAGGAGGAGGAGGAGGAGGAGAATGACGATGATGATGATGATGAGAAAGAGGAGGAGGAGAATGATGATGAGGATGATGATGATGAGGAGGAAGAGGAGAATAACGATGAGGAGGAAGAGGAGGAGGTGGATGATGAGGAGGAAATGGAGGAGGAGAATGATGATGAGAATGATGATGATAATGAGGAGGAGGAGAATGATGATGATGATGATGAGGAGGAGGAGGAGGAGAATGATGATGTGGTGGAGGAGGAGGAGAATGATGATGATGAGGATGATGATGATGAGGAGGAGGAGAATGATGATGAGGGTATTGATGATGATGAGGAGGAGGAGGAGGTAGAGAAGAATGATGATGATGATGATGAGGAGGAGGAGGAGGAGGAGGAGAATGATTATGATGATGAGGAGGAGAATGATGATGAGCATAATGATGATAATGATGATGATGAGGGGGAGAAGGAGGAGGAGGAGGAGGAGAATGATGATGAGGATAATGATGATGATGAGGAGGAGGAGAATGATGATGAGGAGGATGAGGAGGAGAATGATGATGATGAGGAAGAGGAGGAGGAGAATGATGATGAGGATGATGGTGAGGAGGAGGAGGAGAATGATGATGATGATGAGGAGGAGGAGGTGGTGGAGGAGGAGAATGATGATGAGGAGGAGAATGATGATGAGGAGGATGAGGAGGAGAATGATGATGATGATGAGGAAGAGGAGGAGGAGAATGATGATGAGAATGATGATGATGAGGAGGAAGAGGAGAATGGTGATGATGATGAGGACGAGGAGGAGGTGAATGATGAAGAGGATGATGATGAGGAGGAGGAGAATAACGATGAGGAGGAAAAGGAGGAGGAGAATGATGAGGAGGAGGAAGAGGAGGAGGAGAATGATGATGAGGATGATGATGATGATGAGGAGGAGGAGGAGGAGGAGGAGAATGATTATGATGATGAGGAGGAGAATGATGATGAGCATAATGACGATAATGATGATGATGGGGGAGAAGGAGGAGGAGGAGGAGAATGATGATGAGGATAATGATGATGATGAGGAGGAGGAGAATGATGATGAGGAGGATGAGGAGGAGAATGATGATGATGAGGAAGAGGAGGAGGAGAATGATGATGAGGATGATGGTGAGGAGGAGGAGGAGAATGATGATGATGATGAGGAGGAGGAGGTGGTGGAGGAGGAGAATGATGATGAGGAGGAGAATGATGATGAGGAGGATGAGGAGGACAATGATGATGATGATGAGGAAGAGGAGGAGGAGAATGATGATGAGAATGATGATGATGAGGAGGAAGAGGAGAATGGTGATGATGATGAGGATGAGGAGGAGGTGAATGATGAAGAGGATGATGATGAGGAGGAGGAGAATAATGATGAGAAGGAAAAGGAGGAGGAGAATGATGAGGAGGAGGAAGAGGAGGAGGAGAATGATGATGAGAATGATGATGATGATGAGAAGGAGGAGAATGATGATGATGAGGATGAGGAGGAGGGGGGGAAGGAGAATGATGATGAGGATGATGACAAGGAGGAGAATGAAGATGATGATGAGGAGGAGGATTGTGATGATGAGGAGGAGGAGGATGAGGAGGAAAATGATAAGGATGATGATGAAGAGGATGATGATGGTGAGGATGAGGATGATGATGATCAGGATGATGATGATGATAATGATGAGGATGATGAGGAGGAGGAGGAGTAGGAGGAGAATGATGATGAGGATGAGGATGATGATGATGAGGAGGAGAAAGATGATGAGGATGATGATGAGGAGGAGGAGGATGATGATGATAATGATGATGATGAGGAGGAGGAGGAGGAGAAGGAGGAGGTGGCGAATGATTATGAGGATGATGATGATGAGGAGGAGGAGGGGAGAATGATGATGAGGATAATGATGATAGTGAGGAGGAGGAGGAGAATGATGATGATGAGGACGAGGAGGAAGAGGAAGAGGAGAATGATGATGATGAGGAGGAGGAGAAGGAGGAGGAGAATGATTATGAGGATAATGATGATGATGAGGAGAAGGAGAATGATGCAGAGGATAATGAGGATGATGATGAGGAGGAGGATGATGAGGATGATGATGATAATGATGAGGATGATGATGAGGAGGAGGGCAGAATGATGATGAGGATAATGATGATGGTGAGGAGGAGGAGAATGATGAGGAGGAGGTGGAGGAGGAGAAGAATGATGATGATGATGAGGAGGAGGAGGAGAATGATGATGATGATGAGGAGGAGAAGAATGATGATGAGGATGATGATGAGGAGGAGGAGGAGAATGATGATGATGATGAGGAAGAGGAGGAGGAGAATGATGATGAGATGATGATGAGGAAAAGGAGGACAATTATGATGATGATGAGGAAGAGGAGGAGGATGATGATGAGGAGGAGGAGAATGATGATGAAGATGATGATGATGAAGATGATGATGATGATGTGGATGATGATGATGAGAAGGAGGAGGAGAAGGAGGATGTGGATAATGATGATGGTGAGGAGGAGGATGAGGAGGAGAATGATGATGATGATGAGGAGAGGAAGAATGATGATGATGATGAGGAAGAGGAGGAGGAGAATGATGATGAGATGATGATGAGGAAAAGGAGGACAATTATGATGATGATGAGAAAGAGGAGGAGGATGATGATGAGGAGGAGGAGAATGATGATGAAGATGATGATGATGAAGATGATGATGATGATGTGGATGATGATGATGATGAGAAGGAGGAGGAGAAGGAGGATGTGGAGAATGATGATGAGGATGATGATGAGGAGGAGGGGAGAATGATGATGAGGATAATGATGATGGTGAGGAGGAGGATGAGGAGGAGAATGATGATGATGATGAGGAGGAGAAGAATGATGATGATGATGAGGACGAGGAAGAAGAGGAGAATGATGATGATGATGATGAGGAGGAGGAGAATGATGATGATGATGAGGAAGCGGAGGAGGAGAATGATGATGAGGATGATGATGAGGAGGAGGAGGAGAATGATGATGAGGATGATAATGATGATGATGAGGAGGTGAATGATGATGACGATGATGATGATGATGTGGAGGAGAATGATGATGAGGATGATGATGATGAGGAAAAGGAGGAGAATAATGATGAGGAGGAAGAGGAGGAGGAGAATGATGATGAGGAGGAAGAGGAAGAGGAGAATGATGATGAGAATGATGATGATAAGGAGGAGGAGGAAGAGAATGATGATGATGAGGAGGAGGAGGGGGAGAATGATGATGATGATGATGAGGAGGAGGAGGAGGAGGAGAATGACGATGATGATGATGAGGAGGAAGAGGAGGAGGAGAATGATGATGAGGATGATGATGAGGAGGAGGAGGAGAATGATGATGAGGATAATGATGATGATGATGATGATGAGGGGGAGAAGGAGGAGGAGGAGAATGATGATGAGGATGATGATGAGGAGGAGGAGGAGAATGACGATGATGATGATGATGAGGAAGAGGAGGAGGAGAATGATGATGAGGATGATGATGATGAGGAGGAAGAGGAGGAGGAGAATGATGATGAGAATGATGATGATGAGGAGGAAGAGGAGAATGGTGATGATGATGAGGACGAGGAGGAGGTGAATGATGAAGAGGATGATGATGAGGAGGAGGAGAATAACGATGAGGAGGAAAAGGAGGAGGAGAATGATGAGGAGGAGGAAGAGGAGGAGGAGAATGATGATGAGGATGATGATGATGATGAGGAGGAGGAGGAGGAGGAGGAGAATGATTATGATGATGAGGAGGAGAATGATGATGAGCATAATGATGATAATGATGATGATGGGGGAGAAGGAGGGGGAGGAGGAGAATGATGATGAGGATAATGATGATGATGAGGAGGAGGAGAATGATGATGAGGAGGATGAGGAGGAGAATGATGATGATGAGGAAGAGGAGGAGGAGAATGATGATGAGGATGATGGTGAGGAGGAGGAGGAGAATGATGATGATGATGAGGAGGAGGAGGTGGTGGAGGAGGAGAATGATGATGAGGAGGAGAATGATGATGAGGAGGATGAGGAGGACAATGATGATGATGATGAGGAAGAGGAGGAGGAGAATGATGATGAGAATGATGATGATGAGGAGGAAGAGGAGAATGGTGATGATGATGAGGATGAGGAGGAGGTGAATGATGAAGAGGATGATGATGAGGAGGAGGAGAATAATGATGAGAAGGAAAAGGAGGAGGAGAATGATGAGGAGGAGGAAGAGGAGGAGGAGAATGATGATGAGAATGATGATGATGATGAGAAGGAGGAGAATGATGATGATGAGGATGAGGAGGAGGGGGGGAAGGAGAATGATGATGAGGATGATGACAAGGAGGAGAATGAAGATGATGATGAGGAGGAGGATTGTGATGATGAGGAGGAGGAGGATGAGGAGGAAAATGATAAGGATGATGATGAAGAGGATGATGATGGTGAGGATGAGGATGATGATGATCAGGATGATGATGATGATAATGATGAGGATGATGAGGAGGAGGAGGAGTAGGAGGAGAATGATGATGAGGATGAGGATGATGATGATGAGGAGGAGAAAGATGATGAGGATGATGATGAGGAGGAGGAGGATGATGATGATAATGATGATGATGAGGAGGAGGAGGAGGAGAAGGAGGAGGTGGCGAATGATTATGAGGATGATGATGATGAGGAGGAGGAGGGGAGAATGATGATGAGGATAATGATGATAGTGAGGAGGAGGAGGAGAATGATGATGATGAGGACGAGGAGGAAGAGGAAGAGGAGAATGATGATGATGAGGAGGAGGAGAAGGAGGAGGAGAATGATTATGAGGATAATGATGATGATGAGGAGAAGGAGAATGATGCAGAGGATAATGAGGATGATGATGAGGAGGAGGATGATGAGGATGATGATGATAATGATGAGGATGATGATGAGGAGGAGGGCAGAATGATGATGAGGATAATGATGATGGTGAGGAGGAGGAGAATGATGAGGAGGAGGTGGAGGAGGAGAAGAATGATGATGATGATGAGGAGGAGGAGGAGAATGATGATGATGATGAGGAGGAGAAGAATGATGATGAGGATGATGATGAGGAGGAGGAGGAGAATGATGATGATGATGAGGAAGAGGAGGAGGAGAATGATGATGAGATGATGATGAGGAAAAGGAGGACAATTATGATGATGATGAGGAAGAGGAGGAGGATGATGATGAGGAGGAGGAGAATGATGATGAAGATGATGATGATGAAGATGATGATGATGATGTGGATGATGATGATGAGAAGGAGGAGGAGAAGGAGGATGTGGATAATGATGATGGTGAGGAGGAGGATGAGGAGGAGAATGATGATGATGATGAGGAGAGGAAGAATGATGATGATGATGAGGAAGAGGAGGAGGAGAATGATGATGAGATGATGATGAGGAAAAGGAGGACAATTATGATGATGATGAGAAAGAGGAGGAGGATGATGATGAGGAGGAGGAGAATGATGATGAAGATGATGATGATGAAGATGATGATGATGATGTGGATGATGATGATGATGAGAAGGAGGAGGAGAAGGAGGATGTGGAGAATGATGATGAGGATGATGATGAGGAGGAGGGGAGAATGATGATGAGGATAATGATGATGGTGAGGAGGAGGATGAGGAGGAGAATGATGATGATGATGAGGAGGAGAAGAATGATGATGATGATGAGGACGAGGAAGAAGAGGAGAATGATGATGATGATGAGGAGGAGGAGGAGAATGATGATGATGATGAGGAAGCGGAGGAGGAGAATGATGATGAGGATGATGATGAGGAGGAGGAGGAGGAGAATGATGATGAGGATGATAATGATGATGATGAGGAGGTGAATGATGATGACGATGATGATGATGATGTGGAGGAGAATGATGATGAGGATGATGATGATGAGGAAAAGGAGGAGAATAATGATGAGGAGGAAGAGGAGGAGGAGAATGATGATGAGGAGGAAGAGGAAGAGGAGAATGATGATGAGAATGATGATGATAAGGAGGAGGAGGAAGAGAATGATGATGATGAGGAGGAGGAGGGGGAGAATGATGATGATGATGATGAGGAGGAGGAGGAGGAGGAGAATGACGATGATGATGATGAGGAGGAAGAGGAGGAGGAGAATGATGATGAGGATGATGATGAGGAGGAGGAGGAGAATGATGATGAGGATAATGATGATGATGATGATGATGAGGGGGAGAAGGAGGAGGAGGAGAATGATGATGAGGATGATGATGAGGAGGAGGAGGAGAATGACGATGATGATGATGATGATGAGGAAGAGGAGGAGGAGAATGATGATGAGGATGATGATGATGAGGAGGAAGAGGAGAATAACGATGAGGAGAAAGAGGAGGAGGTGGATGATGAGGAGGAAATGGAGGAGGAGAATGATGATGAGAATGATGATGATAATGAGGAGGAGGAGAATGATGATGATGATGATGAGGAGGAGGAGGAGGAGAATGATGATGAGGTGGAGGAGGAGGAGAATGATGATGAGGATGATGATGAGGAGGAGGAGGAGAATGATGAGGTGGGTATTGATGATGATGATGAGGAGGAGGAGGTAGAGAAGAATGATGATGATGATGATGATGATGAGGAGGAGGAGGAGGAGAATGATTATGATGAGGAGGAGGAGAATGATGATGAGCATAATGATGATAATGATGATGATGAGGGGGAGAAGGAGGAGGAGGAGAATGATGATGAGGATAATGATGATGATGATGAGGAGGAGAATGATGATGAGGATGATGATGAGGAGGAGGAGGAGAATGATGATGAGGAGGATGAGGAGGAGAATGATGATGATGAGGAAGAGGAGGAGGAGAATGATGATGAGGATGATGGTGAGGAGGAGGAGGAGAATGATGATGATGATGAGGAGGAGGAGGTGGTGGAGGAGGAGAATGATGAGGAGGAGGAGAATGATGATGAGGAGGAAGAGGAGGAGAATGATGATGATGATGAGGAAGAGGAGGAGGAGAATGATGATGAGAATGATGATGAGGAGGAGGAAGAGGAGAATGGTGATGATGATGAGGACGAGGAGGAGGTGAATGATGAAGAGGATGATGATGATGAGGAGGAGGAGGAGAATAATGATGAGGAGGAAAAGGAGGAGGAGGAGAATGATGATGAGGAGGAAGAGGAGGAGGAGAATGATGATGAGAATGATGATGATGATGAGAAGGAGGAGAATGATGATGATGATGAGGAGGAGGAGGGGAAGGAGAATGATGATGAGGATGATGACAAGGAGGAGAATGAAGATGATGATGAGGAGGAGGATTGTGATGATGAGGAGGAGGAGGATGAGGAGGAAAATGATAAGGATGATGATGAAGAGGATGATGATGATGAGGATGATGATGATGATGATCAGGATGATGATGATGATAATGATGAGGATGATGAGGAGGAGGAGGAGTAGGAGGAGAATGATGATGAGGATGAGGATGATGATGAGGAGGAGAAAGATGATGAGGATGATGATGATGAGGAGGAGGAGGATGATGATATTGATGATGATGAGGAGGAGGAGGAGGAGGAGAAGGAGGAGGTGGCGAATGATTATGAGGATGATGATGAGGAGGAGGAGGAGGGGAGAATGATGATGAGGATAATGATGATAGTGAGGAGGAGGAGGAGAATGATGATGAGGAGGAGGAGAAGGAGGAGGAGAATGATTATGAGGATAATGATGATGATGAGGAGAAGGAGAATGATGCAGAGGATAATGAGGATGATGATGAGGAGGAGGAGGATGATGAGGATGATGATGATAATGATGAGGATGATGATGAGGAGGAGGGCAGAATGATGATGAGGATAATGATGATGGTGAGGAGGAGGAGAATGATGATGAGGAGGTGGAGGAGGAGAAGAATGATGATGATGATGAGGAGGAGGAGGAGAATGATGATGATGAGGAGGAGGAGGAGGAGAATGATGATGATGATGAGGAGGAGAAGAATGATGATGAGGATGATGATGATGAGGAGGAGGAGAATGATGATGATGATGAGGAAGAGGAGGAGGAGAATGATGATGAGGATGATGGTGAGGAGGAGGAGGAGAATGATGATGATGAGGAGGAGGAGGAGGTGGTGGAGGAGGAGAATGATGAGGAGGAGGAGAATGATGATGAGGAGGAAGAGGAGGAGAATGATGATGATGATGAGGAAGAGGAGGAGGAGAATGATGATGAGAATGATGATGAGGAGGAGGAAGAGGAGAATGGTGATGATGATGAGGACGAGGAGGAGGTGAATGATGAAGAGGATGATGATGATGAGGAGGAGGAGGAGAATAATGATGAGGAGGAAAAGGAGGAGGAGGAGAATGATGATGAGGAGGAAGAGGAGGAGGAGAATGATGATGAGAATGATGATGATGATGAGAAGGAGGAGAATGATGATGATGATGAGGAGGAGGAGGGGAAGGAGAATGATGATGAGGATGATGACAAGGAGGTGAATGAAGATGATGATGAGGAGGAGGATTGTGATGATGAGGAGGAGGAGGATGAGGAGGAAAATGATAAGGATGATGATGAAGAGGATGATGATGATGAGGATGATGATGATGATGATCAGGATGATGATGATGATAATGATGAGGATGATGAGGAGGAGGAGGAGTAGGAGGAGAATGATGATGAGGATGAGGATGATGATGAGGAGGAGAAAGATGATGAGGATGATGATGATGAGGAGGAGGAGGATGATGATATTGATGATGATGATGAGGAGGAGGAGGAGGAGAAGGAGGAGGTGGCGAATGATTATGAGGATGATGATGAGGAGGAGGAGGAGGGGAGAATGATGATGAGGATAATGATGATAGTGAGGAGGAGGAGGAGAATGATGATGAGGAGGAGGAGAAGGAGGAGGAGAATGATTATGAGGATAATGATGATGATGAGGAGAAGGAGAATGATGCAGAGGATAATGAGGATGATGATGATGAGGAGGAGGATGATGAGGATGATGATGATAATGATGAGGATGATGATGAGGAGGAGGGCAGAATGATGATGAGGATAATGATGATGGTGAGGAGGAGGAGAATGATGATGAGGAGGTGGAGGAGGAGAAGAATGATGATGATGATGAGGAGGAGGAGGAGAATGATGATGATGAGGAGGAGGAGGAGGAGAATGATGATGATGATGAGGAGGAGAAGAATGATGATGAGGATGATGATGATGAGGAGGAGGAGAATGATGATGATGATGAGGAAGAGGAGGAGGAGAATGATGATGAGATGATGATGAGGAAAAGGAGGACAATTATGATGATGATGAGGAAGAAGAGGAGGATGATGATGAGGAGGAGGAGAATGATGATGAAGATGATGATGATGAAGATGATGATGATGATGTGGATGATGATGATGATGAGAAGGAGGAGGAGGAGAATGATGATGATGACGATGATGAGGAAGAGGAGGAGAATGATGATGAGGATGATGAGGAGGAGGAGGAAGAGGAGAATGATGATGATGAGGCAGAAGAGGAGGAGGAGAATGATGATGAGAATGACGAGGAGGAGGAGGAGAATAATGATGAGGAGGAAGAGGAGGAGGAGGAGAATGATGATGAGAATGATGATAATGAGGAGGAGGAGGAGAATGATGATGAGGATGATGACGAGGAGGGGGACGGTGATGATGAATAGGAGGAGGATGAGGAGGAAGATGATAAGGATGATGATGAAGAGGATGATGATGATGAGGATGAGGATGATGATGTTCAGGATGATGATAATGATAATGATGAGGAGGAGGATGATGAGGAGGAGTAGGAGGAGAATGATGATGAGGATGAGGATGATGATGATGAGGAGGAGAAAGATGATGAGGATGATGTTGATGAGGAGGAGGATGATGATGATGAGGAGGAGAAAGATGATGAGGATGATGATGAGGAGGAGGAGGATGATGATGAGGAGGAGGAGGATGATGATGATGAGGTGGAGGAGGAGGAGAATGATGATGAAGATGATGATGATGAGAAGGAGAAAGGGGAGGAGAAAGAGGAGGTGGAGAATGATGATGAGGATGATGATGAGGAGCAGGGGAGGAGAATGATGATGAGGATAATGATAATGGAGAGGAGGAGGAGGAGGAGAATGATGATGATGATGAGGTGGAGGAGAAGAATGATGATGATAATGAGGAGGAGGAGGAGGAGGAAGAGGAGAATGATGATGATGATGATGATGTGGATGATGATGAGGAGGAGGAGGACAAGGAGGAGGAGAATGATGATGAGGATAATGATGCGGATGAAGAGGAGCAGAATGATGATGAGGATGATAATGATGATGATGATGAGGAGGAGAATGATGATGAGGATGATGATGATGTGGAGGAGGAGGATGATGAGGATGAGGAGGAGAATGATGATGAGGATGATGATGAGGAGGAGATGGGGACTATGCTCATGAGGATGATGATGAGGCAGAGAATGATGAGGAGGAGAATGATGATGAGGATAATGATGATAATGATGATGAGGGGGAGAAGGAGGAGGAGGAGAATGATGATGAGGATAATGATGAGGATGAAGAGGAGGAGAATGATGATGAGGCTAATGATGATGATGATGAGGAGGAGGAGGAGGAGAATGATGATAATGAGGAGGAGGAGGAGAATGATGATGATGATGAGGAAGAGGAGGAGGAGAATGATGATGAAGATGATGATGATGATGATGATGTGGATGATGATGATGAGGAGGAGGAGAATGATGATGATGATGTGGAGGAAAATGATGAGGAGGATGATGAAGATGAGGCAGAAGAGGAGGAGGAGAATGATGATGAGAATGATGATGAGGAGGAGGAGGAGAATGATGATGAGGATGATGATGAGGAGGAGGAGAGGAGGAGGATGAAGAGGATGATGAATAGGAGGAGGAGAAGGATGATGAGGAAAAGGAGGAGAATGATGATGATGAGGAGGAAGAGGAGGAGGAGAATGATGATGAAGATGATGATGATGATGATGATGATGATGTGGATGATGATGAGGAGGAGGAGGAGAATGATGATGAGGATGATGATGATGTGGAGGAAAATGATGAGGAGGATGATGATGATGAGGCAGAAGAGGAGGAGGAGAATGATGATGAGAATGATGATGAGGAGGAGGAGGAGAATAATGATGAGGAGGAAGAGGAGGAGGAGAATGATGATAATGAGGAGGAGGAGGAGAATGATGATGAGGATGATGATGAGGAGGAGAATGATGATGATGATGAGGAGGAGGATGTTGATGATGAGGAGGAGGAGGATGAGGAGGAAGATGATAAGGATGATGATGATGAGGATGAGGATGATGATGGTCAGGATGATGAATATGATAATGATGAGGAGGAGGATGATGAGGAGGAGCAAGAGGACAATGATGATGAGGATGAGGATGATGATGAGGAGGAGGATGATGATGAGGAGAGGAGGATGATGAGGATGAGGATGAAGATGATGATGATGAGGAGGAAATGATGATGAAGATGATGATGAGGAGGAGGAGGGGGAGGAGAAAGAGGAGGTGGAGAATTATGATGAGGATGATGGTGAGGAGGAGGAGGAGAATGATGATGATGACGATGAGGAGGAGAAGAATGATGATGATGATAATGAGGAGGAGGAGGAGGAAGAGGAGAATGATGATGATGATGATGATGAGGAGGAGAATGATGATGCGGATAATGATGATGAGGATGATGAAGAGGAGGAGGAGAATGATGATGAGCATAATGATGATGAGGATGATGAAGAGGAGGAGGAGAATGATGATGAGGATGATGATGATGTGGATGATGATGAGGAGAGGAGGATGAGGAGGAGAGGAATGATGATGAGGATAATGATGAGGATGAAGAAGAGCAGAATGATGATGAGGATGATAATGATGATGATGATGTGGAGGAGAATGATGATGAAGATGACGATGATGTGGAGGAGGATGATGATGATGAGGAGGAGGAGAATGATGATGACGATGATGATGATGAGGAGGACGAGAATGATGATGAGGATATGATGATGATGATGAGGGGGAGAAGGAGGAAGAGGAGAGTGATGATGAGGATCATGATGAGGATGAAGAGGAGGAGAATGATGATGAGGATGATAATGATGATGATGAGGAGGAGGAGAAAGATGATGAGGATGATGATGTGGAGGAGGAGGATGATGATGAGGAGGATGTGGAGGAGGAGGAGGAAAATGATGATGGTGATGATGAGGAGGAGGAGGAGGATGATGAGGAGGAGAATGATGATGAGGATGATGATGAGGAGGATGAGGATGATGATGAGGATGAGGATGATGGTGATCAGGATGGTGATGATGATAATGATGAGGAGGATGATGATGAGGAGGAGTAGGAGGAGAATGATGATGATGATGAGGAGGAGGAGGAGAAGGCGGATGTGGAGAATGATGATGAGGATGATGATGATGATGAGGAGGGGAGAATGATGATGAGGATAATGATGATGGTGAGGAGGAGGAGGAGGAGAATGATGATGATGATGAGGAGGAGAAGAATGATGATGATGATGATGATGAGGACGAGGAAGAAGAGGAGAATGATGATGAGGATGATGATGAGGAGAAGGAGGAGAATAATGATGAGGAGGAAGAGGAGGAGGAGAATGATGATGAGGAGGAAGAGGAAGAGGAGAATGATGATGAGAATGATGATGATAAGGAGGAGGAGGAAGAGAATGATGATGATGAGGAGGAGGAGGGGGAGAATGATGATGATGATGAGGAGGAGGAGGAGGAGGAGGAGAATGACGATGATGATGATGATGAGGAAGAGGAGGAGGAGAATGATGATGAGGTGGAGGAGGAGAATGATGATGAGGATAATGATGATGATGATGATGATGAGGGGGAGAAGGAGGA
This sequence comes from Hemiscyllium ocellatum, assembly GCF_020745735.1. Taxonomy (NCBI): domain Eukaryota; kingdom Metazoa; phylum Chordata; class Chondrichthyes; order Orectolobiformes; family Hemiscylliidae; genus Hemiscyllium; species Hemiscyllium ocellatum. Next base: position 33,771,017 of record NC_083428.1, on the reverse strand, counting down.
GGAGGAGAATGATGATGAGGATGATGATGAGGAGGAGGAGGAGGAGAATGACGATGATGATGATGATGATGAGGAAGAGGAGGAGGAGAATGATGATGAGGATGATGATGAGGAGGAGGAAGAGGAGAATAACGATGAGGAGGAAGAGGAGGAGGTGGATGATGAGGAGGAAATGGAGGAGGAGAATGATGATGAGAATGATGATGATAAGGAGGAGGAGGAGAATGATGATGATGAGGAGGAGAATGAGGATGAGGAGGAAGATGATAAGGATGATGATGAAGATGATGATGATGATGAGGATGAGGATGATGATGATGAGGAGGAGGAGAATGATGATGAGGAGGAGGATGAGGATGAGGAGGAAGATGATAAGGATGATGATGAAGATGATGATGATGATGAGAATGAGGATGATGATGAGGATGAGGATAATGATGATCAGGATGATGATGATGATAATAATGAGAAGGATGATGATGAGGAGGAGGAGGAGGAGGATGATGGGGATGATGATGATGAGGATGATGATGAGGAGGAGGAGAGGAGGATGATGAGGATGATGATGAGTAGGACGAGGAGAAGGAGGATGAGAATAATGATGAGGATGATGATGAGAAAGAGGAGAATGATAATGTGGATGATGATGAGGAGGAGAATGATGATGATGAGGAGAATGATGATGAGGATGATGATGAGGGGGAGGAGAATGATGATGATGAGGAGGAGAATGATGATGATGATGATGAAGAGGAGAATGAGCATGATGATGAGGAGGAGAAGAATGATGATGCTGATGAGGAGGAGGAGAAGGAGGAGGAGAATGATGATGATGAGGAGGAGGAGGAGGAGGGGGAGAATGATGATGATGATGAGGAGGAGGAGGAGGAGAAGGAGAATGACGATGATAATGATGAGGAAGAGGAGGAGGAGAATGATGATGAGGTGGAGGAGGAGAATGATGATGAGGATAATGATGATGATGATGATGATGAGGGGGAGAAGGAGGAGGAGGAGAATGATGATGAGGATGATGATGATGAGGAGGAGGAGGAGAATGACGATGATGATGATGATGAGGAGGAGGAGGAGGAGAAGGAGAATGACGATGATGATGATGAGGAAGAGGAGGAGGAGAATGATGATGAGGTGGAGGAGGAGAATGATGATGAGGATAATGATGATGATGATGATGATGAGGGGGAGAAGGAGGAGGAGGAGAATGATGATGAGGATGATGATGAGGAGGAGGAGGAGAATGACGATGATGATGATGATGATGAGGAAGAGGAGGAGGAGAATGATGATGAGGATGATGATGAGGAGGAGGAAGAGGAGAATAACGATGAGGAGGAAGAGGAGGAGGTGGATGATGAGGAGGAAATGGAGGAGAATGATGATGAGAATTATGATGATAAGGAGGAGGAGGAGAATGATGATGATGATGAGGAGGAGGAGGAGGAGAATGATGATGAGGTGGAGGAGGAGGAGAATGATGATGAGGATGATGATGATGAGGAGGAGGAGAATGATGATGAGGGTATTGATGATGATGAGGAGGAGGAGGTAGAGAAGAATGATGATGATGATGATGAGGAGGAGGAGGAGGAGGAGAATGATTATGATGATGAGGAGGAGAATGATGATGAGCATAATGATGATAATGATGATGATGAGGGGGAGAAGGAGGAGGAGGAGAATGATGATGAGGATAATGATGATGATGATGATGAGGATAATGATGATGATGAGGAGGAGGAGAATGATGATGAGGATGATGATGATGAGGAGGAGGAGAATGATGATGAGGATAATGATGATGATGAGGAGAAGGAGGAGGAGGAGAATGATGATGAGGATGATGGTGAGGAGGAGGAGAATGATGATGATGAGGAGGAGGAAGAGGAGAATAACGATGAGGATGAAGCGGAGGAGGTGGATGATGAGGAGGAAATGGAGGAGGAGAATGATGATGATAAGGAGGAGGAGGAGAATGATGATGATGAGGAGGAGGATGAGGATGAGGAGGAAGATGATAAGGATGATGATGAGGATGATGATGATGATGAGGATGAGGATGATGATGATGAGGAGGAGGAGGAGAATGATGATGAGGAGGAGGATGAGGATGAGGAGGAAGATGATAAGGATGATGATGAAGATGATGATGAGGAGGATGAGGATGATGATGAGGATGAGGATAATGATGATCAGGATGATGATGATGATAATAATGAGAAGGATGATGATGATGAGGAGGAGGAGGAGGAGGATGATGGGGATGATGATGATGAGGATGATGATGAGGAGGAGGAGAGGAGGAGGATGAGGAGGATGATGAGTAGGATGAGGAGAAGGATGATGAGGATCATGATGAGGAGGATGAGAATAATGATGAGGATGATGATGAGGAAGAGGAGAATAATGATGAGGATGATGATGAGAAAGAGGAGAATGATAATGTGGATGATGATGAGGAGGAGAATGATGATGATGAGGAGAATGATGATGAGGATGATGATGAGGGGGAGGAGAATGATGATGTTGATGATGATGAGGATGAGGAGAATGATGATGATGATGATGAAGAGGAGAATGAGCATGATGATGAGGAGGAGAAGAATGATGATGCTGATGAGGAGGAGGAGAAGGAGGAGGAGAATGATGATGATGAGGAGGAGGAGGAAGAGGAGAATGATGATGAGGCAGAAGAGGAGGAGGAGAATGACGATGAGGATGATGATGAGGAAGAGGAGGAGAATAATGATGTGGAGGAAGAGGAAGAGGAGAATGATGATGAGAATGATGATAATGAGGAGGAGGAGGAGAATGATGATGAGGATGATGACGAGGAGGAGAATGATGATGAGGAGGAGGAGGATGGTGATGATGAGGAGGAGGAGGATGAGGAGGAAGATGATAAGGATGATGATGAAGATGATGATGATGATGAGAATGAGGATGATGATGAGGATGAGGATAATGATGATCAGGATGATGATGATGATAATAATGAGAAGGATGATGATGATGAGGAGGAGGAGGAGGATGATGGGGATGATGATGATGAGGATGATGATGAGGAGGAGGAGAGGAGGAGGATGAGGATGATGATGAGTAGGACGAGGAGAAGGATGATGAGAATAATGATGAGGATGATGATGAGAAAGAGGAGAATGATAATGTGGATGATGATGAGGAGGAGAATGATGATGATGAGGAGAATGATGATGAGGATGATGATGAGGGGGAGGAGAATGATGATGATGATGAGGAGGAGGAGGAGAATGATGATGATGATGATGAAGAGGAGAATGAGCATGATGATGAGGAGGAGAAGAATGATGATGCTGATGAGGAGGAGGAGAAGGAGGAGGAGAATGATGATGATGAGGAGGAGGAGGAGGAGGAGAAGGAGAATGACGATGATGATGATGAGGAAGAGGAGGAGGAGAATGATGATGAGGTGGAGGAGGAGAATGATGATGAGGATAATGATGATGATGATGATGATGAGGGGGAGAAGGAGGAGGAGGAGAATGATGATGAGGATGATGATGAGGAGGAGGAGGAGGAGAATGACGATGATGATGATGATGAGGAGGAGGAGGAGGAGAAGGAGAATGACGATGATGATGATGAGGAAGAGGAGGAGGAGAATGATGATGAGGTGGAGGAGGAGAATGATGATGAGGATAATGATGATGATGATGATGATGAGGGGGAGAAGGAGGAGGAGGAGAATGATGATGAGGATGATGATGATGAGGAGGAGGAGGAGAATGACGATGATGATGATGATGATGAGGAAGAGGAGGAGGAGAATGATGATGAGGATGATGATTAGGAGGAGGAAGAGGAGAATAACGATGAGGAGGAAGAGGAGGAGGTGGATGATGAGGAGGAAATGGAGGAGAATGATGATGAGAATTATGATGATAAGGAGGAGGAGGAGAATGATGATGATGATGAGGAGGAGGAGGAGGAGAATGATGATGAGGTGGAGGAGGAGGAGAATTATGATGAGGATGATGATGAGGAGGAGGAGGAGAATGATGATGAGGGTATTGATGATGATGAGGAGGAGGAGGTAGAGAAGAATGATGATGATGATGAGGAGGAGGAGGAGGAGGAGAATGATTATGATGAGGAGGAGGAGAATGATGATGAGCATAATGATGATAATGATGATGATGAGGGGGAGAAGGAGGAGGAGGAGAATGATGATGAGGATAATGATGATGATGATGATGAGGATAATGATGATGATGAGGAGGAGGAGAATGATGATGAGGATGATGATGATGAGGAGGAGGAGAATGATGATGAGGATAATGATGATGATGAGGAGAAGGAGGAGGAGGAGAATGATGATGAGGATGATGGTGAGGAGGAGGAGAATGATGATGATGAGGAGGAGGAAGAGGAGAATAACGATGAGGATGAAGCGGAGGAGGTGGATGATGAGGAGGAAATGGAGGAGGAGAATGATGATGATAAGGAGGAGGAGGCGAATGATGATGATGAGGAGGAGGATGAGGATGAGGAGGAAGATGATAAGGATGATGATGAGGATGATGATGATGATGAGGATGAGGATGATGATGATGATGAGGAGGAGGAGAATGATGATGAGGAGGAGGATGAGGATGAGGAGGAAGATGATAAGGATGATGATGAAGATGATGATGATGAGGATGAGGATGATGATGAGGATGAGGATAATGATGATCAGGATGATGATGATGATAATAATGAGAAGGATGATGATGATGAGGAGGAGGAGGAGGAGGAGGATGGGGATGATGATGATGAGGATGATGATGAGGAGGAGGAGAGGAGGAGGATGAGGAGGATGATGAGTAGGATGAGGAGAAGGATGATGAGGATCATGATGAGGAGGATGAGAATAATGATGAGGATGATGATGAGGAAGAGGAGAATAATGATGAGGATGATGATGAGAAAGAGGAGAATGATAATGTGGATGATGATGAGGAGGAGAATGATGATGATGAGGAGAATGATGATGAGGATGATGATGAGGGGGAGGAGAATGATGATGTTGATGATGATGAGGATGAGGAGAATGATGATGATGATGATGAAGAGGAGAATGAGCATAATGATGAGGAGGAGAAGAATGATGATGCTGATGAGGAGGAGGAGAAGGAGGAGGAGAATGATGATGATGAGGAGGAGGAGGAAGAGGAGAATGATGATGAGGCAGAAGAGGAGGAGGAGAATGACGATGAGAATGATGATGAGGAAGAGGAGGAGAATAATGATGTGGAGGAAGAGGAAGAGGAGAATGATGATGAGAATGATGATAATGAGGAGGAGGAGGAGAATGATGATGAGGATGATGACGAGGAGGAGAATGATGATGAGGAGGAGGAGGATGGTGATGATGAGGAGGAGGAGGATGAGGAGGAAGATGATAAGGATGATGATGAAGAGGATGATGATGATGAGGATGAGGATGATGATGGTCAGGATGATGATAATGATAATGATGAGGAGGAGGATGATGAGGAGGAGTAGGAGGAGAATGATGATGAGGATGAGGATGATGATGATGAGGAGGACGATGATGATGAGGAGAGGAGGATGATGAGGATGATGATGATAATGATGAGGAGGAGGAGGAGAATGATGATGAAGATGATGATGAGGAGGAGGAGGGGGAGGAGAAAGAGGAGGTGGAGAATGATGATGAGGAGGAGGAGGGGAGAATGATGACGAGGATAATGATGATGGTGAGGAGGAGGAGGAGGAGAATGATGATGATGAGGAGGAGGAGGAGAAGAATGATGATGATAATGAGGAGGAGGAGGAGGGAGAGGAGAATGATGATGATGAGGAGGAGGAGGAGAATGATAATGAGGATAATGATGATGAGGAGGACGAAATGATGATGAGCATAATGATGATGAGGATGATGATGATGAGGAGAATGATGTGGATGATGATGATGATGTGGATGATGATGAGGAGGAGGAGGATGAGGAGGAGGAGAATGATGATGAGGATGATAATGATGATGAGGAGGAGGAGGAGAATGATGATGAGGATGATGATGATGTGGAGGAGGAGAATGATAATGAGGATGATGATGATGAGGAGGAGGAGAAGAATGATGATGATGATGAGGAGGAGGAGAATGATGATGAGGATGATGAGGAGGAGGAGGTGAATGATGATGAGGATGATGATGATGAGGAGGAAGAGGCGAATAATGATGATGAGGAAGAAGAGGAGGAGAATCATGATGAGGATGATAATGATGATGATGATGAGGAGGAGAAAGATGATGAGGATGATGATGTGGAGGAGGAGGATGATGATGGGGGTGATGATGAGGAGGAGGATGATGAGGATAATGATGATGATGATGATGAGGGGGAGGAGGATGATGAGGATAATTATGATGATGATGAGGGGGAGAAGGAGGAGGAGGAGAATGATGATGAGGATGATGATGATGAGGAGGAGGAGAATGACGATGAGGATAATGATGATGATGATGAGGGGGAGAAGGAGGAGGAGGAGAATGATGATGAGGATGATGATGAGGAAGAGGAGGAGAAGAATGACGATGATGATGATGATGATGAGGAAGAGGAGGAGGAGAATGATGATGAGGATGATGATGAGGAGGAGGAGGAGAATGATGATGAGGATGATGATGAGGAGGAGGAAGAGGATAATAACGATGAGGACGAAGAGGAGGAGGTGGATGATGAGGAGGAAATGGAGGAGGAGAATGATGATGAGAATGATGATGATAAGGAGGAGGAGGAGAATGATGATGATGAGGAGGAGGATGAGGAGGAGGAGGAAGATGATAAGGATGATGATTAAGATGCTGATGATGATGAGGATGAGGATGATAATGAGGAGGAGGAGGAGGAGAATGATGATGATGAGGAGGAGGATGAGGATGAGGAGGAAGATGATAAGGATGATGATGAAGATGATGATGATGATGAGGATAATGATGATCAGGATGATGATGATGATAATAATGAGAAGGATGATGATGATGAGGAGGAGGAGGAGGATGATGATGGGGATGATGATGATGAGGATGATGATGAGGAGGAAGAGAGGAGGAGGATGAGGAGGATGATGAGTAGGACGAGGAGAAGGATGATGAGGATAATGATGAGGAGGATGGGAATAATGATGAGGATGATGATGAGGAAGAGGAGAATAATGATGAGGATGATGATGAGAAAGAGGAGAATGATAATGTGGATGATGATGAGGAGGAGAATGATGATGATGAGGAGAATGATGATGAGGATGATGATGAGGGGGAGAAGGAGGAGGAGGAGAATGATGATGAGGAGGAGGATGAGGAGAATGATGATGATATGATGATGATGAGGGAGGGGAGGAGGAGAATGATAATGAGGATGATGATGAGGAGAAGGAGAATGATGATGATGATGAGGAGGAGGAAGAGGAGAATGATGATGAGGCAGAAGAGGAGGAGGAGAATGATGATGATGATGATGAAGAGGAGAATGAGCATGATGATGAGGAGGAGAAGAATGACGATGCTGATGAGGAGGAGGAGAAGGAGGAGGAGAATGATGATGATGATGATGATGAGGAGGAGGAAGAGGAGAATGATGATGAGGCAGAAGAGGAGGAGGAGAATGATGATGAGAATGATGATGAGGAAGAGGAGGAGAATAATGATGTGGAGGAAGAGGAGGAGGAGAATGATGATGAGAATGATGCTGAGGAGGAGAATGATGATGTGGATGATGATGAGGAGGAGGAGGACGAGGAGGAGGAGAATTATGATGAGGATAATGATGAGGATGAAGTGGAGGAGAATGATGATGAGGATGATAATGATGATGATTATGAGTAGGAGAATGATGATGAGGATGATGACGATGTGGAGGAGGATGATGATGATGAGGAGGAGGAGAATGATGATGAGGATGATGATGATGAGGAGGAGGAAGAGAATGATGATGAGGAAGAGGAGGAGAATGATGATGAGGATGATAATGATGAGGAGGAGGAGGAGAATGATGATGAGGATGATGATGATGATGATGAGGTGGAGGAGAATAATGATGAGGAGGAAGAGGAGGAGGAGAATGATGATGAGGAGGAAGAGGAAGAGAATGATGGTGATAAGAAGGAGGAGGAAGAGAATGATGAGGAGGAGGAGGAGGAGGGGAGAATGATGATGATGAGGAAGAGGAGGAGGAGAATGATGATGAGGATAATGATGATGATGATGAGGAGGTGGAGAAGGAGGAGAATGATAATGATGATGATGAGGAAGAGGAGGAGGAGAATGATGTTGAGGATAATTATGAGGATGAAGAGGAGGAAAATGATGATGAGGATGATAATGAAGATGATGAGGAGGAGGAGAATGATGATGAGGATGATGATGATGTGGAGGAGGAGGAGGATGATGAGGATGATGATGAGGATGAGGAGGAGAATGATGATGAGGATGAGGAGGAGAATGATGATGATGAGGAAGAGGAGGAGGGGAATGATGATGATGATGTGGATGATGATGAGGAGGAGAATGATGATGAGGATGAAGATGATATGGATGATGATGATGATGACGAGGAGGAGGAGAATGATGATGAGGATGATGAGGAGGAGGAGGAGGAGAATGATGATGAGGATGATGATGATGAGGAGGAGGAGGAGAATGATGATGATGAGGAGGAGGAGAATGATGATGAGGGTGATGATGATGATGAGGAGGAGAATGATCATTAGGATGATGATGAGGAGGAGAATGATGATGATGATGATGATGATGAGTAGGAGGAGGAGAAAGAGGATGAGGAGGAGGATGATGATGATTAGGAGGAGGAGGATGATGAGGAGGAGAATGATGATGAGGATGATGATGATGAGGAGGAGGAGGATGATGATAATGAGGAGGAGGAGAATGATGATGAAGATGATGATGATGATGATGTGGATGATGATGAGGAGGAGGAGGACGAGGTGGAGGAGGAGAATGATGTTGAGAATAATTATGAGGATGAAGAGGAGGAGAATGATGATGTGGATGATAATGATGATGATGATGAGGAGTAGGAGAATGATGGTGAGGATGATGATGATGTGGATGATGATGAAGATGAGGAGGAGGAGGAGAATGATGATGAAGATGATGATGATTATGATGAGGAGGAGAATGATCATTAGGATGATGATGAGGAGGAGAATGATGATGATGAGGAGGAGGATGATGATGAGGAGGTGGAGAATGATCATTAGGATGATGATGAGGAGGAGAATGATGATGAGGATGATGAGGAGGATGATGATGATGGGGATGATAATGAGGAGGATGATGATGATGAGGAGGAGGATGATGATGATGATGGGGATGATGATGAGGATGATGATGAGGAGGAGGAGAGGAGGAGGATGAAGAGGATGATGAGTAAGAGGAGGAGAATGATGATGAGGATGATGATGTGGATGATGATGAAGATGACGACGAGGAGGAGAATGATGATGAAGATGATGATAATGAGGAGGAGGAGAAAGATCATGATGATTATGAGGAGGAGGAGAATGATGATGAGGATGATGATGATAAGGAGGAGGAGGAGGAGAATGATGATGAGGATGATGATGATTATGATGAGGAGGAGAATGATCATTAGGATGATGATGAGGAGGAGAATGATGATGATGATGAGGAGGATGATGATGAGGAGGTGGAGAATGATCATTAGGATGATGAGGAGGAGGAGAATGATGATGAGGATGATGATGATGAGGAGGAGGATGATGATGATGATGGGGATGATGATGATGAGGATGATGATGAGGAGGAGGAGAGGAGGAGGATGAAGAGGATGATGAGTAGGAGGAGGAGAATGATGATGAGTACAATGATGAGGAGGATGAGAATAATGATGAGGATGATGATGAGGAAGAGCAGAATAATGATGAGGATGATGATGAGGAGGAGAATGATGATGATGAGGATGATGATGAGGAGGAGGAGGATGATGATGAGGAGGAGGAGAAGAAGGAGGAGAATAATTATGAGTATGATGATGGTAATGAAGATGAGGAAAATGATGATGATGATGAGGGGGAGAAGGAGGAGGAGGAGAATGATGATGAGGATGAGGATGATGATGCTGAGGAGGAGAATGATCATTAGGATGATGATGAGGAGGAGAATGATGATGAGGATGATGATGATGAGGATGATGATGATGAGGATGAGGAGGAGAATGATGGTGAGGATGATGATGATGAGGAGGAGGAGGAGAATGATCATTAGGATGATGAGGAGGAGGAGAATGATGATGATGATGATGATGATGATGAGTAGGAGGAGGAAGAGGAGGAGGAGGATGATGATGAGGAGGAGGAGGACGAGGAGGAGGAGGAGAAGGATGTTGAGGATAATTATGAGGATGAAGAGGAGGAGAATGATGATGAGGATGATAATGATGATGATGAGGAGGAGAATGATGGTGAGGATGATGATGATGTGGAGGAGGAGGATGATGATGATGAGGAGGAGAATGATGATGATGGGGATGATGATGATGAGGATGATGATGATGAGGATGAGGAGGAGAATGATGATGAGGATGAGGAGGAGAATGATGATGATGAGGAAGAGGAGGAGGAGAATGATGATGAGGATGAAGATGAGGAGTAGGAGGAGAATGATGAGGATGAGGATGATAATGTGGATGATGATGAGGAGGAGAATGATGATGATGATGATGATGTGGATCAAGATGATGATGACGAGGAGGAGGAGAATGATGATGAGGATGATGATGAGGAGGAGGAGGAGAATGATGATGAGGAGGAGGAGGAGAATGATGATGAGGATGATGATGATAAGGAGGAGGAGGAGAATGATGATGAGGATGATGAGGAGGAGAAGGAGAAGTAGAATGATGATGATGATGAGGAGGAGAATGATCATTAGGATGATGATGAGGAGGAGAATGATGATGATGATGATGATGATGATGAGTAGGAGGAGGAGGAAGAGGAGGAGGAGGATGATGAGGAGGAGGAGGAGGACGAGGAGGAGGAGGAGAATGATGTTGAGGATAATTATGAGGATGAAGTGGAGGAGAATGATGATGAGGATGATAATGATGAGGATGAGGAGGAGAATGATGATGAGGATGAGGAGGAGAATGATGATGATGCGGAAGAGGAGGAGGAGAACGATGATGAGGATGAAGATGAGGAGTAGGAGGAGAATGATGAGGATGATGATGATGTGGATGATGATGAGGAGGAGAATGATGATGAGGATGATGATGATGTGGATGAAGATGATGGTGACAAAGAGGAGGAGAATGATGATGAGGATGATGATGAGGAGGAGGAGGAGAATGATGATGATGATGAGGAGGAGGAGAATGATGATGAGGATGATGATGATAAGGAGGAGGAGGAGAATGATGATGAGGATGATGATGATGAGGAGGAGGAGGATGATGAGGATGATGATGATGTGGATGATGATGAGGAGGAGAATGATGATGAGGATGATGATGATGATGTGGATGAAGATGATGGTGACAAAGAGGAGGAGAATGATGATGAGGATGATGATGAGGAGGAGGAGGAGAATGATGATGGGGATGATAATGATGATGAGGAGGAGGAGGAGAATGATGAGGAGGAGGAGAATGATGATGAGGATGAGGAGGAGAACGATGATGATGAGGAAGAGGAGGAGGAGAATGATGATGAGGATGAAGATGAGGAGTAGGAGGAGAATGATGAGGATGATGATGATGATGTGGATGATGATGTGGAGGAGAATGATGATGAAGATGAAAATAATGTGGATGATGATGATGATGACGTGGAGGAGGAGAATGATGATGATGATGAGGAGGAGGAGGAGAATGATGATGAGGATGATGATGAGGAGGAGGAGGAGGAGAATGATGTTAAGGATAATTATGAGGATGAGGAGGAGGAGAATGATGATGAGGATGATGATGAGGAGGAGGAGGAGAATGATGATGATGAGGAGGAGGAGAATGATGATGAGGATGATGATGATAAGGAGGAGGAGGAGAATGATGATGAGGATGATGAGGAGGAGAAGGAGAAGTAGAATGATGATGATGATGAGGAGGAGAATGATCATTAGGATGATGATGAGGAGGAGAATGATGATGATGATGATGATGATGATGATGATGAGTAGGAGGAGGAGGAAGAGGAGGAGGATGATGAGGAGGAGGAGGACGAGGAGGAGGAGGAGAATGATGTTAAGGATAATTATGAGGATGAGGAGGAGGAGAATGATGATGAGGATGATGATGAGGAGGAGGAGGAGAATGATGATGATGAGGAGGAGGAGAATGATGATGAGGATGATGATGATAAGGAGGAGGAGGAGAATGATGATGAGGATGATGAGGAGGAGAAGGAGAAGTAGAATGATGATGATGATGAGGAGGAGAATGATCATTAGGATGATGATGAGGAGGAGAATGATGATGATGATGATGATGATGATGATGATGATGAGTAGGAGGAGGAGGAAGAGGAGGAGGATGATGAGGAGGAGGAGGACGAGGAGGAGGAGGAGAATGATGTTGAGGATAATTATGAGGATGAAGTGGAGGAGAATGATGATGAGGATGATAATGATGAGGATGAGGAGGAGAATGATGATGAGGATGAGGAGGAGAATGATGATGATGCGGAAGAGGAGGAGGAGAACGATGATGAGGATGAAGATGAGGAGTAGGAGGAGAATGATGAGGATGATGATGATGTGGATGATGATGAGGAGGAGAATGATGATGAGGATGATGATGATGTGGATGAAGATGATGGTGACAAAGAGGAGGAGAATGATGATGAGGATGATGATGAGGAGGAGGAGGAGAATGATGATGATGATGAGGAGGAGGAGAATGATGATGAGGATGATGATGATAAGGAGGAGGAGGAGGAGAATGATGATGAGGATGATGAAGAGGAGGAGGAGGAGGATGATGAGGATGATGATGAGGAGGAGAATGATGATGAAGAGGAGAAGGAGGAGAATGATGATGATGAGGAGGAGGAGGAGAATGATGATGAAGATGATGATGATAATGTGGATGATGATGATGAAGAGGAGGAGGACGAGGTGGAGGAGGAGAATGATGTTGAGGATAATTATGAGGATGAAGAGGAAGAGAATGATGATGGGGATGATGATGATGAGGAGGAGGAGGAGAATGATGAGGATGAGGAGGAGAATGATGATGATGAGGAAGAGGAGGAGGAGAATGATGATGAGGATGAAGATGAGGAGTAGGAGGAGAATGATGAGGATGATGATGATGATGTGGATGATGATGTGGAGGAGAATGATGATGAAGATGAAGATAATGTGGATGATGATGATGAGGAGGAGGAGGAGGAGAATGATGATTAGGAGGAGGAGGAGGAGGAGAATGATGATGAGGATGATAATGAGGAGGAGGAGGAGAATGATGTTAAGGATAATTATGAGGATGAGGAGGAGGAGAATGATGATGAGGATAATAATGATGATGAGGAGGAGGAGAATGATGGTGTGGATGATGATGTTGTGGAGGAGGAGGATGATGATGAGGAGGAGAATGATGGTGAGGATGATGATGTTGTGGAGGAGGAGGATTGATGAGGAGGAGGAGGAGAATGATGATGCGGTTGATGATGATGAGGATGAGGAGGAGAATGATGACGAGGATGAGGAGGAGAATGATGATGATGAGGAAGAGGAGGAGGAGAATGATGATGAGGATGATGATGATGATGTGGATGATGTGGATGATGATGAGGAGGAGAATGATGATGAGGATGATGATGATGTGGATGAAGATGATGATGAGGAGGAGGAGGAGAATGATGATGATGTGGAGGAGGAGGATGATCATGAGGATGATGATGAGGTGGAGAATGATGATGATGATGATGAGTAGGAGGAGGAAGAGGAGCGGGAGGATGATGATGATGAGGAGGAGGTGGATGATGAGGAGGAGAATGATGATGAGGATGATGATGAGGAGGAGGAGGAGGATGATGATGAGGTTGATGATAAGGAGGAGAATGATGATGAAGATGATGATGATGATGATGTGGATGATATTGATGATGAGAAGGAGGAGGACGAGGAGGAGGAGGAGAATGATGTTGAGGATAATTATGAGGATGAAGAGGAGGAGAATGATGATGAGGATGATAATGATGATGATGATGAGGAGGAGAATGATGGTGAGGATGATGATGATGTGGAGGAGGAGGATGATGATGAGGAGGAGGAGAATGATGATGAGGATGATGATGATGAGGATGAGGAGGAGAATGATGATGAGGATGAGGATGAGGAGAATGATGATGAGGATGAAGATGAGAAGTAGGAGGAGAATGATGAGGATGATGATGATGTGGATGATGATGAGGAGGAGAATGATGATGAGGATGATGATGATGTGGATCAAGATGATGATGACGTGGAGGAGGAGAATGATGATGAGGATGATGATGAGGAGGAGGAGGAGAATGATGATGATGAGGAGGAGGAGAATGATGATGAGGATGATGATGAGGAGGAGGAGGAGAATGATGATGATGAGGAGGAGGAGAATGATGATGAGGATGATGAGGATGAGGAGGAGGAGGAGGAGAATGATGAGGATGATGATAATGAGGAGGAGGAGAATGATCATTAGGATGATGATGAGGAGGAGAATGATGATGATGATGATGACGATGAGTAGGAGGAGGAGGAAGAGGAGGAGGAGGAGGATGATGAGGAAGAGAATGATGATGAGGATGATGATGAGGAGGAGGAGGAGGATGATGATGAGGATAATGATGATGAGGAGAATGATGATGAAGATGATGATGATGATGTGGATGATGATGATGAGGAGGAGGACGAGGTGGAAGAGGAGAATGATGTTGTGGATAATTATGAGGATGAAGAGGAGGAGAATGATGATGTGGATGATAATGATGATGATGATGAGGAGGAGAATGATGGTGAGGATGATGAATATGTGGAGGAGGAGGAGGATGAGGAGGAGGAGGAGAATGATGATGAGGATGATGATGATGAGGATGAGGAGGAGAATGATGATGAGGATGAGGAGGAGAATGATGATGATGAAGAAGAGGAGGAGGAGAATGATGATGAGGATGAAGATGAGGAGTAGGAGGATAATGATGAGGATGATGATGATGATGTGGATGATGATGAGGAGGAGAATGATGATGAGGATGATGATGATGATGACGAGGATGACGAGAATGATGATGAGGAGGAGGAGGAGAATGATGATGATGATGAGGAGGAGGAGAATGATGATGAGGATGATGATGATAAGGAGAAGGAGGAGAATGATGATGAGGATGATGATGATAATGTGGATGATGATGAGGAGGAGGAGGAGGAGGAGGAGGTGGAGGAGGAGAATGATGTTGAGGATAATTATGAGGATGAAGAGGAAGAGAATGATGATGAGGATGATAATGATGATGAGGAGGAGGAGAATGATGATGAGGATGAGGAGGAGAATGATGATGATGAGGAAGAGGAGGAGGAGAATGATGATGAGGATGAAGATGAGGAGTAGGAGGAGAATGATGAGGATGATGATGATGATGTGGATGATGATGTGGAGGAGAATGATGATGATGATGAAAATAATGTGGATGATGATGATGAGGAGGAGGAGGAGGAGAATGATGATTAGGAGGAGGAGGAGGAGGAGAATGATGATGAGGATGATGATGAGGAGGAGGAGGAGGAGAATGATGTTAAGGATAATTATGAGGATGAGAAGGAGGAGAATGATGATGAGGATAATAATGATGATGATGAGGAGGAGGAGAATGATGGTGTGGATGATGATGTTGTGGAGGAGGAGGAGGATGATGATGAGGAGGAGAATGATGGTGAGGATGATGATGTTGTGGAGGAGGAGGATTGATGAGGAGGAGGAGGAGAATGATGATGCAGTTGATGATGATGAGGATGAGGAGGAGAATGATAACGAGGATGAGGAGGAGAATGATGATGATGAGGAAGAGGAGGAGGAGAATGATGATGAGGATGATGATGATGATGTGGATGATGTGGATGATGATGAGGAGGAGAATGATGATGATGTGGATGAAGATGATGATGACGAGGAGGAGGAGAATGATGATGACGATGATGATGAGGAGGAGGAGAATGATGATGAGGATGATGATGATAAGGAGGAGGAGGAGGAGAATGATGATGAGGATGATGAGGAGGAGGAGGAGAATGATGATGAGGATGATGATGATGTGGAGGAGGAGGATGATCATGAGGATGATGATGAGGTGGAGAATGATGATGATGATGATGAGTAGGAGGAGGAAGAGGAGCGGGAGGATGATGATGATGAGGAGGAGGTGGATGATGAGGAGGAGAATGATGATGAGGATGATGATGAGGAGGAGGAGGAGGATGATGATGAGGTTGATGATAAGGAGGAGAATGATGATGAAGATGATGATGATGATGATGTGGATGATATTGATGATGAGAAGGAGGAGGACGAGGAGGAGGAGGAGAATGATGTTGAGGATAATTATGAGGATGAAGAGGAGGAGAATGATGATGAGGATGAGGAGGAGGAGAATGATGGTGAGGATGATGATGATGTGGAGGAGGAGGATGATGATGAGGAGGAGGAGAATGATGATGAGGATGATGATGATGAGGATGAGGAGGAGAATGATGATGAGGATGAAGAGGAGGAGAATGATGATGAGGATGAAGATGAGGAGTAGGAGGAGAATGATGAGGATGATGATGATGATGATGTGGATGATGATGAGGAGGAGAATGATGATGAGGATGATGATGATGTGGATCAAGATGATGATGAGGAGGAGGAGGAGAATGATGATGAGGATGATGATGATGAGGAGGAGGAGAATGATGATGATGAGGAGGAGGAGAATGATGATGAGGATGATGATGAGGAGGAGGAGGAGAATGATGATGATGAGGAGGAGGAGAATGATGATGAGGATGATGAGGATGAGGAGGAGGAGGAGGAGGAGAATGATGAGGATGATGATAATGAGGAGGAGGAGAATGATCATTAGGATGATGATGAGGAGGAGAATGATGATGATGATGATGACGATGAGTAGGAGGAGGAGGAAGAGGAGGAGGAGGATGATGATGAGGATAATGATGATGAGGAGAATGATGATGAAGATGATGATGATGATGATGTGAATGATGATGATGAGGAGGAGGACGAGGTGGAAGAGGAGAATGATGTTGTGGATAATTATGAGGATGAAGAGGAGGAGAATGATGATGTGGATGATAATGATGATGATGATGAGGAGGAGAATGATGGTGAGGATGATGATGATGTGGAGGAGGAGGATGATGAGGAGGAGGAGGAGAATGATGATGAGGATGATGATGAGGATGAGGAGGAGAATGATGATGAGGATGAGGAGGAGAATGATGATGATGAGGAAGAGGAGGAGGAGAATGATGATGAGGATGAAGATGAGGAGTAGGAGGATAATGATGAGGATGATGATGATGATGTGGATGATGATGAGGAGGAGAATGATGATGAGGATGATGATGATGATGACGAGGATGACGAGAATGATGATGAGGAGGAGGAGGAGAATGATGATGATGATGAGGAGGAGGAGAATGATGATGAGGATGATGATGATAAGGAGAAGGAGGAAAATGATGATGAGGATGATGAGGAGGAGGAGGACGAGGAGGAGGAGAATGATGTTGAGGATAATTATGTGGATGAAGAGGAGGAGAATGATGATGAGCATAATGATGATGAGGATGATGAAGAGGAGGAGGAGAATGATGATGAGGATGATAATGATGATGAGGAGGAGGAGGAGATTGATGGTGAGTATGATGATGATGTGGAGGAGGAGGATGATGATGAGGAGGAGGAGAATGATGATGAAGATGATGATGATGAGGATGAGGAGGAGAATGATGATGATGAGGAAGAGGAGGAGGAGAATGATGATGAGGATGAAGATGAGGAGTAGGAGGAGAATGATGAGGATGATGATGATGATGTGGATGATGATGATGAGGAGGAGGAGGAGAATGATGATGAGGATGATGATGACGAGGAGGAGGAGAATAATGATGATGAGGATGATGAGGATGAGGAGGAGAAGGAGGTGAATGATAATGATGATGAGGAGGAGAATGATGAGGATGATGATGAGGAGGAGGAGGAGGAGAATGATCATTAGGATGATGATGAGGAGGAGAATGATGATGATGATGATGTGGATGAGTATGAGGAGGAGGAAGAGGAGGAGGATGATGAGGATGAGGAGAATGATGATGAAGATGATGATGATGATGATGTGGATGATAATGAGGAGGAGGACGAGGAGGAGAATGATGATGAGGATGATAATGATGATGATGAGGAGGAGGAGAATGATGGTGAATATGATGATGATGTGGAGGAGGATGATGATGATGAGGAGGAGGAAAATGATGATGATGAGGAAGAGGAGGAGGAGAATGTTGATGAGGATGAAGATGAGGAGTAGGAGGAGAATGATGAGGATGATGATGATGATGTGGATGATGATGAGGAGGAGAATGATGATGAGGATGATGATAAGGAGGAGAAGGAGGAGAATGATGATGAGGATGATATGTTGAGGAGGAGGAGGAGAATGATGTTGAGGATAATTATGAGGATGAAGAGGAGGAGAATGATGATGTGGATGATAATGATGATGATGAGGGGGAGGAGAATGATGATGAGGAGGAGGAGAATGATGATGAGGATGATGATGATGATGAGGATGAGGAGGAGAATGATGATGAGGATGAGGAGGAGAATGATGATGATGAGGAAGAGGAGGAGGAGAATGATGATTAGGATGATGAGGAGGAGGAGGAGAATGATGATGATGATGATGATGATAAGGAGGAGGAGGAGGAGAATGATGATGAGGATGATGATGATGTGGAGGAGGAGGATGATCATTAGGATGATGATGAGGTGGAGAATGATGATGATGATGATGAGTAGGAGGAGGAGGAAGAGGAGGAGGAGGATGATGATGATTAGGAGGAGAAGGATGATGAGGAGGAGAATGATGATGAGGATGATGATCAGGAGGAGAATGATGATGAAGATGATGATGATGTGGATGATGATGATGAGGACGAGGAGGACGAGGAGGAGGAGGAGGAGAATGATGATGAGGAGGAGGAGAATGATGATGAGGGTGATGATGATGAGGATGAGGAGGAGGATGATGATGATGAGGAAGAGGAGGAGGAGAATGATGTTGAGGATGATGATGATGTGGAGGAGGAGGATGATGATGAGGATGAAGATGAGGAGTAGGAGGAGAATGATGAGGATGATGATGATGATGTGGATGATGATGAGGAGGAGAATGATGATGAGGATGATGATGATGATGATGAAGAGGAGGAGAATGATGATGAGGATGATGATGAGGAGGAGGAGAATGATAATGATGATGAGGAGGAGAATGATGATGATGATGATGATGAGTATGAGGAGGAGGAAGAGGAGGAGAATGATGATGAGGATGATAATGATGAGGAGGAGGAGGAGAATGATGGTGAAGATGATGATGATGAGGATGAGGAGGAGGAGGATGATGATGATTAGGAGGAGGAGGATGATGAGGAGGAGAATGATGATGAGGATGATGATCAGGAGGAGAATGATGATGAAGATGATGATGATGTGGATGATGATGATGAGGACGAGGAGGACGAGGAGGAGGAGGAGGAGAATGATGATGAGGAGGAGGAGAATGATGATGAGGGTGATGATGATGAGGATGAGGAGGAGAATGATGATGATGAGGAAGAGGAGGAGGAGAATGATGTTGAGGATGATGATGATATGGAGGAGGAGGATGATGATGAGGATGAAGATGAGGAGTAGGAGGAGAATGATGAGGATGATGATGATGATGTGGATGATGATGAGGAGGAGAATGATGATGAGGATGATGATGATGATGATGAAGAGGAGGAGAATGATGATGAGGATGATGATGAGGAGGAGGAGAATGATAATGATGATGAGGAGGAGAATGATGATGATGATGAGTATGAGGAGGAGGAAGAGGAGGAGAATGATGATGAGGATGATAATGATGAGGAGGAGGAGGAGAATGATGGTGAAGATGATGATGATGAGGATGAGAAGGAGGAGGATGATGAGGAAATGGAGGAAAATGATGATGATGAGGAAGAGGAGGAGGAGAATGTTGATGAGGATGAAGATGAGGAGAAGGAGGAGAATGATGAGGATGATGATGATGATGTGGATGATGATGATGATGACGAGGAGGAGGAGAATGATGATGAGGATGATGATGAGGAGGAGGAGAATGATGATGAGGATGATGATGATGAGGAGGAGGAGGAGGAAGAGGAGGAGGAGGATGATGAGGAGGAGAATGATGATGAGGATGATGATGATGAGGAGGAGGTGGAGGATGATGATGATGGGGAGGAGGAGGATGGTGATGATGAGGAGGAGGATGATGAGGAGGAAGATGATAAGGATGATGATGAAAAGGATGATGATGAGGATGAGGATGATGACGAGGATGAGGCTGATGAGGAAGATGATAAGGATGATGATGATAATGATGATGATCAGGATGATGATGATGATAATGAGGAGGAGGATGATGATGAGGAGGAGGAGTAGGAGGAGAATGATGATGAGGATGAGGATGATGATGAGGAGGAGGAGAATGATGATGAGGATGATGATGAGGAGGAGGATGATGATGAGGATGATGTGGAGGAGGAGGATGATGAGGATGATGATAATAATGATGAGAAGGAGGAGGAGAATGATGATGATGATGAGGAGGAGGAGGAGGAGGAAGTAGAGAATGATGATGAGGATAATGAGGATGATGAGGAGGAGGATGAGGAGAATGATGATGAGGATAATGAAGATGATGATGAGGTGTAGGAGGAGGAAGTAGAGAATGATGATGAGGATAATGAGGATGAGGAGGAGGAGGAAGAGAATGATGATGATGAGGAGGAGGGGGAGAATGATGATGAGGATAATGATGATGATGAGGAGGAGGAGAATGATGATGAGGAGGAGGAGGTGGAGAAGAATGATGATGATGATGAGGAGGAGGAGAATGATGATGATGATGAGGAGGAGGAGGAGAATGATGATGATGATGAGGAAGAGGAGGAGGAGAATGATGATGATGATGATGATGAGGAGAAGGAGGAGAATGATGATGATGAGGAGGAGGAAGAGGAGGAGGAGTATGATGATGATGATGAGGAGGAGGAGAATGATGATGAGGATGATGATGAGGAGGAGGAGAATGATGATGAGGATGATGATGAGGAGGAGAAGGAGGAGGAGGAGGAGAATGATTATGAGTATGATGATGATTATGAGGATGAGGATGATGATGATAATGAGGAGGAGGAGGAGGAGAATGATAATATGAGGAGGATGATAATGATGAGGAGGATGAGAATAATGATGAAGATGATGATGAGGAAGAGGAGAATGATGATGTGGATGAGGAGGAGGGGGAGACTGATGATGAGGCTGATGATGATGAGGAGGAGAATGATGATGGGGATGGTAATGATAAGACGGAGAATGATGATGAGGATAAGGATGATGATGAGGTTGATAATGAGGAGGGGGGAGGAGGAGAATGATGATGACGATGAGGATGATGATGAGGATGAGGATGAGGATGATGATGAGGAGGAGGAGGATGAGGATGATGATGATGAGGAGGAGGGGACTGATGATGAGGATGCTGATGAGAAGGATGAGGATTCTATTGAGGAAGATGATAAGGGGGATGATGATGAGGAGGAGGATGAGGATGAGGATGATGATGGTGAGGAGGAGAATGACGATGATGATGATGATGATGCCCAGCAGAATTTATGCCACGCAGGGCAATGACAATCTCTGTATCTGGCAGTAGTCACATCTGCTGGACCAAAATGTTTCCATCTTGAAATGACAAAATGACAAAATACAAGGGCATCAGTGGCTCTGATGTAGGATTTCAGGTCAAAATACCTGGATTATTGGGAGTTACAAGATCTCAGTCGACATGATATCAAGCCAATGAACATTGACTGAAAATAATAGAAGATGTAAACAGCCAGACATAATTGATAATTATCCTGACTGAAAATGCAACATGTGGTTGACAAATGAGTACAGGGTTCAGACTGCTGGTTATGTCTATCACAGGTGAATAGTCTGCTAATACGCATTGTCTAGACCTGAGCAAGATATAAGATGTCAATGGCACCTGCTGAATATTGCCCTATATGAGTCATTGCCAAGGACAACAGCTTGTAGAAAATGTATGTGGTTAGAGAATAAAAACTTCAGATCATTGATATAAAAAATAATGTTGGCAAGGTCTGTAATAAAGGGAAAAAACAATTAGTCCTATTTAGTTATCACAAACCATAATGGTCCTGGTTCTTGCTTTCAGCACAAAATAATGGGGTGAAGGAGTTACAATTGAAATAAACATAAGGTGACAGAGGAGTCAGGAGAGAGCGAGACAATGGGTAAGGAGGAGAGAGAGAGAGAGAGATAAGGATATAGAGGGATGAGGTAAGAAAAAAAACACAGAGAAAGAGAAAGAAAAACATTGAGGAAGATATGAGAAGAGAACTGAATAAAAAAGAAATAAAAAGATAGAAGTCATAGTGAGGAAAAAGGTACATTGGAAAGAGAGATGGCTAGGATTTAGGGATTGGCAACTGCAGGGAAAGTCGGAAACAGATTCCCATAACAAATCTGCACAAGCCTAACAAATCTGAAATGGACAAGCAGCTACTCTGCATGAAATTAAATTGTGTGACACTATTAGAACACAACATGAAACATAACTAACAAGAATAAATACTATGCAAAGTTAACAAGGATTAATATTATACTGTGTGTGAAATTTACAAGAAATTTTACAAGATGAAATATTCAAAAAGTGATGGAGTTGTGTGAATTGACTCATGTGAAAATATTGCTGGAACAGATGGGAAAGTATTAAAAATGAAATGTTGATGCATTTATATGCCAGTTCTTTGGTCTGTGCTGAGTTAGCTCATGCGACCTGCGTGGCAGATTGAGGTTTATGTTCAGTCTCAAAATCCCTTGGTTGGTTTCCAAATTGGTGCCCAATCTTCCCACAACTCTATGGTTACATTCCCTCCGTTAGATTTCTGTTCTTCCCACGGAACTGAAACAAGGTAAAATAAAATCATAAATTATACTTCAAAGTTTGTGCGAAGATTTGTAGCTCGGGTGGGCTCACTGTTGTGGTTCTGTTCTCCGAGCTGGGAATTGGTGTTGCAGATGTTTTGTCCCCTGTCTAGGTGACATCCTCAGTGCTTGGGAGCCTCCTGTGAAGCGTTTCTGTGATGTTTCCTCCGGCATTTATAGTGGTTTGTATCTGCCGCTTCCAGTTGTCAGTTCCAGCTGTCCGCTGCAGTGGTCGGTATATTAGGTCCAGGTCGATGTGCTTATTGATTGAATCTGTGGATGAATGCCATGCCTCTAGGAATTCCCTGGCTATTCTCTGTTTGGCTTGTCCTATAATAGTAGTGTTGTCCCAGTCGAACTCATATCCCTTGTCATCTACGTGTGTGGCTACTAAGGATAGCTGGTCGTGTCGTTTTGTGGCTAGTTGGTGTTCATGGATGCAGATCATTAGCTGTCTTCCTGTTTGTCCTGACAAACAGGACAAATCTGACAAATTCCCAGCTCGGCAAACAGAACCACAACAATGAGCACCCAAGCTACAAATCTTCTCACAAACTTTGAACACCTATGGGCGAGAAATGCTAAGACAAGCCAGGAAATGAGAATCCTGTGCCAACCGCCTAAGCGCCACATACGAAAAACTCCGGTTCCTGCACGAATGCCAAAAGAATCGAATCCTTCCATCATGTGTCAGATACAGACCACCAGTCAACAACCCACAAGCCAGGGACACAGCCAGACAGATGGATTCAGGATGATCCGGGTAATGATTACAGACGCACACAACAGGCTACGCAAATACAGACAAGAAATTACGTGGCAAAAATCATTAATTTCAAAAACCACCAATCAGGAATGGATCCGGAACATAGAACAGGCCGTCACCATAGGACAGAACAGGACCTCACACTGCAAAAAAAAATGGCACTAAAAGAAATAATGGCCAAACTAACACACAACAGAGAGGACACCACAACACACACCTGGGTTAGAAACCTCTCCCACAGACAGCTCACAGACATGGAAGGAACAATACTGGCCCAGGGACTCAACTACAACCACAGGGACGCCAAGACAGCAGACTTCCTAGCAGCACTAGATTGCACACTCAGGAACAATGGACTGATAGAAGAGACACAACAAACAGTGAGACAAAGTATCGTACCCCTGATAACAAGGAAAAGACAAACACACAACCTCAACACCAAGGAGAGGAAGCACTAAAAGCACTAAGAAATGATAAGAACATAATCATGCTACCAGCAGACAAAGGCAGAATGACAGTCATCCTGGACAAAGCAGACTACATCCAGAAAGCGCAACAACTACTTGCAGATACCAACACCTACCAAAAGAGGGAGTTTGACCCCACCCCACAGCTCACCAGTAGGATAAACACCACACTGAGGAACCTCCAAAAAAACGGACAAATAACCAGGTTTGACCGACAGAGAATGAAACTGAAAGCAACAACACCCCAGATTCTATGGACTACCTAAAGTGCACAAACCAGACATCCCACTCAGACCCATAGTATCACTACCAGGGACGCCATCACACAAACTGGCTAAAGAGCTACAGCAGAAACTGAAACACCTGATCAGCGGATCCAGACACTCTATACAGTCAATACAGGAATTCTTGGACATCATCAGAAATATACACATAGACAAGGAAGAAACCATGGTCTCATTCGATGTAATGGCACTGTTCACCTCTATTGACAAAACCCTAGCCAGAGAAACAATAGCCAACCTGCTGGACATACAGAACAGACAACAGGACGTTGAACCTATCAACAAAGACGGCATACTCAAACTACTGGACCTGTGCCTCACAACACACTTCACATTCAACAACCAAATATATGAACAAATCAACAGCACACCCATGGGCTCACCCATCTCTGGACTCATAGCAGAAGCGGTAATGCAAAGATTAGAACAAACAGTCTTACCGCAAATTCAACCCAAACTCTGGGTCAGACATGTGGATGACACCTTTGTAATCATTAAAAACACAGAAATAGAGAACACACACCGGATCATCAACGCCACACTCACAGGAATCCGATTTACTAGAGAGGAAGAAAAGGACAACCAACTCCCATTCCTAGATGTGATGGTACAGAGAACACCAAATGGAGAATTCACCACAAAGGTATACAGGAAAGCCACACACACAAACCAAGTCCTGAACTACAAAAGCAACCACCCCAACACACACAAAAGAAGTCGCATCAAGACATTATTCAAAAGGGCCACAACACACTGTAGTACACCAGAACTAGGAGGAAGAAGAACACCTCTACAATGTATTCGCCAAAAACGGATATCCGCGCAATTTCATCAACAGATGCCTAAGGGAAAGACAACGGAATGAGGACATGTCACATCCCGAAGGACTAGCCACATTACCATACATCAAGAACATTTCTCAACTGACAGCCAGACTACTGCGACCACTAGGACTCATAACAGCACACAAACCAACAGCCACTCTCAGACAACAACTCACCAGGACAAAGGACCCGATACCCAGCATGAGCAAAACCAATGTAGTGTACAAATTCCCATGCAAGGACTGCACAAAACACTACATAGGACAAACAGGAAGACAGCTAACGATCTGCACCCATGAACACCAATTAGCCACAAAATGACACGACCAGCTATCCTTAGTAGCCACACACGCAGATGACAAGCAATACGAGTTTGACTGGGACAACACTACTATTATAGGACAAGCCAAACAAAGAACAGCCAGGGAATTCCTTGAGGCATGGCACTCATTCACAGATTCAATCAACAAGTACATCAACCTGGACCCAATATACCGACCACTGCAGCGGACAGCTGGAACTGACAACCGGAAGCAGCAGATACAAACCTCTATAAATGCCAGAGGAAACATCACAGAAGCGCTTCACTGGAGGCTCCCAAGCACTGAGGATGTCACCTAGACAGGGGACGAAATGTCTGCAACACCAATTCCCAGCTCGGCGAACAGAACCACAATAAATTATACTCTTTTGTGTTTTTTCTCGAATATATACTTTCCATTGTTACCTTTCTCCAGCTTTTTCATGCTTTTTAATGAACATGTTCTGCTTCCTTTCCTCCATTGTCCAACTGGATGAAACTGTCATGTCTGGTTGCTTTTCTGGTTCCAGCAACACATTTTCAGCTCTGATCTCCAGCATCTGCAGTCCTCACTTTCTCCTCCTGCTTTTCTATCAATCCAGTTTTGGCCACAGGTTGATGGTCCTGTGCAATCAATTCAGGTGTCCCTTTATCTGCTGCTGTCATGTAGGTTATGTCTCCAGTAGGGTTTTTGTACCTGATATGGCAATGCTTATGTTAACCTCCATAACATAACTTGGAGGAGCCAGTGTTGGACTGGGTTGGACAAAGTTAAAAATTACACAACACCAGGTTATAGTCTAACAGGTTTATTTGGAAGCACCTCCACAACCACCTGGTGAAGGAGCAGCAGTCCAAAAGCTAGTGCTTCCAAATAAACCTGTTGGACTATAACCTGGTATTGTGTGATTTTTAACTTTGGCCATAAGTACTACATGTGGGTAATGGTGTACTGAACTCTTTTAAGATCATGATTACAATTCCTGATATATATACATTACAAGCACAAGAACTTCCATTTCTGTCTTAATGTTAAGCTATTTAGTGACAATAAGTAGCACACATCCATCAGCAGGTCATGCTTCAAATGGCTCCAGGTCGATGGAGTTTGAAATTTCTATTCCCTCAGATCACGTGATATGATACTGTGATGATGTCTGAGCTTGAGTATGTTTGCAGATGACACAAAAATAGGTGGGAAGGCAGGTGGTAAGGAGAACACAAATAGACAGATAACACAAACACAAATGAAAATAGACAGATTAAGCAAATGGAAAAACAACTTGGCAAATGCAATGTGATATGGAAAATGATATGGTTGTACAGGAAGACTAGAGCAGCTGAATATTATTTAAATGGTGACAATCTGTTGAAAGCGACAGAAGAGAGGGATTTAGGAGCCGTCATACCTGAATCACAAGAAGTTAACACCCAAGTTCAGTGGGTATTAGAGAAAGTAAATGGAATGTTAGCCTTTATTTCAGAGCAAATGGAGTAGGGAGGTATTGCTAAAACTATATGAGATAGGAGTAAGACCACAGCAGAAATATTGTGAAGTTTCATGTCCTTATTAAACTGACATTGGAGGCAAACCAGAGACAGTTACTAGGTGATACTAGATAGAGAGGGAATAGTTTTCTGAGGAGAGATTGAGTAGAGTTGGCTTGTACCTGTTGCATTACAGAAGAAATGAGAAGCAACCTTATTGAATGTCAAGTTTCATAAGGGGATTGACAGGGATGAGGCAGAAGGATCATTTTCCCTTATGGGACAGCACCAGAGGGCATAATCTCAGAGTAAGAGGTCAGAGTTTTAATACAGAGATGAGGAAGAATTTCTTTTCTCTAGGGTTGTGATCCTATGGAATTCATTACCACAGAGGGTCAATGTATTCAAGGCTGAGATAGATAGATGGATTTTTAACCAGTAAGGGAATTCAGAGTTACAGGGAAAAAATGGAGAGTGAAGTTGATGACTATCAGATCAGCAACGATCTCATTGAATGGTAAAGCAGACTCGTGGGCTGAACTGTCTACTTCTGCTCCTATGACTTACAGTCTTGTTGTCTCTCTTTAAAGATTACCACATGCTAGCTGTGAGATATTACATAACACACCAAGGAATTTTTCTATTTCTCTTGCACATGATGCCTCTGAGCAATATCATCTGAGAGCACTGTTTTATTGTGTGTCGAGGTGTAGCTCGATTGAATCATCCAAAGTAGTGCTCCTGGAATCCATGAAACGTTTTGTAAGAGCTCTTTATTTACAGCTTAATCTACACACACTTTCCTTTTTCTCTAACCTGGAGCTTTAGCTTCCTTCCAGTGCTCTACTTAATCATGTGACTCTGGCATCTTTGTGTCACCACTATACATCACTATATTATATTCTTCTGATGTTGATTCTACTTTTCAAATGCATTTCCATCAGATGGTGATGGTGTCCACCTTACTGCACCACAATCTGTCTTGCCTCCTCCACTGTCTTTGATATAACAGGCCACTTGTTCAACATTCGCTGCTGGATGAGTTGAAATTTTCTTCTGCTAGTATTGGGAAGCTAGCATAGAGTCATATAGCATGGCAACAGATCCTTTAGTCCAATCAGTCCACACCGTTCATGATCGCAAACTAAACTGGCCCGATCGAACTGCATTTGGCCCATATCTCTCTAACCCTTTTGCATTCATAAATTTATCCAAAGGTCTTTTACGTGTTGTAACTGTACTTGCATCCAACACTTGCACTGGCAGTTGCCCCTCATGTCCCTTTTAAATCTTTCTCCAGTCACATTAAAAGTACACAGCCTAGTTTTCAAATCCTTCATCCTAGGGAAAAGACCCTTGACATTCACCTAATCTATGCCCCTCATGATTTTATTAAGGTCACACTTGAATTTCCTACACTCCAGTGAAAGAGGTCCCAGCCTATCCAGCCTCTCCTTATAGCTGAAACCCTCCATTCCCAGTAACATCTTGGTAAATCTTTTCTGAACCCTCTCCACTGAATAATATCCTTCCGATAGCAGGACAACCAGAACCAACACAGTTCTCCAGAATAGGCCTCACCGATGTCCTGTACAACCTCAACATGATGTCTCAATTCCTTACTACAATGCTTACTCAATGCTTACTACAAACTTTATCTCTCTCCTCTTGGCAACTGTCTGAGGCTGAGTCACATTATTTGCAAATTCGGTATTGGGCTTGAGTTGAACAGTTAACCACAAAGATACTTCATTATTCTTCAGTTCTCTTCCTGAAGGCAGGTCTGTCCCACTATGCCATGATCTCCTCCAATGGGTAAGGAGGCAGCTACCAACTCCATACCAGATAGAATGGCAATTGAACCCTCAATGTTGATTCCAATCTGATCCAGGCCAGCCATTCAATTGAGTGCCCATGGCATCTGCTATGCTATGGCACTAATTCTTTTAGTCATAGAGTCATAGAGATGTACATCATGGAAACAGACCCTTCGGTCCAACCTGTCCAGATATCCCAATCCAATCTAGTCCCACCTCCCAGCACCCGGCCCATATCCCTCCAAACCCTTCCTATTCATATTACCATCCAAATGCCTCTTAAATGCTGCAATTGTACCAGCCTCTACCACATCCTCTGGTAGCTCATTCCATATACATACCACCCTCTGTGTGAAAAAGTTGCCCCTTAGGTCTCTTTTATATCTTTCCCCTCTCACCTTAAACCTATGCCCTCTAGTTCTGGACTCCATGACCCAAGGGAAAAGACTTTGTCTACTTATCCTATCCATGCCCCTCATAATTTTGTAAACCTCTACAAGGTCACCCCTCAGCCTCTGACGCTCCAGGGAAAACAGCCCCAGCCTGTTCAGCCTCTCCCTATAGCTCAAATCCTCCAACCCTGGCAACATCCTTGTAAAACGTTTCTGAACCCTTTCAAATTTCACAACATCTTTCCGATAGGAAGGAGACCAGAATTGCATGCAATATTCCAATAGTGGCCTAACCAATGTCCTCTACAGCCGTAACATGACCTTCCCACTCCTGTACTCAATACTCTAACCAATAAAGGAAAGCATACCAAATACCTTCTTCACTATCCTATCTACCTGTGACTCCACTTTCAAGGAGCTATGAGCCTGCACTCCAAGGTCTCTTTGTTCAGCAACACTACCCAGGACCTTACCATTAAGTGTATAAGTCCTGCTAAGTTTTGCTTTCCCAAAATGCAGCACCTCACATTTATTTGAATTTAACTCCACCTGCCATTTCTCAGCCCATTGGCCCATCTGGTCCAGATCCTGTTGTAATCTGAGGTAACCCTTTTTGCTGTCCACTACACCTCCAATTTTGGTGTCACCTGCAAACTTACTAACTGTACCTCTTATGTTCACATCCAAATCATTTACGTAAATGACAAAACTTAGAGGACCCAACACCGATCCTTGTGGCACTCCACTGGTCACAGGCCTCCACTCTGAAAAACAACCCTCCACCACCACCTTTGCAGCTCAGTTCAACGAATAGTGATGCTGGAGACTTTTATTTTTCTTTCATCACATAACTGACTAGGATTATTACCACCTGCATTTGGCATAAATTGGAAAGATTTGGGTGGCATGGTGGCACAGTGGTTAGCACTGCTGCCTCGCAGCACCAGAGACCTGGGTTCAATTCCCACCTCAGGCGACTGACTGTGTGGAGTTTGCATGTTCTCCCCGTGTCTGTGTGGGTTTCCTGCCATAGTCACAAAGATGTGCAGGTCAGGTGAATTGGCCATGCTAAATTGCCCATACTGTTAGGTGAAAGGGTAAACGTAAAGGGTATGGGTGGGTTTCACTTCGGCGTGTCGGTGTGGACTTGTTGGGCTGAAGGGCCTGTTTCCTCACTGTAAGTAATCTAATTTACAAGTTGATACTCAACCTAATTACTTACGTTATGTGTGCACCCTGGAGTCTAGTGGGGCTCGAACTTCCAGCTTATGGTTTGGTGGTGGGAATGCTACCACCATTCTAGCAGACCTCGTGCGATTATACTCCATTCGCATGACTGTTATGTCCCTGTCTGAAACATCTCCCTCTGCATCTTTGATCAGCTGCTAAAACCCTCAGCTGTGATCTTTTAGACTTGGCTATTTAAATGGACTCTAGCTGGCCTCCCACCTTCCACCTTACATAAACTTCAGTTCTGACGAAGAGTCATTCTGGACTCAAACTCTTTCCTTTTATTTTGGAAGTTGATAGCCTAATGGTATGAGCACTGGATCAGAGACCCAGCTAATTTTGGCGTGACCCAGATTCAAATCCTGCATGACTGGTGATGGAACTTGAATTCAATTAAAACCTGCAATTAAGAGTCCACTTATGGCCATGGAACAATTGCTGAGGAAGCATTCATCTGGTTCACTAGTGTCCGTTAAGGAAGGAAACTGCTGTCCTTACTGGTTCCGGACTACGTGTAATTCCAGACCCACAGAATAGCGGTTGACTCTTAAATGCCCTCTCAAATACCATCACTATTCATTGAACTGAGCTGCAATACCTAAGTAAAAGAATTAGTGCCATAGCATATCAGATGCCATGGGTGAGTCAGTGATGCCAACATCCTGTGAATGAATTTTTAAAAGTCATCTGATCAGATATTACCAGACCTGCTGAGTTTCTCCAGCATTTCCTGTGTTTGCCTTCAGATTTCCAACCTCTGCAGTATTTTTCTTTTATATTAACTTGAGCTCTGCTGTTCCTACCACATCACACTAATCTGTTCACTTGTGCGTTTGCTTTGTCTCAGTTCTGTAATTAGAATTCTTACTTTTGCTTCCAAATCTCTTCCAGTCCTCACTCCTGCTTATACCCTATTCCAGGCCTGAAGTCCTCCAAGATCACTGTGCTGTTACAACATCTGCCTGTTGTATAACTGCAATTTTAACACTTGCCCACTGGAGGCCACTCATTCAGCTGCCACACCCTAAGAATCTCTCCTCAAACCTCTTTACCTTTCTCTGTCATCTCCTATACTCATTAGAACCTATATCTTCAATAAAGCTTATCTGTCCTAGTACCTTTTTTAAGTAGTTTGGTGTTGATTTTGGAGCTCCTCGGAGTGACTTATATTGTTGAAGGCACTACATAAATGCAGTTTGTTGTATGTGATCTGTTTGGTGATTTTTTTAAGAAGATGTATGATTGTTACTAAAAAGTACGTGAGCGTGTCGATACTAGGCAAGATCATAGTTGGGCTCAGTCCTGCTTCATCTCCACTTGTCAAAAATCTCTGCTATTCACTGCTCTGCTGCAGACACAGAAGTTAGCCTTAAAGCAAGATATCAGAAAACAGACACTTTCTATGAGAATGTACCCAACACAAGTCAGTGCATTGGGACAAACGGAGGAAGTGCTTGCAAAAATAAAATTATGACAGTCGAAGAAGTGAAAAGATTGAGAAACAAGAATCACAAGGGATGGAGTGTCTGAAGCAATCAAAGGGAGGGACAACAAATAAGAAGGGTCAGACTTCAGAGAGAAGTAGAATAGGAGCTGATGCAAGTTTGTTATCTAATTTGGCTTTATTATGCAATATTCTGGCACTTAAAAGAACCAAAGCCTGTCACATACAACACATCACTGTAGGAGCAGAATAATAGGAGCATTTCTCATAACACTGTCATTTGTGATTTATCTCACACTGAAGGATGAAGGGTTCAATTTTCTTCCCATCACCAGCTTGACAGGTGAGCTGAATTTCTGCCCACCCACGTGACTCCACCAATTGTCCATTGATATCTCCTTTCCAAGCTCTAGATGTGTGAGATTAATCAGGAGTGGTAATAGTGATCCTCGATGCAGTACCAGCAGTGGGAGAGTGAGTGCTGCTGAAACCTTAAGGCAAGAACCTGTTAAACTCAAGGACACCATCCTTTCAGCAACACGTGCATTGCAGGAGGAATGGATGAATGCACTGTAGCCTTGGGTGGGCAGGGAAGGGGTGAATGGTGGAGCTGAGCGATGGGCAGTGCGGAGAGTGGGAGATCAGTACAGCTCTTGAGAAATGACTGGATTTCGTCCGGCGGGTGTGATTGTTTACTGAGAGAAAGACAGGAGCAGATTCAAGCTGCAGGGAGGCAGCCTTGTGTACACCAGCTAGTGAAAAAATTAGAGTGATACCTTAGGGTTGGCCAAGGTAAGTCCAAGTGCTGTTACTAATGCACACCATGTAGCACTGATAATAGATTGCTCTGATCTTTATTCTACTTCAAACTAAGAAGGACTGCAATGTGTAAAATTTTGTATGTTTTAGACTATACTATAATTACAGCAATGTTTAACTTTTAACTTTTTTCTTTCTTTCTACCTCGTTGTTAAGATTATGTGCCTAAAACCTTGCACCTAAGGTAGCACCTTGTGTGGCGATATTAAAGAACTTCACAGTACTTTTATACTTCAGTACACATGATGATCAAATCAAATCATCTCCTTCCTTCCCTTTCTCTGTCATCACCTAGCTATCAGAGAAACTCACTTACATGAATATTGCAGTAAATATCAAAACGAGTGAGGTCAGCTTTCACAGTCTGCCCCTGGTAGTTCCACTTGTCTTTAATGACTTATTGAAAAGGCACATACATTTTTTTATCGTCATGGGATGCAGGCATTGACAAGAGGATAGAACAAATCTTTCATTCACTGACTCCCTGTTGTGTTAGTGCTTTCGGAGCTGGGGTATTATGCACTGTCTGTATGCCACTGAGCCAAGGACCGCGGTGTAACCCACATGATCATATGCAATCCAGCAAACAGGTGCTCCAGCAGGAAGGAACATACACTGTTATCTATCACTGCAACTTGAAGCCTGGGCTGTTAATAAGCCTATTTGAGCATTTCAAGTAAACTGAATCCACACTATTCAGTCTGTATTACTCCCTGACAACATTTGCTTTAAGATTATTTGCTCTGCCCACCAAGAGAAAAATGATGCACATCCAGTCCCAGAGACCTGGGGAATGACTGGCTTTTCAGCTGACATTTTGGGTGTCATTTAATGGCAGAGATAATGAGGACATTAAAAAAAATTGAAGCGGGAGTCAGCTATTCAGACTTTCCAGCTGCTCTGACACAATCTTGGTTAATCCGATCTTTGTCTCAACTCCACTTTTCAGCCTTTTCCTCTTAACCCTCTGACCCTTCGACAGTTCAAGACCGGTGGTAGTCATTACCATGTTATTTTGCTCAAAGTTAGATGGGAAGGTAGGTCTAAGAAAGGTTCAACTGACCGCTTTCCCCGAGTTCCTCTGTGCTACTTCTGTTACCTCTTCCAATTACAAATTAGACACCAACAATGGAAGATAGGAGGAACAGACAGATTAAAAAACTATGGTATTAAAATTGGGCTCAGTGTCACAAATAGTAGTCACTCCATTTATAGCCTCTTCAGTTCCAGCATGCATTGCAGGTGTGTTTGTATAATCATGACATCAGTCAGTGCTTAACACTGATTTGACCTGAAATGTCCCAGCTATCAGACCGCTCAGGTTCTGTGGGCATCCACTCTTTGTTTTTAAGCACTTGTGGGACATGGGTATCACTGGATGGCCAGTATTTATTGTCCATCCCTAGTTGCCTTTGAGCTGAGTGGCTTGCTAGGCCATGAGAGAGGGCAGATCAGAGTCAACTACATTACTATGGGTCTGGACACCAGACCAGGTGAGGATGGCAACTTCCTTCCCTGAAGGACATTAGTGAGACAGATGGATTCTTCTAAAAATCATTTCATGGTCATCAGTGGATTCTTATCAGTCCAGGTTACTATTGAATTCAAATTCCACCATCTGCCATTGTAGGATTCGAACCCAGAACATTACCATAAGTCCATCAGACATAGGAGCAGAAGTTAGGCCATTCAGCCTATTGAGTCTGCTCTGCCATTCAATCATGGCTGATAGGTTTCTCAATCGATTCTCCCACTTACTCCCTGTAACCCATGATCTCTTTTACAATCAAGAACTTATCTATCTCAGTCTAAAATGCACTCAATGACTTGGCCTCCACAGCCTTCTGTGGTAGTGAATTCCATAATTCACCACTCTCTGGCTGACAGTTTCTCCTTATCTCCATTCTAAATGATCTTCTCTTCACTCTAAGGCTGTGCCCTCAGGTCCTAGTCTCTCCTACCAATGGATACATCTTCCCAACATGCACTCTGCCCAGGCCATTCAGTATACTGTAAATTTCAATTGTATCACCCCTCATCCTTCTAAATTCCATCAAGTATCGACCTAGAATCCTCAAACGTTCCTCACATGTCAAGCTTTTTGTTCCTGGGACCATTCTTGTGAACCTCCTCTGAACACGCTTCAAGGCCAGTACATCCTTCCTGACATATGGGGCCCAAAACCGTGTGAAATACTCCAAATCTGGTCTGACCAGAGTCTTATAGAGCTTCAGAAGTACATCCCTACTTTATATTCTAGTCCTCTCAAAATAAATGCCATCATTGCATTTGCCTTCCTAACTACTGACTCAACCTGCAAACCTTGAGAGAATCCTAGACTACAACACCCAAGTCTCTTCACACTTCAGACTTCTGAATTCTCTCCCCATTTAGAAAATAATCTGTGCCTCAATTCTTCCTACCAAAGTGCATGACCTTACATTTTCCCATGTTGTCCTCCATCTGCCACTTCTTTGCCCACTTTCCTAACCTGTCCAAATCCTTCTGCAGTCTCCCCACTTCCTCAATGCTACCTGCCCCCCTACCTATCTTTGTATAGTCTGCAAACTTAGCCAGAATGCACTCAATTCCTTCATCTAGATTGTTAATGTATGAAGTGAAAAGTTGTGGTCCCAACACTGAGTCTACCTGAGTTTCAGGATTAATACTCCAGTAATAATGCCACTATGCCATTGCCTTCCCTAAACATTCTTGAATGCTTTCATCTGAGATGTGTTCAGTTGCAGCACAGACCCTCCCCTATCTGCTGTCCCATCAACTTTATTTAAAAGGATCTGGATGGCCAATACCAGGTTAAGATGCCTCAGGGGAGTTGGAGGAGCTCGCAAAAGTATTCAGAGAGCATCTTTCCTCCCTGTACCTGAGTTAAGTGCAAGACCCAAGTTGGAGATGATTCGCCGAGAAGGTAGTCAATTGACTCGGCCACCTTACCCAACTAGACTTACGATACAAAGCAGAGAGAGGACAGCTCTGGAGATGTCACCATCATGAACCTTTCTGAGGTCAACCAGCATCACTGTATCAGAGAGGTTGTGTAATTAAGGAGAAGGGATTTGACAGCCTTCTCTCAATCTAGTGAAAAGAGGGAGGACTGAGTACGTGGCTTTCCAAATTACTGGACTGTCAATGGTGCAGAAGGCATTAACAGCCCATGCACATTTCAGTTGGCACTACACATTAATAAGGGCATAAATCTGCTAAAACTCTAAAGGATGGCAATTAATTCCTCTCTTATTGGAGATTGTCATTGTCTAGTACATGTCTGGACATTATGCATGTAGACATGGGCTGCTCCACTATCTGAGGAGCTATGATTGGAACTGAACATTACATATTCATCAGTAAACATCCCCTTGTTTGACCTTACAATGGAGGGAAGGTCATGAAGCAGTGAAGATCACCGAATCTAGAATATCGATGAGTTGACTTCCTACAGGAATGTCTTGGGATCTAAATGATTGCCCTCCAACAACCTCAACCATCTTCATTTATGCTGGGTATGCCCAGGAGACTTTTCCTTTGAATACTAGAGATCCCAATTTTACTGAGACTTCTCAATGTCACAATTGCTCAAAATCCATCTTGATATAAAGAGCAGCCACACTCACCCCATCTCAGCTCTTCTGTTTGTGTCGGGACACAGGCTAAAATGAAGTCTGGAGCCAAATAATGGGATCAAAATTGAGCATCAGTGAACAGGTTATTAGTGACTAAGAACAGGAAATGCTAACAATCCTCAGTAAATCTTGTGGCATCTGTAGAGGGAGAAACAATGTTAAACACTTCAGTCTGTGACCTTCTATCAGCCTTTTGTTTCTTTTAATAATTGTTGGTGTAACTATCAACTGTATCTGACCCACCATTTTTTTTTTGCAGATTGAGAGTTGACTGACAGAATGATAATTGGTTAAACTGGATTTGTTCTTTTTGGGTAGTGACAGAATATACCTAGACGAATGTTCCAGTTGGTGGGTAGATACCAATGTTGTAATTGTTCCAGAATAGCCTATTGTTGGGAAGTAGAAGTCTTCAGCAGGAATGCTGTCTTAGCCAACCATCTTTTCCTGTATCCAGGGCATTCACATTTGTTTTTGATATCCCACAGAGTAAATTGAGGACTGGAATCTGTAAAGCTGAGGCCAAGAGGGATAATCTGCCTTTTGGCTGACAATGACTGCCAACAATTGCTCCTGCAATAAGTAGGCCTGAAATTTCAAGCAGACGGAGAGGCTGTCTGTCATTACCCCAGGCACAGATCAAATCCTGTCCTAAAACCAAACTCCAACATTTTCCTCAGGTCAGGGGGCAGGTTCCAATTTACAGGTTCACAAAGGCAACAGGACATGTTAAATCAGGCAGATCTGGTGTTTGTGAATGCGATGTCCAAAAATCAACCTGCGGACTGTTTAAAAGGTCGAAAACAACTGGACCTCTATGAACAGAGAGGGTATCGTTTGAGCAAGGTCTGGCAGATATGGTCCAAGGAAACTTACAGGAGAGGTAATGTGCTTCTGAGGCAAGGTCATGTAACTTTTGGGAATGTTATATGAAGGCATGCATGTCTATAAAAAATATGTAAGAATGCATGGTAAATGAAGTGTGTTTGAGCACCAAGTTTAGGAATACAAATGAGAGAGAAACAGCTTCTGATTGGAACAGCAGAAAGCTAGCAGACATGAGTAAGTTTATTCAGCTGAGCTCCACCTGCTGTAAGTGGTGATAGCAACAACACTGAGTCTGCTGGGGTGCAGCACAGAGACTGTAAGGGACTCATGAGGAGCGCAAAACATGGCTTGTGAGCTTGGCAAGCGTAGGTCAGGGAGGTGATTATGCTCTTTCCTCCCCACACAGGGGCCAAACCAGTCCAGATCGCTGATGGGACGGGCCGTTGGTAAAGGAGGATGCAAGAGGGAGAGGGAGCATGTGGGGGAGAGAGAAAATGTGTACATGAGGAAGACAGAGTGTTATTTTTGGAAATACTGAATTCATCAATAGACCCACAAAAGCTCTATTTAATCTCATCATAGGTTCAGAAATTTACACAGGGTGGACAGGGTGTAAGAGGAAAGGGTAATGGATTGGCCTAGCATATCGACTTCCCTGCCTCCTTGTTCTGTTTGTTCAGATGAAGGTTGGATTGGTTGCTGCGCGTCCATGCTGATTACCTCCTCTCCGGCCTATCCCTCCTTCTGGGTGCCCCTTATTTCAGTTTTCTCTCGAGAGGGTGACATCTTATCGCTCTTGGGGGGATCCATGGCTTGCGTTGCCACTTCTGACCATCGAGCGTCAGTGCGGCACCCCTTCCATCTTGGGCACACCTTGTACCGTTGGCCTACTTCCCACACACCTTGCTGCGCTTGGACTCCTTACAGTCCTTAGTCAGATGCCCCTCCTGTTTGTGGTTCCTGCAGAGGGTCACTTTGCAGTCCACTGCCAGGTGCCCTGCCCTCCCACAGGTGAGGCACACTCTAGGCTGCCCTGCCTATGTCAGGTAGCCTCACGAAACTGAGAGCAGGATGAGATCATTCCCACTCGCATCCACCTTCAGGGTCACCTTGACCTGCCGCTTGCTAGTCCAGATCCCAAAGTCATCTACTATGTCAGTGCTGCCTGCTTCAAGCTGTGCGTATCTTCCCAGGAAAATCAGGACATCTGCTCCTGGGACATGTGGTTGGATTTATGGATTATCACAACCCGGCTCCTCTGAGCAGGGAGAATGGACCATGGTGTTACAGACAGAATGGAAAGGGGCGACTCACTCCCTTTCTTCTCAAATACCTTCAGAAGATGCTCACATTGTTTCACACTCCTGAAGGTCACATTGAAGAAGCCCCCACTGGGGA
Organism: Hemiscyllium ocellatum; assembly: GCF_020745735.1. Lineage (NCBI taxonomy): Eukaryota > Metazoa > Chordata > Chondrichthyes > Orectolobiformes > Hemiscylliidae > Hemiscyllium > Hemiscyllium ocellatum. The sequence goes on along the minus strand of NC_083428.1, from coordinate 33,731,970 downwards.
AGTCCTGCAAACAGAGAATATCTGCTGCTTGGAACCTGCAGCGATCCGGGAGGATTCTCTTCACAAAGAAAGTCTGGTTGACCGGTGACCCTTCCTCCACTTCACAGTCACCTTGACTGTATTGAAGACCCCCTAGTTGGTCTCTCTGATTGGCTGGTCCCTGAATTGGTGTTTGACCTAGCTCAACATAAAGATCCACCAACTGCAGCTCAGCTCAACTGATGATCTGGTGCAAGTAAGAAATGCCTTTGGTTTATTTGGGTGGATACAGTCAAACTCCAATGTTTGTTTGTTTCTCCATATGCTACTGCACAGAACAGAACTGCTTTCATGACTACACAAGTATATCAAGATATTTTTATGAATAAAGTATATTTTTGAAATTAAAAAAACTCAGCCAGAACAACGGAGAGTGGCATTATGTTTGTACATTCCCAAGTTTTGCTCAAACTCCTTGGTATCATGGAATAATCATATCTTGGTAAGGGGATGAGCAAACCTTGGATCATCTAGCCTCACCTCATTGGGCACTGTGACCCCTGCCCTGTGGCCCCTTTCACTGAAGCCAGAGAACATTCCGGAAGGGATCCAAAACGTTGGGGGGGTGGGGGGTGGTGGTTGCAGGAAGGACTTCTGGTGGCCATTTCCTCATTGAAGACTCAGCCAGCAAAGACTCTGTGTGAGACCCACTTCTTACCAAAGACACTCTGAAGTACCTTGTCAACTTAGTGATTTGGATCCAGGTAGTCAGCCTGGTTTGGGGAAAATTAACTTAGATCTATTAAAATACTTGCAAGTTAGAGAAAACAACTCTTATACAAACTAAGTTTGAACCACATTCCTTTGTCTGAGACATTAAGAACATATAGGACATATATAAGAACATATAGTGGTGCTTTTCCAGCACCAATCTAATCTAGACTCTGGTTTCCAGCATCTGCAGTCCTTGTTTTTACCCATTAAGAACATATAATTAAATGCATTTTATGAATAATAAACTTGTCAAAATTTCTATATACAACATGTCACAGACAATAGCATATTAACATTTCTTATCATGATTTCATTTTCAAGTTGTTGTCCAATGATTTGACTGTTGTTATGAAACTCACCTTGGGCACCGTTGGGAATTTCTTGGGAAAGGGTCAGGAATGGGTGTTGTCTGTTGGTTAGAGAGTTTTGGTACATGCGTATTGTGTGATAACACTTCCAGCTGTTCATGTTCTGTTCCAGACCTATTTGCATTCTTTTTAAACATTGTAGGATCTTGAGGTGTAATTGTAGAGTTCCCACCACTAGGCCAGAATATCCAAGTTCAATTCCCCTCAGTCATAGAGGTGTGTCATGTTACGACACGGGGTAAACCCCCCTGTTAATTTAAACCAGCCGCACAGAAAAGATTCACTTCATGCTGTCACCTGCTAAAATTCGAGAGGCAAAGAACTGTCCCAGAAGTCACTGGTTAAAGTAAAAATGAACAACTTTATTCTTTAAATCCAACAGAGAATATTAAAACCAACAACTATTTATGACTCCTTTCTCTTAGACATATCTTTTACCTCCCACTTGACAATATTTGTCTGACAAAAAATCCCTACAAAGATTTACAAAAACAATTGAACTTTCAAAACCAGCCCGCTGTCGAATCTTCTCTTTGCATCTTCCTCTGCAGACTTTCCTCCATTGTCTTTTTGACTTCTGCTGCACAAACTTCTTATAAACAGATACCCTCAGAGAGCTGTTCTGCTGGTAGTCTGTACTTGTTGGTGGCTTGGCAGTTCTTCCCCTAAATGTTCAAAATGTCCGGTTTTATACCTCAAAACATTGGATCATTACATTGGTTTTAATATTATCAAAATACCAAATTCAAATTTGATTAAATTTTGGTAACTTGGGGCATAATTTAAACTGATTGGCCAAATTTGAAGTTGGTTTTGTTTCATGACAACCCAGCTGTTGCTAGGTGTCTCGATCGAGAGATTCTGTCTGGACTCGGTGTGCTTTGTCCTTGCTAGCTTTTCAATTCTCTTAAAGGTACAGTACATCTATATTTTCATAACATCCCCCCCTCCAAGAGAAATTGAACGATCATAAGAAAAAGATGGCTTCTTCTTTTTTTTCTTTATTCCTTAACCACAATACCATGACATACATATGACTTTAATCTGAGTTTATATTAACTTCTTCCCTTGTAAATATAACATTGAATAAATATCAATCTCATCTATATCAGTTAAATCCGCAATAACGCATCTGCGATTACATTCTTACGACCTGCAATATGTAAATTGAAAGTCTGTAACATAAGACTCCAATGAAATAGTCACATATTCTTGTCCTTAAAGTGTTCCAAGAATGTGAGATATTTGTGACCCATGTACACAACTGACTCCAACACATTGTCCTTGACATACCCATTAAAATGTTGTAAGGCCAGTACCAAACTCAGTAGTTCATTTTCAATAGTGGAGTATTTCCTCTGGTGGATGTTTAGTTTTTTTTCGAAAAGTAATCAACTGGCAATTAAATCCCATCATCATCTTCCTGTTGAAGAACAGCTCCAAATCCTGTATCACTAGCATTGATGGCGACTTTAAAAGGATTTGAAAAGTTTGATGTGGCTAAAACTGGTGTGGTGGCTCATTTTGCTTTCTAATGATCGAATGCCTTTTGGCATTGTTCTATCCACCAAAACTTTGTGTTCTTCAGTAAATTGGTGTCACTACACTGCTGAAGTTTGGAACAAACTTGTGATAGAATCCGCTTAGTCACAAGAGTCAACGTACCTCTTTCTTCAAGATCGTTTGTGGAAATTCCTCAATAACCTTCATCTTTGTGTTCCATGGGGTCAACCTTCCATGACCAATGTTATGTTCCAAGAACATCACCTCTGCTTTCATGAATTCAGTTTTGTTTAAGTTTATCACCAGTTTTGCTTCTGATAATCATTCAAAGAGCTCTGCCAGCTGTACCATGTATTCTTTCCAGGACTTACAGGACTTTCCAGGATCTCTACATCGTCCAAATAGACTGCGCAGTTTGTTAAACCAGCCACAAATCTGTTCATGAGTCTTTGGAACGTGACGGGTGCATTCTTCATTCCAAAGGGCATCACTTTAAACTGATATAGCCCATTTGGGGTTACAAATGCAGAAATTTCTTTCGCCGTCTCTGATAATGTTATCTGCCAGTAACAGCCGAGTAAGTTCAACTTGGTGATGTAACTGGCTTGTCCAACTTTCTCAATATAGTCCTCCAATCTAGGAATTGGATATGAGCCTGATTTTGTAGCGGCGTTGACCTTCCGATAATCCACACAGAATCATTGCATCCCATCTGGTTTGGGAACTAAGACGATTGGCAAACTCCACTCATTCTGGCTTGGTTCGATGATGGTTCTCATCAAGCATGGCCTCCACCTTCTTCTGGATCTGTCTGGCTTTGAAAGGATTAAGCCAATAAGGGTGTGGTTTCATCGGAGCAGTATTCCCCAAGTCTACTTCATGTACAATATCATTAGTCCTCCCCATCTGAGTCTTGATACTGCAGTAACAAACATTTCAACTGCATTCTATGCTCCTGAGACAGATCGCTCACTAACCTATCCCACTCCTCAAGGACTTCTTCATTTTTAAATCTATTTTGAGGCACATCAAAATTCACATCATCGGGATTCAATTCCTCACTGTGTGGGGGCAGTAACTAACACCTGTTTCTCCAGTTCTTTCTCTTCAGTATAGTACGGTTTCAACATGTTCACATGACATACCTGATACCTTTTTTTCTGTCTGGTATCTTTATTAGATAGTTCACCTGACTCAACTCTTTCTCTTTGGGTAGCTCATACTGTGTGAAGAAAGTTGCTAACTCCTCTACCACCCTTTTTGCCTTGATACTCCGTAATGGAATTGCCCCTGGAAATCTAGTAGACACATTCATTGTAGTTCACAAGTGCTGGTTCCCACTTTTAGTTCTCGGGAGAGGACATACACAATCAATTATAACCCGTGTGAAAGGTTCTTCAAACGTGGAAATTGGCAACAAAAAATGCTGTGTTTTTTTACCGCCTGTGGCTTACCCACCATTTAGCATGTTTGGCAAAAGTTAATGACGTCCTTGTGCCTTTCAGACCAATAATAAGTGTTTTTGTACCTTAGCCTGAATCTTTCATACCCCTAGGCAATCTCCTACAGGTAGTTCATGTGCTACCCATAACACTTTCTCTCTGTTTGCTACCAGCAACACAATCTGTGCACTTCAGTCCATTTCTCCTCTGCACTAACCTGCCACGGTCTCCATTTCTGTCTTAGGATTCTACCTTTAAGATAACAACCTTCAGAAATATTCTCTGCCTCCTTTTCGGAGTACACATTCCCATTTATATATTTAATTGCCTTGTCTTATTGTTGCAAGTCTCTCAGGACTAAACATTTCTGTCGGACCCTCTACCTGTTCAGGTCTCTCCTGAGCTATTACATCTAACAGGGAGTTCGCTAACTGAACTTCAACTCCTTCATCTTTCTCTTCTGTTTTTGCTTCGTGCTGTGACTTATGATAATGGGATCTGGTTGCTGCATAGTCTGGGAAAATATCAGGATATTTCTGTTTTAATTCCTTAGTTTCTTGGTCTTCCTAGTGCTTCTCCACAACAAAGGGTGTCACTCCCACCTTGGATCCTGCCAAATCATTCCCAAGAACAAACTGAATTCCTGGAAATGACACTCTGTCAATCACTCCCACTGTAATTTCCCCAGTCTTGAGTTGGCACTCCAACCTGATCTTACATAGGGGAATGCTAAATTTCTGTCCATCTATCCCAAAAATTACCACACTCTCGGGTAACAGATCAGAAAGAGTGCAAATTCGCTCATCTCTTAATATCAGCGACTGGTTAGATTCTGTATCTCTCAAAATTATAACTTTTTGCCCTTCTCCGCCTGTCCTTTCTGTGTAAACTCTACCCACAGAGGCAAATTGTTTGTAGAGGTCAGATGCTAACTCCATACCCAGCTCCAGCGTAGGCTGTGCACTCTCCTGCAGCTCCTCAGCTTTTCTTCGGGTTTCCTTTACTACCTTCACTAATGTCACTGGCTTAACTCCTTTTACCACATTTTTTCCCTTTCTTTAACAACCAGCACCATGACCTTATGTGTCTCACCCTCTGGCAGTGAAAACACCTTGTCCCAGTGCCCTTCCGAAACCACAGGCATTGTAATTTTCTGTGTCCCACCCCATACAGTGAAAACACCTGAGGCCTTTCAGCTCCTGTCCACCTTCTTCGGCTTTATTTTTAACTAGCGGTGAAGTCTTACTAGTGTCGTTTACTCTTTGTTTCGTAGTGTAGGATCACCCCTTCTCCTAATGTTTATCCTTCACAGGACAAAATTCTGGCCTGAAGCTTGTCTTATGCACTAACATGTACTCATTTGCTAATTCTGCTATCCTTTTCACTTCCTGAACTTTCTGTTCCGACATGTGAATTCTAACCATCTCTGGAAGTGAGTTTTTAAACTTCTCCAGCAGAATAATCTTTCTTAGAGCCTCATAGGTCCGATCTATCTTTAAAGCCCATCAATCAAAATGACTATGTTTAATTCTTTAGAACGCAACATAAGTCTGACCTAGTTCCTTCTTTGTGTTTCTGAACCACTATCCACATGCTTCTAGTACCAATTCATAAGCACTTAAAATAGCCTGTTTAACTGCTCCATAATGTCTTGATCCATCATCTTACAGCGTGGCAAATACCTCACTTGCTCTACCTACCTGTTTAGTCTGAATTAGAATTAGCCATAAATCTTTGGGCCACTCCATCTGCCTAGCCAATTTTTTAATGAAATAAAGACGGCTTCAACATCCTTCTCATCAAAATATAGCAGAGATTTGACATATTTGTATATATCACTATCTTCTCTTTTTAATCTCCATCCTGTTAACTTGATTTTGCTGACTAAGTCGCAACTTCTCAAGTTCAAATTCTTTCTTTTTGCTCAGCTAAAAATCTTCTCTCTTTTTATTTTTCCTCTCTCTCTCTTTGTCTCCCCCTTTTTTCTCTCTGTCTTTGTTCAGCTAAGAACCCTCTCTCTAGATTTCCTCTCTCTTTCTTTGTCTTTCTTCTCTCTCTCTCTTTGTTTATCTTCTAACTCCATTTTCCTCAATTGTAATTTAAGTTTTTCTACCTCTAGTGCACTTGTCTATTTCTCTGATATACCTAAGTGTTTGAGCAACTCCCTTATAATTTCAGCTTTACTTCTGTCCTTGGTTAAACCCAAATATAACGTCTTTGTTAATTCTAAAAGTATGGCCTTTTTCTTTCTTCCTAAACTTTCTTGGCAAATTTGAGAATCATCTTCAAATCCCAGAACCTCTTTCGCAATTTTAAGAGCCATGTCTCTCATTTTTAATTTAATCAATCACAAGTCACCAAAATTAAACAAATTGTCTCACCTCTGCTTTATTTAAAGATCTAGGACACTAACCTGCTAGTGTTTAGGTCTACTGGGCTTTTCTGTACCCCAAATCTATTCAAATCTGCCCAAATCTAAGACTGGATTTGTCTAAACGGTTCAAATCATGGATGAAAGCCTCCAAGCTGTTACGAAATGGGGCAAGCCCATCTGCTAATTTTAACCAGCCACACAAAAAGAATTTGTTGCTGGAAAAGCGCAGCAGTTCACGCAGCATCCAAGGAACAGGAGAATCGACGTTTCGGGCATAAGCCCTTCTTCAGGAAATTCCTGAAGGACTGATGCCCGAAACGTCGATTCTCCTGTTCCTTGGATGCTGCCTGACCTGCTGCGCTTTTCCAGCAACACATTTTCAGCTCTGATCTCCAGCATCTGCAGACCTCACTTTCTCCACACAAAAAAGATTCACTTCGTGCTGTAATCTGTTAAAATTAAAGAGGCAAAGAACTATTCCCAGAGGTCACTAATTAAAGTAAAAATTAACCTTATTCCTTAAGTCCAACAAAGAATATTAAAACCAACAACTATTTACAACCCCTTTCTCTTAAACCTGCCTATATCCTATTTGGGTGGCACGGTGGCACAGTGGTTAGCACTGCTGCCTCACAGTACCAGAGACCCGGGTTCAATTCCTGCCTCAGGTGACTGACTGTGTGGAGTTTGCATGTTCTCCCCGTGTCTGCGTGGGTTTCCTCCGGATGCTCCGGTTTCCTCCCACAGTCCAAAGATGTGTGGGTCAGGTGAATTGGCCATGCTAAATTGCCTGTAGTGTTAGGTAAGGGGTAAATGTAGGGGTATGGGTGGGTTGCGCTTCGGAGGGTCGGTGTGGACTTGTAGGGCCTGTTTCCACACTGTAAGTAATCTAATCTAATCTACCTCCCACTCTACAATGTTAGTCTGATAAGAATCCTGATTAAGAATTGCAAAAACAGTTCAACTTTCAAAACCAGTCAAATCTTCTCTTTGTATTTTCCTCTGCAGATTTCCCTGTTGACTTTTCGATGTCCTGCTGTGCAAACTTCTTATAGACAGGTACTTTTCAGAGAGCTGTTCTGCTGGCAGTCTGTACTTGTTGGTGGCTTGGCAATTTTTCCCCTAACTGTTCAAAATGTCTAGTTTGATACCCCAAACATTGGATCATTTCATTGTTTTTAATATTATCAAAATACTAAATTCAAATTTGATTGGATTTTGGCAACTTGGGGCATAATTTAAGCTGATTGGCTGAATTTGAGTTTTTTTTTGTTTCATGGCAACCCATCTGTTGCTAACTGTTATCTTGTTCTGAACTCTTGTCCTTGCAAGCTTTTCAACTCTCTTAAAGGTACAGTACCTCTATTCATAAGTCATAATGTGTCCAAAAAGGTTAATTGAAGATATTATTTTAAATGTGCCTGCTACATTGGAAGTGTGCCAATCTAGCATGACAACCAGGAATCATGACACCCAGTGTGGGCTTTTTAAACGGGGCAATTCCAGGAGTATCTAAGAGTTTGGAGTATCAACGTAGGCAGGTTTTGCTAAAACTGTACAAGAAACTAGTCAAACCACAGCTGGAATACCATAAACAGTTTTGGATTGTTTATCTAAGGAATTATTTACTTACCTTGGAGACTGTCCAGAGAAGGTTCACCTGGCTGATACCACGTCTAGAGGGACTGTTTTTATGAGGAGAGATTGAGTAAGTTAATGCATGACTAGGAATGATGGTGAGGTGTTCCCTCCATGAGTGAATAGGACATGCAGAAGGTAGATATGGTTACTAGTTTGGGAATTTGAGATGTGTGAGAACATTTGAGTGGACCAAATGTATGCAATATTGTGAGTTATAATCTATTGACCCTTGATGAAATGATTGTGCAGTATCAGAGGTGGAGTGATTGATCCTGTGAATGTGAGGTAGCAGAGAGAAAGAGAGAAGAGTGGCACTTATCCTTGTGGAGTGCAGAAGATCATTAACCTTCTTGCAATGCTATGTATTGTATTTTAACCAGGGCACTGCACCAATCTGTGCAGCTATCTCAGTCCAGGCAAGCTGCTGGCATGCCATCCTCTGCTGGTCAGCAAAATATACTACTGCTCTCCTCTTCACCTCTCCATCCACCAGTACCTCTATGTCTCCGTCAACAACCTGAAGAGTTGACATGCCTTTCTCAGCTGTTTTCTTGGGGATAACACTGTACCACCACAGTGTGGAGAGCAGTTCCTAGCTTGCAGCATCTGATGTGCTGTGGAGTTGCTGTTTAATAAAGCAGCAGCTACGAAAACATCATGAAGTCACCCCACCAGTGAGCATTTCCACCTCTCCCACGGTGATTTTCTATAAGATGGAAGGGCTTGGTGACATAAATAATAGGATGAATAGTGAATAGTTGAATAACAATCTCATCCTGATTCTCACTTGGAAAAGCACTTTGTCTTTAAATAGGAATATTGGTCCCCAGTATTGTGAAGATGTTTTAGTCATAGTTATATGAAGATACTTCTAAGTTGAGCCTGAGGAATCACAAAAGACAACTATGTATCTTACATGCAAAGTAACTAGAGAGTAAGTAACATGTAATAAAACCATTTATTGTGAATCACACTTCAATGTGAGACACATAGAATCCCTACAGTGTGGAAGTAGGCCATTCAGCCCACACCAACCCTGCAAAGAGCATCCCACCCTGACACACACACACACACACACACGCACATCATTCCTGCATAATCCACCTAGCCTACACATCTTCTGACATTTTAAGATGACCAATCTACCAAAGTTGGATATCTATGGACTATGGGAGAAAACCAGAGCACCCAGAGGGTACCCACGCCGACCCAAGTGCAATATGCAAACTCCACACAGACAGTCACTTGAGTGTGGGATCGAATCCAGGTGCCAGCCACTTTGAGGCAGCAGTGCTAACCACTGAACCACCATGTTGCCTTGCGTCAGTCTTTCTGCACAAGATAACAGTAGCCGAGATTAGATTAGACTTACAGTGTGGAAACAGGCCCTTCGGCCCAACAAGTCCACACCGACCCACCGAAGCGCAACCCACCCATACCCCTACATTTACCCCTTACCTAACACTACGGGCAATTTAGCATGGCCAATTCACCTGACCCGCACATCTTTGGACTGTGGGAGGAAACCGGAGCACCCGGAGGAAACCCACGCAGACACGGGGAGAACGTGCAAACTCCACACAGTCAGTCGCCTGAGTCGGGAATTGAACCCGGGTCTACAGGCGCTGTGAGGCAGCAGTGCTAACCACTGTGCCACCGTGGCGCCCATCATACCATGTCATACCAACAACAATTATTGGCGATGGTGTACCCACGCAAGATATCCCAGGTCATTTCCAATTTGATAAGATTCTGGCAGCAGTGAGGACTTTGGCAATGATTAGATGGTAGCTGTGGTGTAGATTTCAACCAGACAGTGCTAGCCAGAATATTTTCTGTTCTACATTAGCCATCTTAGGGGAAGAACACAGAGGAAGTGGTGGAGGCTGGTACAATTACAACATTTAGAAAGTGTCTGAATGAGTATATGATCAGGAAGGCTTGAGAGGGATATATATCAAGAGCTAGAAAATGGGACTAGATTAGATTAGGATGTCTGGTTGGCATGGATGAATTAGACTGAAGGGTCTGTTTCTGTGCTGTACATCTCCATGACTATGACTCTATAAAAGGGAAAAGGAAAATCCCATATCAAAATATCATCTATCTTTAAATATCCAGTAGCTTAAAAACAGAGAGAGTCTGGCAGGTTTTGCGCAATGGCTAAAAGAGTAGTTACTGAGCTATTCCAGCCACACCTATTCAGTTAAAAACTCGGAAACAGATAGGACAAGGAGGTGAAGACCAAGCAGAGACTAACCAAAGCTCTAAGGGAAACAACAATCTGAACTGTAATCCTGGAATAAAAGAGAAAAAAGTTTGCATTTTAAGGAAAAATTCTCAGCTGAGAAGCTAAAAGGAGTCTTAAAACGAGATGTCAAGCAAATCTCATTGTTACGATTATTTAAAAGATCAGGACAAGCTCTGAGAAAAATTTATTTTAAACAAAAGAATGCATGTTGGGAAAACTGTGAAAATTGAATAATGTGACGAATTGGCTACTGCGAACGGGAAAATTGACGGCAGGCAAAGAGTTTATTAAAAACAGTGTTTTGAAGGGAAAATGAATGTTTAATGTTCAACTGAAATTATTGCTTTAAGAATCAAGATCAATATGACGCCTGTTTTTTTTATGTATAATAAGAGTGGGAAACTCAGAGAAGAAAGAGAAAAGGTACAAATCAACCATTGTGCTGCAAAGGGCAGAGAAGTGAAGGAGAGAAAAGGGAATACAGCTGAACCACCATCTTGTATGAAAAGTCAAAATACAATATTTTATCAATTTAAAGTATTTCAACAATGTTTAACCACTTAAAAATTACATTTACAGCAAAAACAGGAGGATAATTGTGACACATTTAGAATATTTTCAACTTTAAGAATTAACAGAAATTAAGTAACCTGTATGAAAAGGAAATCCAGGTAGAACTTAAAAATCGTCACAAGCAGAAGTCTTAAAGGGCAAAACCTTATTATCAAATCATCTCCAACATCCATAATTGAAGACATGATTATAATCTTGAGCAGACAAACTGAAGAAGATTCGACATTTAATGGAAAAGAAATGATTGAATAATTAAAAACATCGAACAGAGCAATCAATTACATTTGAAAAGAATTGTAATATTCTTGAAACAGCTTCTAAGTAAGTAATTTAAGTAAGATAAATAACATTACTAGTATTTGATGGCAATGGAAAAAATATTGAACTTCCAAGAAGATTCCATATTACAGACCCTTCACTGAACTGTTTGGAGAAAAAAGAACACAATTCATGTAACATGGAATTGCTTCAGGATTACACAAGAAACCTAGGGAAGGGAGTCTGTAAGTTGCAGATCATTTTAAAATGCTAAAATGAAAAAGAAGGGGCAGATGCATTTGACAATATTTTAAGAGTATTTGGCAATTATACTTAATCAGACTAACTGTATAATGCAGAGAGCAAACTTTAACGGAAGATTTCAGTTTCTTCAAGAATCTGTTCACAACTTCATTCATGATCTTTATACATTTTCAGAGTTTTGTGATAATGGCGGTTCACAATGAGAAGACTTTCAAGACAAAATTGTCACTTGAATTTCAGATTCATCTCTTTCAGATGTATTGCAGTCAAAGGAGGATGTCTCATTGGAAACAGGTATCCAGAGAGTGGTAAATACTGAAATTAGAAAACAGCACAAGTGAATGGTGGAAATAGAATGTCAGTCTAAATTAAGAAGTGCAACAGACTGTGTCAACTGTCTAATGTACAAAAACACAAAAATATCTAATGATAGACACATTGAGTGGAAGCTTCCCATCCCCTGAATGGTGTGCACAATGGTAAGTCAGTTGGGAAAGTATGGTGACATTGGAGAAATGAAATTATCAACATTGCAAGGAAAGTGAGATTCTGCCACAAAATTTCAACAGCAAGAATTTCAATTGTGAGCTGTAAGGGGCCAATTCATGTATTTGCCTGTCACGAGTACCTAATCTTACTTTACTGACATGTAGTTTTCTATTCGTAAACACACCAGATAGAAACTAGATCATGGTAATTCCCAAACTCGGGATCAGAGCCAGTACCTGGTTCACTGCGTGCTCACCTGACCCTCCATCTTAGACAACGATTAACAGTATCTCCAGTTACACTCCATAGCCAGTGGCTGTCTGTACCCCCTGTTGGAATCACGACACATCACTGCTCCACTTACAATACCCTCTCAACTTCAGCACTGCCTTTGGAAGGCACCAGCAGCTTTCATTGGAAAGCAAGTGCCAAGACACTTGGTTTGCAGAGACCAGCACCTATTTCATTCAGTGACCCAGACAGCATCTCCGGGCTCCTCACTTTGTTCTTTTAGCACTCACTCACTTTGGACATATTTAGGTGATCACAACATCTTTGTCTTGCCTTGTCTTTTTGTGTTTTGTTGCCTTGTTCAAAGTTTACAGGCTCACAGTATTTCCATCTTGCCTTGCCGTTTAGCACTGACACAAACTCAGACAGCTTGTCATGGCTGTCAGGAATACTAGGTCAAGGTGGGGGACATGTTGCTGAATGGCACTGTGCTATGTCCATGTTAAACCTGTACCATGTCCATGTTAAACCTGTACCATGTGCCAGCAGCATATGTGGCAAACATTACTGATGAGCTGTATTGTTTTTGAACTTGCTCATTGTGGCTCGTTGGAATGATCCCCAACGGATTACAACACAGAAGTTGTGGCTATCCCTGTGGCCGCTGATGCTATGGGATCATGGCTGTCTTTATAGTTGAGACCAGGTCAATGAATAATTTCACCAGTTTCCACATCTCCTGTCCCTCCACTTTATCCCAGATCCAACCCTCCAACTCGGCATCAGTTTCTTGAACTGTCCTACCTGTCCATCTTCCTTCTCACCTATCCGCTCCACCCTCCACTCTGGCCTATCACCATCACCCTCAGCTTCATCTACCAATTGCATTCTGAACTATATCTCCCCCCCAGCCCCCACCCCAGCACCAACCCCCTCCTATTTATTTCTCAGCCCCCTTGCACCTCCCCCCCTCCCCCCTCCCCAACAACCCCCACCCTGGCCCTCACATTCCTGAGGAAGAGCTTATGCTCAAAACATTGACTCTCCTGCTCCTGAAATGCTGCCTGACCAGCTGTGCTTTTCCAGCACCACACCTTTTGACAATAGATAATCCTTGTCAACCAGAACAATCAATTGAAAGCTTGAGGCACTGGTTCATATACTGAGAAAACAGTGGGACTGGCACAGGATGGAAAGGCTATGATTGCTGCTGGGATAGCAAGCTTAACCTGATGACCATGGCCTCCCATCAACTGCACAATGGGAGTCTGGAGACTTTTGTGGGTGCAGCACATTTTTGCATTTAGATATCAAACAACATGTCCAGTCAATGGCTTCCTGTACCATGCACAGGCCAGTATCCTGATGAAATCTTATACACCTCAGGCCAGCTTGCCTCTGGAAAAGTAGAAAGCAATGTTTCCTTCGCCTGCCCACAAAGTATCATTAGACAGCAATGTACAATGAACTGTAAATTGTTGAAGAATTGCTAGAATCAACATGTGGCTAATTTCCATGTAAATCTGAGACATCCCAAACACTAATGCTTCTTCAGTAAGCTAAAGTAAGGGCATTTGTCCCTGAACACTTTGATGGATATGATCTCCTACTGAGATCTTTTTTCTCCATCTCCTCTCTCTTTCAGCAATTTGTTATCCTCTGTGCTGCCTTTGCTCATTCTCCCTATCATGCTACAGGCCAAGGAGAGATGGTAACTACATCAGCTATACAAGCAGTCTGACCACAGCTCTCAAAATGAGAACCAAGGCTTTCATACTGAGCAACACTGCTCCTTGCAAGTTTCACCAACATAACATAATGATATAAACTACCAAACACTTAATACTCAATAAAAAGTAGTAGCTATCAATCTGTGAAAAGAGCAAATGATCCCTTTAGTGCATTCCTTTCCTGTTTGTGTTATAGATATGTGAGATTAAGATAGAGCATTAGTGAGGTAGTAAATAGTGAAAAAGATAGCCTTAGATAACAGAGGGATACAGATGGGCTGATCAGTGATGAATGAAATTCAATCTAGATAATTATGAGGTGGTGCACTTAGGCAGGACAAACAAGGCAAGGGAATACATGATGAACAGTCGGACCCTGGGAAGCGAGGCAGTTAGATAAAGAAGGCTTATGGGATACGTGCCTTTCTTAGCCAAGTAATGAAGTTTAAACATTGAGAGCTTATGCTAGAGCCGTCTAAAATGTTCATCAGGCCACAGCTAGTATATTGTGTGCAGATCTGAAATCCATGTTAAAAAAAAAGCTGTGATTGCATTGGAGAGGGTACAGAGAAGATTGATCAAGATGCTGCCTGGGCTGGAGAATTTTAGTTTCAAAGAGAGATTGGACAGACTGGGTTAATTTCTCTAGGAGCAGAGGGGGACATGAGGAGCAAAATTGGGTAGATAGGAAGTACTTCTTTATAACTCGCACCACAATTCAACACTTACTCAAAACCCACACTATGGATTGAACTTTTCTCTCATACATTTTCGAATTTCCTTCAGCATCTTGCCTTTAATTTTGCTGGGAGGCATCTCGAGTTTCTTTTTATGGGAAAGGTGTACAAGACTGTAATTGCAATTTCCTTTGATGGAGGGATCAATGGCATAGATTTAAGGCCGGGAGTTTAGAGAGGATCTAAGGAAACATTTTAGTGTTGTGTCACTGGAACTCAGTGCCTGGAAACATGGTAGAGACAGAAAGACTCATAATAGTTAAGAAGTATTTCGATAGGCATTTGCAATGCAAGGCATCTTAGGCTATATGGCAAGGGCTAGAAAATGGGATTAGAATTGTTGGATGGTTGTTTTTGACAGACGTTAGGCTGAAGGACCTTTTCTGTTCTGTAGACCTCTATGGTTGTAGTTATTCTGGTTCATTCTCCCAGCAGTCCCACAATGTCCTCATCAAAATGGCGTACAGCCAAATTTTGCAGTATCCATCTTGTAGTGACGGGGGCATAGTCAACGGATCTGTGGAAAGTGAATTCAGAAAAGAATGTCCTTGTGTAGCCAAAGCAATAGGGATTGTCAAAGATGAATGAGCTGTCATTCCAATCCCTGCAGTCGCTGTTTCCACACCAGATGGAGTGGGCCACCTGTAAATATTCCAGTCTGGAAACCTTCCCTGGAGAAGGATGGTTTTAAAAATCCTGCTGTCTGGTATCGACATTACTGCTTTACAGAGCAGACTCAAATTCCATTGCTGTTCAAATCAGAAAGTATAATCATTTCAACTGAGTGGTCCTGTGTGACAAAACCATCTGTAAGTTTACTGACTTGCAACTCAAAGGCATTTTTTAAACTGTTAAAAAATAGAAATTGCAATTACAGTCTAGTACACCTTTCCCATAAAAAGAAACTCGAGATGCCTTCCAACAAAATTAAAGGCAAGATGCTGGGGGAAATTAGAAAATGTATGAGAGAAAAGTTCAATCCATAGTGTGGGTTTTGAGTAAGTGTTGAATTGTGGTGCGAGTTATAAAAAAGTTAAGGGGGTTAGCAACTGAGTTCAAAGAAATAGGCAGAGAGGGTGAAAAACATCACCATCAGCATTGAAGCAAATGTTTCCCCTGAATGATAAGAGGTTGAAGATTTGTTGGAGGGGATAAAAATTGATCAGAGACTTGTCTGAGAAACAAAATATGGAGAGATTCAAAGACAAGGATAAGGATTTAATGTTGATTATTTTGAGTGACAGGAGTCACATTGGAGGTTCTTGACAAGTGGGGCAAAATGTGGAATAGGAAACAGGCTGCTGTACTTCGAACAAATTGTTCCTTATTGAGGTTAGAGAAGGAGGGATCAACAAAACCTGACAGAGAACTTGTTCCTGTATGAAACCTGATTATGAGCATTTTCTTCAGGCTAGGGATAATCCTAGGACATTTACTGAAACACTTACAGCAAGTAAAAGATTTTTGAAAGGCCGACTGACATAGACCCACCCAAATTAATTTTTGCATCAGTCTTAAAGAGGGTAACGAGTGTCCTATACAAAAATAGTTGAAATCATATGAAAATATTTAAGGTCAGAACTAGTGAAGGAGGTTAGAATTCACCATTTTAGGAGCTGAACTGATCTCTGGAACAAGTGACACTATTCAGGAAAGGCCACCAGTCCAAACCAACCTGGGTCCTGGAGGATTTTGGATAAGTTAATGATTCAGTAAGAGTTACTGTTGAGCTGTATTGAGCTCCATCCAATCTGAAAATGTCACACCGACTTCGAGTGGAGAAACAGCTACTCCTGGACCCGTTCTGATGGAGACAGTTGGAACATACCAGGCTCAAAACGTGTGGAGCTGGAAAAGCACAGCCATTCAAGCAGCATCCGAGGATCAGGAGAGTCGAAGTTTCAGACATAAGCCCTTCATCAGGAATGTGCCCCTGCTCCTCGGGTGCTGACTGACCGGCTGTGCTTTTCCAGCATCACACGTTTTGACTCTGAGCTCCAGCATCTGCAGTCCTCACTTTCTTCTAACATACCAGGCTGCATAATAGTTGTGATTATCCCTTACTAGTTAAGGTTTTAAGGAGTGTGTTAAAGGAGTGTGAGCAAGCTTAAAGAGGCAGCAAGGTTTAGAGAGAATCCACGGCATAATGTGGCATGGCTATGGAGGGTGGAACAATTAGAATCAGGAACGTGCAAGAACTTAGAATTGGAGGAATGTATAGATCTTAAAGTTTTGTAAGGCTGGAGGAAGCTACTGTGGTAGCGAGGTGTGGCATCATGGGGCAATTTAAAAAGAATAGAGAATTTCATCATTAGGGTTTAAATTTGCTCACTGTGCTGGTAGGTTTGTTCTCAAACGTTTCGTCAACATGCTAGTTAATGTCATCAATGAACCTCTGGTGAAGTGTTGGTGTTCTGTCCCACTTGCTATTTATCTGTCTCGGGTTGTTGTGGTGGGTGATATTATTTCCAGTTCTGTTTCTGAGAGGTTGGTAAATGGGGTCCATATTGATATATTTGTTAATGGAGTTCCAGTTTGAATGCCAGGCCTCTAGGAATTCCCATTTGTGTCTTTGTTTAACCTGTCCCGGGATGGATGTATTGTCCCAGTATAACTGGCGTTTCTATTCATCTGTGTGCATGGACACTAGTGATAGTTGGTCATGTCTGGTGCTCGATAGTTGGTGCTCATGTATCCTGGTGGCTAGTTTCCTGCCCATTTGTCCAATGTAATGCATGTTGCAGTCCTTGTAGGGTATTTTGAATATAATGTTTGTTCTGCTAGTTGTTATTATGAGGTCCTTTAAATTCATCAGGAGCTGTTTCAGTGTGGTGGTAGTTTTGTGGGCTACCACGATGCCTAGGGGCTAGAGTAGTCTGGTTGTCATCTCTGAGATGTCATTAATGTATGTCAGGGTGGCATCAGTCTCTGGGCATGTTGTTTCTTCTTGTTTAGGTCTGTTGTGCAGAGTGCGCTTATCGGGTACCCGTTGTTCCTGACTACATTGTAGAGGTGACAATGATTTCATCATTGTAGCATATCCAGATTGAGACTTAATGTAATGCAGAGAACACAGGCATGATGTATGAATGGGACTTGGAGCAACTTAGGGCATGGAAGAAAGGGATTTTGAAGACATTGAGCTTACAGAGTCAGAGACCATCCAGGAGTATATTGGAGATGTCAAATCTAGAATTAACCAAAAGCATTGATGAGGGTTTCGGTGGTGAATGAGTTGGAATAGAGGCAGAATCAGGCAATGATTAAGAAACAGCCTTGTTGATACTCAGATATGAAGCTAGATTCTGATCTTGGAACTGAGTTTATGAGTTGTCAATGAAAAAGATGGAATCAGTGGCGAAGGAATAGAGTTCGTGATCATGAAAAAAGAATTATTTGCTTCAATTGTTTGTGGCTTTTCCAATGCTAATTTTGAGGTAACTTCTGGTCATTTAGCACAGTATATCAGATGTGCATTATAGTGGATCAGAGACAGTAAATATGTATAAAATGAATATATTAAGAGTATTCTTCAAAAAGATAAGACAAAAATGACAAAACACACCCTGTCCAGTTTTCAGTTTGTTGCAGTAATTGGATGGGGTATTAAATGCTGGAAATAAAGGTCAACACAGAAAATGCTGGAAGTCTTCAACAGGCCAAGCAACATCTATAAAGATTAATAGAGTTACTGTTGGTTCTACAGGCAATCACCATGAATGAGTTCAGTCCTTCTCACTCCATCCGCCAATTGGATGAGTGCCTTGTCAAGACCCCTCATGATTTTGAATGTCTCTATCAAACATGCTCTCAACTTTCTCACTAATGAGAAAATTCCAGCAGCTATTGCCATGATTGACAATATTCTGTCTTAGAACCATTTTTGTAAATCTTTTCTGCACAATTGCTGAAGAATTTGGATCATAGACTTCCTACAGTCTGGAATCAGGCCATTTGACCTCCAAGGAGGGTCCCATCCAGCTACCCTATCCCAGCATTTCCTATAGATAATCCACTTAACCTGCATATCCCTGGACAGTATGGGCAATTTAGCAAGGCGACCCCATCTAACCTGCACATATTTTGGACTGGGAGGGAACCAGGGTACACCCATGTAGATACAAGGACAATGTACAAACTGCACATCGACAGTTGTCCAAGGGTGGAATCAAACCCAGACCCCTGGTGCTGTGAGGCAGCAGTATTAACCACTGAGCCACCATGCCACACCTTCCTCTTGATGTTAATCATGAGATCTTTCCTCTTAATTTAATAAGTAAATCATGTAAGATCAAAACAAACTCAGGTTTAATTTCTTAAATGTAAAGTGATAAATAGTACCCAATGATTGAGACGATGACACTTGCCCCTCATTGATGGATTGGTATATAGAGAGAAATAAAACAGACCACCAGATGCCAAGCCACTTCATTTGGCTAGTCACAAAGTAAAAAAACCAAAATGCTGACATTTCCTTCCACTCTGCGTCTATTTTGAAAGAATAACCATATCTATGCTGCATCAATGCATTGACAAGATTCACTTTAAAAACTATGTTATTTGCCTATCTCTATAAAACAAGAGAGGGAGGTGCAGACTGAACAGCTACTATCATTGAATTTTGTAAATTAGAATTTTAAAGTTAGAATGCAGATTCTCCACCACACATGCATTATTTAGTGTTTGTTTAGCAGACATTCATTAGCATATCTAACTGCATGGATAATCCTATTGTTATAGTAAGACTGAAGGTCTTAATCCACATTATGCTCTTATTAGCCTTGCCACATCAAGACACATCCATCATCTCTGTCACAATTGCTCCAGGAAACATAGAAAATGAAATATATGAAAATATATTAATAGATTTTATATCCAGACCATTTAAACAGTTCTGCAATATTAAGAAGCATTAACAGAAAAGTATAGAATATGGCCATTTATAATATAGCGGTACATTTGAGCATCTCTGAATTCAACTCAAATTATGCTAATGCAAACTTATTTACATCACACATTGACTGTCAATGGTTGGATGTGCACAGTAAATTGTTTGCTGATCAAGCAGCAATGCGAAATATCCAGGGGTTAGCAGCAGGGGCAGGAAGCTAAGGCATAGACCCTAGTGCTTCTCCTGTTTCCAGACACTCATTTACCTCACCTCTCTCAACCTTCGGTCCACCCTCTACCATTCTTCAGAATTGATAACAGTGTTCAAAATATTGCCCCTCAGACTGCTGGAGGTCCTTTTGAGATTTTTTGCAAAGGCTAATCTTTGCAGGGCTAAATCTTTATTTCCACTAACTGGTTTATTCAGTGATGCAGTTAAATAGGAGGAGACCCATTATACATTAATTGGACTCATACAGAATCAGAATTAGGAGAAAACATCAATTACCTCTAAAATCAATGACCCTTTATTAAAATTAAAGCCACAGCACACAATACAAGCATTAGTTTCTTCGACCATATTTAAATCGAATCAAGATACCAAGCTTAGGTGGAAAAATTTTTTTTTTCAAAATATCCGACACATTTCTAAATATAAAAAGCCATCATTCCAAACACACTTTCCGCAGACTGGTAAAGTCACAACTGATGTGTTTCCATTCCATATGCACAAAGCTGGAACATTAGCAGTTTGATAGCTGCTAAAATCCCAAGAAAAATACAGAAATTATGGCCTTGATGCAGTGAATTCTGGTTTTATAAACACACACACACATGCATGCACATGCACACTACACACACCCACAACACGCACAGAATACACACACCCACACTCACATCATGCACATGCACACAAGATTCATATATGCACAACAAGCACGCACACAACATGCACACACACTCACACAATGGACACATACTCACGTCATGCACTCATACACTTGCAATATGGATGCATACAACATGCACACGCACACTGACATCATGCACATATACGACATGCACACACAGACACAACATGCACACACACTCACAACATGCACACACACAACATGCACACATACAACATGAACACACTCACAAACACAACATGTAAACACACACACAACATGCATAAGCATACATATATAATTACAGAATCACACACACACACACACTCACATGTTACAGAGAATAGTGTACAATACAAAGTAAAATGGAAGAACATACAGTTTACACCAGAGTTTCCAAACATTTTCCCACCTAGACCTCACTTCAAGGATCTCTCAGTGAGAGCTGTAAGATTAGTGGCAGGCCAGAAAGGATATGTATGAGTGGTGGGTAGTGGGAGGAGAGGAACTGGAAGACCATGAATGGGGTCTGTCAGAGGAGATGATGTGGAATTGCAAAGGTTACGAGGAAGTTTTATTTTTCTTTAAAAGCATATAAAGTCTGCCATTTTTACAATCCCAAGAACCAGGCCTCAAAAGTGAGTTATTTAGTGTCTACAGTTTGCATAAAATGTGAGAGTTTAAAGCTTTTTCACAGCTGATCACTCAATCAGAGCTCCATGACAGCCATTACTGCCATGAAACTCAGAACACCAACAGTTTGATATATATTTCCACTCTGGGAAGCCTTGGTTTAGAGCTCTTTGGATATTATCGAAGCATAAGGTTTTATACTCAGATCATTGTTCATTAGTTGGTTTCTTAGAGCATCAACAGTGGCAAATTTTGTAGTTATCTTTTAAATTCTCAGTTCTGTTTGCATCTTTCTAGTCAGTGCTGTCAAATTAGGCACTTTTATCTTGACAGAGCAACTTTTCTCAATCTGCATTAAGTTGTACATTCTTAAATACATCCCCTCCTGTCAGCCATAAATACCAACGTCATAGACAGAGAGAGGGATTGGGAAGTAAGGCAGGATTTCAGAGAGTTAGGGTGGAAGATGAGAATAAAACAAACAGAGTTGTTATCTCTGGTTTGTTACCCGTACCACTTGATAGCGAGGCAAGGAATAGGGAAAGATATCAGCTGAACCCGTGGCTGCAAGGAATGTGCAGGAGGGAGGGTCTCAGGTACTTGGTTAATTGGGGCTCATTAAGGGGAAGGTGGGATCTCTACAAACAGAACAGTCTTCACTTGAACCAGACGAGTACTAATATCCTGGGTGGGAAATTTGCTGGTGCAGTTCAGGTAGGTTTAAACTAGCTCAGTAGGGGGTGGGAACCTGTGTTGTAGTTCCAGTACACAGGAAGATGAGAGTAGGGAAGGCATCGACAGGATTTCACAGTCACAGGAGTGTGCTGGCAGACAGCCAGCTAGTTTGAAGTGTGTCCACTTCAATGCCAGAAGTATCCAAAATAAGGTAGATGAGCTTGCAGCATGCGTAAGTACATGGGACTTCAATGTTGTGACCATTTCGGAGACATGGATAGATCAGGGTCAGGAATGGAAGTTACAGGTTCCAGGGTTTAGATCTTTCATTAAGAACAGGTAAGGCGGTAAAAGAGGGGAGGTGTGGCCTTGTTAGTCAAGAATAGTATAACAGTGGCTGAAAGAACTTGAGATGAGGACTTGTCTACTCAGGTAATATGGGCTGAGGTTAGAAACGGGAGAGGAGAGGGAGTTTTTATAGGCCTCTGCAGAGTTCCAGGGATGTGGAGGAGAAGATCAGGGTAGGAGTGAAGGTAACAGGTGATCATTATGGGGGACTTCAGTTTCCTCAACATTGTCTGGAAATGCTGTAAATCTAGTATATCGATGGATTATTTTTTTGTCCAATGTGTACAGGAGGGTTTCCTGACAGTACGTCGAAGGGCTGACAAGAGAGGAGGCCACACTGGATCTGGCGCTTGGTAATGAACCAGGCCAGGTGTTTGATTTAATGGGAGGTAGCATTTTGGAGAGAGTAACCATAATTCAGTTACATTTAGTTTAGCGATGGAAAGGGATAGGTGCATGCCACGGGGCAAGAGTTATAGATTGGAGAAAGGCAATTATAATGTGATCAGGCAAGACTTAGGAGATATAAAATGGGGTAGCAAAATGCAGGTGATGGCAACAGTTGAAATGTGGAGCTGTTTTAAGGAAGAGAAATTGCATGTCCTTGATAAGTATGCCCCTGTCAGGCACGGAGAAAGTGATAAGGTAAGGGAACCGTGGTTTATTACAGATATTGCATCTCTTGTTAAGCGGAAGAAGGAGGCTTACGTGATGATGAGATGAGATGGTTCAGATGAGGCAATGGAGAGTTACAAATTAGCTAGGAAGGATTTAAAGAGAGAGTTACCAAGAGCAAAGAGAGGATATGAGCAGTCTTTAGCAAATAGAATAAAGGAGAACCGTAGAGCTTTCTATAGATTTGTGAGGAATAAAAGGATGATTTGGGTAGGAATAGGGCCAGTCAAAGACAGAAGTGGGAAGTTGTGTGTGGACCATGTGGAGATCGGAGAGGTGCTAAACAAGTATTTCTCATCTGTTTTCACCTATTATATTATAGAGGAGAAGAATAAAATACGAGATATTAGACTAGAAAGTATTGAGGTTAGTAAGAAAGATGTGGTATCAATTCTAAAGGGAGTGAAAGTAGCCAAGTGCTTTGGGCCAGATGCAATCCTCCAGTCCTTTGGTACTAAACCCGTAGACAATGACGACTCAAAGATTAAAGCCAGTTCTGCTGCTATTCCAAGAAACTAACTAATAATCTATAATGTCTGGTTAAAACTCTATGCCTCAAGATCTTTCCAAAGTGGAGGGGGTTACAACCACTAATCATCATCGGTTTCATGAAGTTTGGCCAACCAGATGATCCCTGTGGCTGTGTTTTGGTTGCTTTATAAAACCATTTCCATCCATGAAATCCTCAAGTATTAAATTGGCCCCAGCTTCCAAAGAGCAATAGTCCATACTTAAAATAATGTTTCGGATTAAACATGATCCCTTGTGTGTTTAGGTGAGGAAGAGAGAGCAAGAGAGTTACTTTGTTGAAGGTCTGGTTTTGCCTCTGGTACTATAGAATGGCATTACTCACAGTGCACTGTGACAAATCAGATAGAGATTTTAGAATTAAATAGCATGACAAAAGAAAATGAATAACAAATTTAAACAATTTATGTAGTTTCAGCTGTTATTAAAAAAAATTAGTGATGGCACTACTGTTTCGGGTGATGGTTTTTTTGTGTGTGTGTAGAATGGGTGAGTGATGATGAGTGGGAGTGCCGTGAGTTTGTTGGTTGTCAGTTTTAACCATTTATGTTGGCAAGATTCAGCAGGGCAGGGACAAGGAGAAACAATCCCAGTCATCTCAACATTTTCCAGTGTTGCAACAAGATAATTTCAGAGAGGACTGGAAACCCACAGTGAAAACTCAGAGAGAAGAAGGAACCTTACAGAGAAAATGACATGACATTAATAATGTGAATGCTTGGAAATAAGAGACTGGAATAGAATACCAACTGCAATTACTCTTCTTAAGCAAGTTTTACAAAAATAGAAGCAGCCTTCCATTTTAATATAACTGCAAAAGCAAAATAATGTGGATGCTAGAAATCTGAAGTAAGAAAAGAAACTGCTCAGCAGGTCTGGCAGCATCTGTGGAGAGAAAAATAGAGCTGACATTTCAAGTTTATAACTTTTCTTCCAAATTTATGTGTTCTCATTATAACTGTCAGGTTTGTACTGTTTTGGTAATAGCAAGGTACATAAGGTTTCACTTTGACTTGGCGATATAATTTATTACTTCAACTAAGTTTCTTGTGTTACAATAATAGATGAATTGCTATTTGATGTTTGGTGCAATAGAAAGGACAGATGTTATAAATTCTCTGTTACCCACCACTATGTGCAATACTTTATGGGGAAATTAATCAATGCATCCTCTACACCTTTGGATAAACATTGACAAACAACATAAAAATGATCACAGACTGGTAATGAGCAAAAGTCAAACAAAATCAACTTGTGTATTATAACATGCACATCTGACTGGATTTTTCTCTTCGCATTCCCTCACTGCTCAACTTTGTGAAGTTGGTGTTATAGAGATTGGTGAGGATTGCATGACCATCGATGGTAGGTTACCCCTGCAACAAAGTAGAAACAGAAAGTGCTGGAGAAACTCAGCTGCTCTGGCAACATCTGTGAAGAGAGAAGGACAGAAATAGCATTTCAAGTCCAGTACGACTCTTCTTCTGATGAAGAAGTTCTGAAGAAGACACATATCATGGTAAGCATGGACAAGTTGGACTGAAGGGTCTGTTTCCGCGCTGTACATCTCTATTACTCTAGCACACTCTGTTTCTCTCTCCACAGATGTTGTCAGATCTGCTGAGTTTCTCCAGTACTTTCTGTTTCTGTTTCAGACCTCCAGCATCTACAGTATTTACCACAATAAGCAAGGCCTTTTATTTGTTTCAACATCATTCATTTTCCATTAGAGTCATATTGAAAACCAGGAGCAAAACTATCAGATTAATAAATACAAAAGGAAAATATGATTACGATCCACTCTTTATAACTTGAAATAAATGTCACCTTGCTGCTTGACTTACAGCAAAATAACATCACTACAAGAAAATTTACAGGGCTGCTACAGCATGAACTCTGTCCCTGCCACAGCCTGTAATATAGTGGAAATATGTGAACTGAGACCTCTGTGAGTTTAAAAATTGAACAGCATTATTCTTCTTGGAGCTTTGATCCATAACCTCAGGATATTTGACACACAAACCTCTAGCTACTTCAAAGCTCATTAACAAACATAAAACAGAGAGTCAACAAATAATACATTCCTTTTACAGATGACTGCTACTTATAAAATCAATTTTCCAACCCCCTTCAAAATCTCAGAGGAGCACTGCAAACGAGAAAGAGAAGCCTTCACAATTAGTTAATGGCTGACACTGAAGAAATGCACAGTAGACTCTCTGAGCTTCGCAGTGGCACAGAATTCTAAACACGTGAGGAAATGTGATTTAACACTTGTGTGCCTGCCAAATGGAGAAGGCACAGAACTGAGTCAGTGCTTTTGTGTGATTCAGGATGGTAGGCACATGAGCCAAAACAGGAATGAGCAGGAAGGCAGAGAATTACGATGCAGTGCGCTGAGTCAGTAATGTGCATGGATAGATTTTGCAGGGAGAATGCCAATGCAATCTGTTTGCAATCCCTGCAGTGGAACAGGTCGACTCAATATTCGATCAGTATTGGGCCTCATTTTAATCAAATCAGTGATCTGTTGGTACTAGTGAGGTTCAGCATTCCAGGAAAGGTGATTTGCACAGTTAGAAGCTGGAGGCAGCCAGAAGGGTCCAACGTGATACAGCATATCTTGTTAGGCCACCCAAAGTTATGGAATCCTAGAGATGTACAGCAAGGAAACAGACTCTTTGGTGCAACTTGTCCATGCCGACCAGATATCCTAAATAAATCTAGTTCCATTTTCTAGCCAATATCCCTCTAAACCCTTCCAATTCATATACCCTCCAGATGCCTTTAAATGGTGTCATTGTACCATGTAGCCAGGAAGGCCAGGGAGTTATAAATCCAATGAGCATTCAATGACAAATCCAATGAGCATTCAATGACAAAACCAATGACAAACACTGCCGTCCAGCTTACTGAATGGGCCCTAAAACTGGTTTGTCAGCATTTCAAGGTGAATAGCATTTGTTTTGGATTGATGTCCTGGAAAACATCCAACTGAATATGCCATGTGACTTGTTTCTAAATATGTTTGCATTTGGAAACTCGGTCTCTTTGGCCCCACACACTGCTCTAAGAACAACCACAGTAAGTTCAATTTGTTCCTTAAGACCGCATTCCTGGAATATTGTCTCTCTCAATGTAACAGGAGATGGATCTGGGCATTCAGATCAGACCAATCAATTTTCAGTCCAACAACTTTCCATTTGTTTTCTCTGCAACGTTGGAGGCTGAGGGGTGACCTCAGGTTCATTAAAACATGAGGGGCATAGAATGGTCAAGGTCTGTTCCTCTGGATGGGGGAGTTCAAATCTAAAATGCATAGGTTTAAGGTGAAAGGGGAAAGATTTAAAGAGGTCCTGAGAGGCAATTTTTTCACACAGAGGGTGGTGTGTATGTGGAACGAACTGCCAGAGGAAGTGGTAGAGGTGGGTACAATTACAACATTTAAAAGACATTTGACAAGATTGGAAGGCTTTTAAGGGATATGTGCCAAATGCAGGCAAATAGAACTAGTTCCGTTTTGGAAACCTGACCAGCATGCATGAGTTGGGCTGAAGGGCCTGTTTCCGTGCTGTATGACTCTATGACTCTAAACGATTTGAACCTTCTGGGAAAGTCATGACGTTTGTTCTCTCTCATCACTCGATCAGTTCACCCTCCTGGAGGATTTCAGGGGTCATATTCATTACTGGATAAGTTCTCATTGTGACAAAGGAATTGAGTTACTGAAACACAGAAAATATTCCACTTTTTGACTTATCATGTACTTGGCCTTTGTTTTCTCACTTCAAATCCATCTCCTAATCTTGAAAATACAGGAAGAGTTCTGTTGAAAAAGGTAATGGTTCTGAAGGAGTTAATGTCCATGTTACATTGAGTCCTACCCATTCTGTTGATGTCACATACGGTCTGTGGGTTGTGACAATGAACCATAACTCCCAGCAGCCTGAGTAAGCATGCCAGGCTTGTATTTATTGTTATCATGCAATAAAGCATCTTGACAGTGTCTCCTCTGTAATGAATATACAGTGGTATAAATTCTGCCACTGATCATTAGACAGGTCTTTGACAATGTGTAAACAAAGGAGGATTAGTGACAGCTAACTACCTCAAACTACCCTCACCATGAACCACTGAAGGTGATAGTGACAGGGAGTGGCATTGACAGACAGGACAATACCACACGTTCCATCGATGTCTATCAGACTAGACGTTTGGACAGACGCCAGGAAATCAAGTAATTGGTAGGAATCTAACTTTAATAGTTTTAAAACGTTGCTGGATAATTGGGTATGAGAATTTCCATTGTTACAATATGTGTTGGAATGTGGCCAAGCAGGACCCCCCACCTCAACGTTCATGCCCCTATTCAAAGCCGAATTGCATTCCTTTCTGCTGGTTTAGTGATTTCTTTATTCATTGTTTCAATTGTCTTTGTCATGGAGGTTGTTCAGAAAGGCTTTCCAGGACATGAGCCCAGGTTTTCTGTTGCCTCCAGGCTTTTCTGGAGATGAACCTGAGGAGAGAGCTCTATTTCGCAGTCATTGGGGAGAATATCTTGAATAATGGTCAGTACAACATCGTGGGCCAAATGGCCCATTCCTGTGCTATATGATGAGAGGTGGCAGAGATCGGCAAACACAGAGCCTGGATGCAGTGCAGCAAGTCTTTTAATTGTCTTGCAAGAGGAACAGGAATGATTACAAACATGTATTGCTCTGTGAAATATGACTCAACTAGCTCCCCCATTCCCTCAGCAGTCTGATACATCCATTCCCATTATCAACTAGATGATTTGCACATTATCTAGTGCAAAATGTATGATACCAAAATAGGATCAGGAGCTGAAATTTTAAAATTGCAGGTTCTGAGGCAGTAGTGACGATGATAGAGCTCTGACTGAGTGACAATAGCTGTGCTCCCACTGTAACTGGGTCCTGTTCAGATAGACCCCCACCTGATATTCCCAGAGCCATCATGATCATTTTCATGCTTCAAAAATGGAGTCATTCTGAGAAAGAGTTTGACAAGGCCTGTTCTATGCCAATTCTCATTCTTAGTACAACAAAAGCTCATTTATTCCTTGCTGCGTTCACAACAGACACTAGCATTACTCTTGTCACTTTGTTATTTTGTGGTATCAGCAGTTTCCTTCATGGTTCCTTTCTTCATTCTGACGACCTTTTTCTCCAACTGAAATAGCTCCCAATATGTTTGCATCTTGCTGTTCTGTACCCTCAACATGTGCACAGCAATACTGGGCCAGTCAGCTCTTGACCTCACTACAGCCTTGTCTCAAATAAGAAAGTAAGGAGCTGTAGCCAAGAGGTGGTGAGAGTGAAATCAAAGCAGCTGCACTTCAACAAATGTGGCATCCAGCAAAATTGAATCCATGCATATGAGGAGCAGAACTATCCTCTGCATGATGGAATGAGCTGTCAGAGGAAGTGGTGGAGGCTGGTACAATTGCAACATTTAAGAGGCATTTGGCTGAGTATATGAATAGGAAGGGTTTGGAGGGATATGGGCCGGGTGCTGGCAAGCGGGACTAGATTGGGTTGGAATATGGTCGGCATGGACAGGTTGGACCGAAGGGTCTGTTTCCATGCTGTACATATGACTCTATGACTCTATATTATACCAAACCTAAAGGAAGATGGTGACATTTATTGGAGGTCAATCATCTGAGTCCCAGCACAGTGCTGCAGCTGTCCCTCAGATTAGTGTCCTCAGTCAAACCATCTTCAAGCGGCTTTATCAATGACTGTGTCTCTACCATAAAGCCAAAAGTGCACACATTCTCTGACAACAGCACAATATTCACCATTCACAACTCCTCAGATAACGAAGACATAGCTGATATGCAGCAAAATCTGGATAGCATTTAGGTTTCACCTGATTTGGAGCAAGTAACATTCCAATCACACAGATGCTACCTACTGACCATCCCAAACAAGAAAGAACATACCATGTCCCTTGACATTCAACAACATCGCCATTAGTGATCTCCTATCACCAAACATAGAAACATAGACATATGATGAGGAGGCTATTCATCCTTTGGGCCTGCTCCACCATTCAATATGATCTTGGCTGATCCTCAGTCTCAATGCCATATTCCCACTTTCTCTTCATACCCCTTGATACCTACAATGTTTAAAAATGCATCAATATCTTCCTTGAATATCTTCAGTGACCTAGCATCTACAGCCTTCTCTGGTAGTAAATTCCACTGGTTGATCACCTCTGAATGATGAGCTGTTTCCTCAATACAATTCCAAATGGTTTATTCCATTTGCTGAAACTATGATCCATAGTTCTAGGCTCTGCAAAAAGGGAAAACATCTCTCCTGCATCTAGTCTGCCTCACCACATTAGAATGTTACACGTTTCTGAAATAACTCCACAGAGGCCGGTATCCCATCATCAAGTTACCCTTTACTTTCATGTGGAGAATCCTTAACACTGATCCAGATTCCTTAGACCCAGCTCTCAGAGTGAATAGAACTTCTGACACTCCTGTTTATATGTGTCAGTTAGGGCTCCCTGATTGGACCAGATTCACAGCCCCAATCAAAGAACTCATATTATACAAGGTCCACCTGGTTGGCCTTGTTACATTCATTACAGTTTCAATCAGATGCTCTCTAATTTCTAAATTCTAGTGAATGTAGATCCAGTCAAACGAATCTCTCTTCACACAACAGTCCTGTTATCCTCAAAATCAGCTGAGTGAACATTTGCTACATCACTCTGTATCAAGTGTATCCAGTCTTAGCTAGGGAGAGCCAAACTACACACAGTATTCCAGGCACGGTCCTACCATAGGCAATGTATAATTGCAGTAAGACATCTCTACTTCTGAACGCTGTTCCTCTTGCAGTGAGAACCAATATACCATTTGATTGCCTGATTAATGTAGCAGTGTGGTGGCTCAGTGGTTAGCACTGCTGCCTCACAGCACCAGGGTCCTGGGTTTGATTCCTACCTCGGGCACTGTCTGTGTGGAGTTTGTATATTCTCCCCACGTCAGTGTGGGCTTCCTCCCACAATCCAAAGATATGCAGGTCAGGTAAATTGCCCATAGTGTCAGGCAATTAGTCAGGGGTAAATGTAAAGAAATAGGTCTGGGTGGGTAACTCTATGGAGGATTGGTGTGGACTTGTTGGGCCAAATGGCCTGTTTCCACACTGTAAGGAATCTAATCTCACTTGCCTCTTTACTTTATAAAAATATAACTGTTTTAATACTCTTATCTTTCTGTTTTTCACATCAGAGTACGAAACAATGTATCCACTTTATGCTACATCTGCCATGTATTAGCCCACCCACACATAACGTATCGAGATCACCCTGAATGTTCTTTGCATCCTCCTCCCAATTCCGTTTCGTGTTGTCAGTAACATCCTGAAGATTGCCATTCACCAAACTCTTAACTGGAACAGGAATATGAAAACAGGTCAGAAAGTAACCGTGGTTAGTAAAGCAGGTCAGGACATGGAGGCCCTGTGGTTGGTAACCCACCTCCTGACTCTCCAAAGCCTGTCCAGTAACTACTAGAGAAAATAAGACACATAATGGGATAATGTGCAGCTCCAACAACACTCAGGAATCATCTAGTTTGAAGTAGCAGCTTAATTGTCATCATGGTCAGCCTTAAGCATATATTCCCAATGCCACCAATGTACAATGGCACAGCTGTGGACCATCCACAAGATGCACTGCATTAACTCACAACTCATTAACTCACACCTTTGAAGTTCTTGATCGCTATCGCCTTGAAAGACAAAGGCAGTGGACACCTGGTCACACCTCTGCCTGTGAGCTCCACTAACAGCCACACAATATTAGGATTTGGAAGTACATCATCCTTCCTTCACTGTCACCAAAGCAAAAATCCTGCAATCCCAAAAGCACTGGGGCTCAAAAAGGCATTTCACCACCAATGTCTGAAGGGCAACAAAATACTGACCTTGCAAGTGATACACATTCCATTAAAAAATAATTCAAGAAACAGGGCCCACACATCTGCAATGATAATTGAAAGCTTATAAACTCCCAGCGAAGAAGTGGAAATATTGTAAGTCAGTGGAGTGCTGTCCTTGTCTAGCAATCAAACTGACACAATTCCAAGCCATTGGATAGCAATCAAGGCATTAAAATTATGATTCTTTTGCCTACTGACACCATTCGGAGCTATCTGTCACTGTCACTATTAGCAGAGACCAGTCTTTAAAGCTGAATCCTTGCTAACCAAACAGCTGAACTTTACTTTCAAAGATGCATTTACTCACCAAATGTTTGGTCAGCTTTAAATTATTTCAGTAACAAAAGAAATGTACAGTTGTTCAATTTCCAAGGTCCCTTAATTTGATTAACAGAGCTTGCACGGCAACAACATTTCACTAAAGTTCCCCATTTAGCAAGATTTTACTAGCAGGCAGAAAAAAACAATGCAATTATATGGTATTGTGAGTGATGGATAGCGTCTCACTGTAATTCTGTAACTAATGGTATATTCCCAAATAAATAACTTCCTGATTATAATGTCAGTGGAACTACAGTAATAACTTTGTAATTACATACCCTGTGGTTTCACGACTGTCAGGGAGAACAATGGCCATGCTAAAGTGTTCTGCAGAGATACAGCAGGTCTCAGATGTTTTGGTTACCATTTGACAAATTGAGTGGTTCATAAATCTCTCTCCCACTCCTTTCCCCTCCCCCAGCAACCCCAAACCTAGTGCTTCTTATTTTCAGAACGCTGGGGATAACTCCTGTGCTTTTATTTAAAGTAGTGAGATAGGAAATTTACATCCACCTGAGATGTAAATTCAGGCAGCGCTTAAATTTGGTTTCGCATCTATAAATCAACAGCTGTGACAGTACAGAATTCCCTCGGGACTGTACTGGAGGCTCAGAGTGGATTTCTACTTTCCAGGTCTGGAATGGGACCTTAGAACAAATGACCTTGCAGGGATATTGGGGTAGCTTTCTCGCTTTGAATGCGATCGACTATCTGGTGCAAATTGTACCCAAATTTTGTTGAGAAGTGTCTCTTTCTCAAATTTGTTTTCAAACATAATGGCATATCACTGAATGTGAAATCAGCCCTGAACCTTCACTTATGTGGAGTATTTTAGAATGTTAATTATTTTTAAAAATCTTGACGAACTTTAAAATGAGAACTAGTTCCTGCTTAAGTAACACCACTGAAATTAGCTTTATTTAGAAAAGAATTTTTTGTGAGTTGTCCTGGAGGTGCTCAACCTTAAAAATGTAAAAATGATTTTTACAAAAGTTTGCAGAAACACGCTTCTACTCATATTACTGTACAGAATTCAGTTGTTCATAAATTGAAAGAAATATATATTCAAACATATTTAAACCATGTCTATGAGTGTCCTTGTGCCCAAAAACCTCCCTTTAACTTTAAAGTAATAACAATTCATACAATTGGAGGAGGTGTGATCAGTTCTACTGGTGGTGACATCCATTAGCACAATTACTTTTCAAGCTAACGCAAAAGATCATAGAAAATCAATTCACATTAGATGTTGCTTGCATTTGAACCTCCTCCATTGCTAATGTTGGTTTCAGCAATTTTAAGCAAATTGTGTTGGAATTAACAGTGTGCAATGACAGAAATCTGACCCTTTACATAAATGCTAGCATTTTTGTATGCTCGAAGTGGGTTTGATGGTTTTTAAATTGATTGATCTGTAAGTGACATTTCAGATTACCATTTTATTCTTGGTATAAATCTACCCTTGAAACACCAGGATGTTAATGTATCTAGTTTTGCAAACATTAGTGATCTTTCACATACATTAAGAAGCTGGAAAATCTCCAAGCTTTGTCATATTAATATGGAAGGTCTACAGGATTCTGGCTGATGTTATTGCTGAAAGAAACAAGAGTATTATGTTCTTGTAGCAGTACCCAGAGGACGATTTAAAAAAAAAATCTAATGAGAAGCTCAATCAAAAAGCCAAGGATTATAATACAAAATACTATAAAGGTCAAAAAGATAGTGTAGAATTCCTTTATGGTTGCACTGTTTTCCAATTGGCAAATGAACAAGCAAATGCTAAAAGTGCCAAGTTTGACCCTCCTGATCAACCTCTGTG
Organism: Hemiscyllium ocellatum; assembly: GCF_020745735.1. Taxonomy (NCBI): domain Eukaryota; kingdom Metazoa; phylum Chordata; class Chondrichthyes; order Orectolobiformes; family Hemiscylliidae; genus Hemiscyllium; species Hemiscyllium ocellatum. Next base: position 33,698,587 of record NC_083428.1, on the reverse strand, counting down.
GTACAGTTGGCATCAATGCCTTTGAGTTGAGATTTCCTTACTAATTATCCAATAGGCAGGAGAGGTCCCTATCAAAGCCTCAGCATGCTATCATAGAATCCCTCCAGTGTAGAAAGAAGCCATTCAGCCCATCTACACTGACACTCCAAAGCTCATCCCACCCAAACCAATACCCTTACCCTATAACCCTGCATTTCCCTGGTTAATACACCTAGCGTGTACATCCTTGGACACTATGGGCCATCTAGCATGGCCAATCCACTTAACCTACACATCTTTGGACTGTGAGAGGAAACCCAAGCAAACACGGGTGGGGGTGGAGGGGCTGGGGGAGGTTGGATGGTGGGGTGGGTGGGGGGAGCGGTGTGAACGCCATATAGACAGTCACCGAGGCTGGAATTGAACTCAGGTCCCAGGCACTGTGAAGCAGCAGTGCTAACCATTGAGCCACCATGCCACGTAGTGTTGTTAGCAATGAGGTTGTTGTAAAAATGTGTCTTTGTGTAGGATATCCTGCATTTTTTGAAATGGTAATGTGCAGCCAGGTTCTATTATGTCTCTTGAAAATAAATGCAACCCTGTGTTCAAAAAAAGGAATTGAGAGAAGCCAGGAATCACAGAATCCCTACAGTGGGAAAGCAGGTCATTTTGGCCCAGCAAGTCCACACTAACCCTCTGCAGAGTAACCCACGCAAACCCTATTGCTCTACATTTCCCCCGACCTACACATTCCTGAATACTATGGGCAATTTAGAACGGCCAATTCACCTAACCTGCACATCTTTGGATTGTAGGAGGAAACCACAGCACCAGGAAGAAACCCACACAGACATAGGGAGAATGTACAAACTCCACACAGACAGTTAACCGAGGCTAAGGCTGGAATCAAACCTGTGTCCCTGATGCTATGACATAGCAGTGCTAACCACTGAGCCACCGTGCCACCCTATAATAGTAGAAGCTATAGCACTGACTTGGGCAAATATCAGATTCTATTATTAACAGGGCATTTGGAAAATCACAGTACGGCTAGACAGAGTCAATATGGTTTTGTGGAAAGGGAAATTGTGTTTGTCCAAGCTATAATAAGTTTTTGAGGACAAAACAAGTGAGGTAGATAAAGGGGAACCAATGGATGCAGCATATTTGTATTCCTAGAAGGTATTCAGTAAGTCCCACTTTAAAGAATGTTCCACAATATTAGAGATAATGGGATTGGGATGAAATGAGAATGGGTTAACAAACAGAAAACAGGCAACATGACCTATAAATAGGTGGAGTGCAAGGCCTTATCTGATTAGAATCATTAGCAATGATTTAGATTAGATTAGATTAGATTACTTACAGTGTGGAAACAGGCCCTTCGGCCCAACAAGTCCACACCGACCCGCCGAAGCGCAACCCACCCATACCCCTACATTTACCCATTACCTAACACTACGGGCAATTTAGCATGGCCAATTCACCTGACCCGTTCATCTTTGGACTGTGGGAGGAAACCGGAGCACCCGGAGGAAACCCACGCAGACACGGGGAGAACGTGCAAACTCCACTCAGTCAGTCAGTCGCCTGAGTTGGGAATTGAACCCGGGACTCTGGCGCTGTGAGACAGCAGTGGTAACCACTGTGCCACCGTGCCGCCCCTAAACAAACTCGGGCTTGCCCGGGATTTGCACCCGGGACCACTCGCAACGCATCACAGTAAAGCACCCAAAGCGAGAATCATACGCCTAGACCAACGAGCCAGAGAGCCGTAAGGGGTGAGGGGACTGAGCATACAATTTCTGTGCTTGCCAAATGAGATGAGAGAAGACAAAGAGGCTTCAGAGAGAGATAGGCCAGTTAAGAAACTGTGCAAGAAAATGGAGATGAATTATAATGTGGAAAAGTATGAATCATCCATTTTGGTTGGTAGGGAGGTAAAAACAGAATGTTATTTTATTAGAAGTGAGACTTAGGAAAGTAGAGTTGATGTAGGTATGTAGAAACCTTATTGAATGATGGAATAATCTAGATTGGATATATGATCTACTCCTGTTTCTGTTTCTTATGTAACTGAAATAGTCCCTCTGAAGTAATATTGATTTAGTGCTCAGATATATTGCGTGGGATGGTAACGGACCACACAGAGAAGATAAACTTCAGCTCAATTCTTCTCCTTTGTTGAATCGTTTAATCTCTACCATCTCGCTGCAGTTATTGGCCTGATTGCCTTTAAGCAGAAAGATAAATGCAGGCTTGTGCTCATGATTCAGATATTGGGACAAAAGTTCCTGGATTCTATGGTTCGTATATGAGAACAAAATTGAGATTGGCTGTGATGGCAAAATGGCTTGCCAACACACAATATCTAGGCTTGTATGTGAACAATGCATAGCAGAAGAGAGCCAAATCTTCAAGAGGAGACCTTGTGAAATTAGTTCCAATTTTAAAAATATGGTCCATATGTTAAATACAAGATAAATTCAAAATGTCAACATGTACTTTTTCAATATTAAAGGAGTCTGCATTCAATCACACTCACACTTGATTAGTTCTACTGCCTGTGATCCTTATCAGTTATCAAGCTACTACAGCAGGGCTAAATGGTGTGCCTCAGTTGAGCTCTCCTATTCAAGTCTGCTGCCTGCACCTCTTGTTAGTGTTTTGATTTGGCGTGTTGTGAAGTTTATTGTTCTGTGAAAATGGGATTTCTTTCTATTAACTTGCTCTTGTTTTATGTTACATTCGTCTTTGAACCAATCCAGCCTGAACACTGTCGAAGGCCAACTGATTAACACAGATTAAATACCATTGTCAGTTTGAAGACAGAAAATTACAAGGATTCACTAGGTAAGAAATTATACTGAGTTGATTATTTCTTAACTCATGCCTTTTCAACGATCTGTTAACGTATTTATAACCTCAAGAATGGTTTATAATCTTCTTGCTTTCAAACTTCTGAATTAAAACCATAAATTTACGTAGATTTAGAATGATGAAGGTGATTGCAATGTCACCAGGTTAACTTTCAGTGAATTGTATTTCTCATTGTTAAAACATGGTTCAGTGGTTAGCACAGTTGTCTCACAGCACCAAGGAGCCGGGTTCAATCCCAGCTTCGGGTGACTGTTTGTGTGGAGTTTGCATATTCTCCCTGTATCTGCGTGAGTATACTCCGGGTGCTCCGGTTTCCTCCCACAGTCCAAAGATGTGCAGTCAGGTGAATTGGCTGTGTTAAATTGCCTATAGTGTTCAGGGATGTGTAGGTTAGGTGCATTTGTCAGGGGCAAATTTAAGGTAGGGGAATGGGACTTGGTGGGTTACTCTTCAGAGGATCAGTGCAGACTTGTTGGGCCTAAGGGCCTGTTTCCACAGTGTAGGGTTTCTATGATTAATAGAGAGAAAATGTAATTATCAAAGTGAATGTAATAAGTAACCATAAAGAAAATGTTATTAATCTGTCCTTCCAAAAGAGAGCTTTGCATGTTGGGAAATGGGGGATAGAGGTGAGTGGGTCCCAGGGGTTTATTGTGTGAAAGCAGAGATCTCTTCCTGTAAATTTTCAATATCCGCTCCTTGTGCAGAAAGCTCTGCATCAGGAATGTGAACTCCAAAGAACCTACTAAATGATTACATGTTATATTAATCCTGTTAAATATGGAGAAAGTGAGAACTGCAGATGCTAGATATCAGAGCTGAAAAGTGTGTTGCTGGAAAAGCGCAGCAGGTCAGGCAGCATCCAAGGGGCAGGAGAATCGAAGTTCAGGCATGAGCCCTTCTTCAGGAATCTTTCTGAAGAAGGACTCATGCCCGAAATGTCGATTCTCCTGCTCCTTGGATGCTGCCTGACCTGCAGCACTTTTCCAGCAACACATTTTTCAATCCTGTTAAATATGCCAGTCTGTTTTGTTAATTATATTGTGTGCTGTTTTTAAATTTAACATCTCCATAACCTGAGACACAGTTAGCAAAACTGAAACATTGATCAGTGCTGACAGTTGCTCAGCCAGGTATAGAACATAGAACATAGAGCAATACAACTCAGAACAGGCCCTTCAGCCCTCCATGTTGCGCTGACCTGTGAACTAATCTGAGCCCATCCCCCTACACTATCCCACCATCATCCATGTGCTCATCCAAGGATTGTTTAAATCTCACTAATGCAGCAGAGTTAACTACATTGGCAGGCAGGGCATTCTATACCATTACCACTCTCTGAGTAAAGAGCCTGCCTATGACATCTGTCTTAAATCTATCGCCCCTCAATTTGTTGCTATGCCCCCTCATACAAGCTGATGTCATCATCACAGGAAAAAGATTTTCACTGTCTACCCTATCTAATCCTCTGATCATCTTGTATGTCTCTATCAAATCCCCTCTTAGCTTTCTTTGTTCCAATGAGAATGGACCCAAGTCTCTCAGCCTTTCCTCATAAGACCTTCCCTCCAGACCAGGCAACAACCTAGTAAATCTCCACTGCACCTTTGCCAATGCTTCCACATCCGTGTAATGGGGCCACTAGAGTACAAAATATTCCAAGTGCGGTCGGACTAGGGTTTTGTATAGCTGCAGCATGATATTATGGCTCTGGAACTCAATCCCTCTACCAGGGGAGGCATGGTGGCTCAGTGGTTAGCACTGCTATCTCACAGCGCCAGAGACCCAGGTTAGTTGCCCAAGTTGGGCAACTTTCTGTGTGGAGTCTGCACATTCTCTCCGTGTCTGCATGGGTTTCCTCCAGGCGCTGCGGTTTCTTCCCACATTCCATAGATGTGCAGGTCAGGTGAATTGGCCATTCTAAATTGCCTGTGGTGTTAGATGCATTAGTGAAAGGGAAGTGGGTCTGGGTGGGTTACTCTTCCAAGGGCTAGTGTAGACCTGTTGGGCCAAAGGGCCCATTTCCACACTGTAGGGAATCTAATCAACCAATAAAACTTAACATACAGTATGCCACCTTAACAGTACCATCAACCGGGTGGCAACTTTCAGGGATCTATGTACATGGACTCCAAGATCCCTCTGCACATCCACACAAACAAGAATCTTTCCATTGACCCAGTACTTTGCCTTCCTGTTATTCTTCCCAAAGTGAATTATCTCACATTTATCTGCATTGACCTCCATTTGTCACCTCTCAGCCCAATTCTGCAGTTTATCCAAGTCCCCCTGTAACCTGCAACATTCTTCCACACTGTCTGCTACTCCACCGACCTTAGTGTTGTCTGCAAACTTACTAACCCATCCACCTATGCCTGCGTCCAAGTCATTTATAAAAATGGCAAACAGCAGTGGTCCCAAAACAGATCCTTGTGGCACACCTCTAGTAACCGGACTCCTGGCTGAATATTTTCCATCAACCACCACTCTCTGCCTTCTTACAGAAAGTCAGTTTCTAATCAGTAATTTTGAGGTGATTCACAAACTGCTGCTTGTGTTCTTACTCCTAATAGGTCCACCTGTGTTTCTAGACTTGTTCATAAATGTACAGATGCTGGAAATCTTCTGCATTCATTTATTTCTTCTGATCTGAAATGTTCCACCACAGCTAGTTGTGGAAAGGAGACTTTTGATCTAATGAAACTCTAGACTCAAATAGGCCATTGCAGCACAGAAGGAGACTAGGTGCAAATCAGTACAGATATTGGAATCTATACTGAAAACAACAAATGCTAGAGATCACAGCAGGCCAGGTTGCATCCATAGAGAGAGAGAGAGCAAGCTAAGGTTTCAGGTTAGATTACTCTTCTTGACTCGAAACGTTAGCTTGTCTTTGTTCATGGATGCTGTCTGGCCCACTGTTATATCTAGAATTTGTTGTTTTCAGTGCAGAAGGAGACTATTTAGGTCATCAGGTTTTCATTGGTCAATAAAGATCTGACTAAACTAATCCCATTTTCCAGGATTTGGTTCATATCCCCAGAGGCTATAGCAATGTAAGCAGGCAGTTGACATCTGAGCAATTAGGCAATAAATTTGGTGATACCCTCATCATGTGAATGAATGAAAAGAAACCATCAGCTGTGCAATAGGAGTAGGAGCTTGAGCATCTTAAGAATGAATTAATACTGGTGGTCATAGGAGAACACCACAGCACAATGAAGCTTACTTCCTTTAAGAATGATGCACTTCTCTTTCTTGACATATTTTCAAATCAATGTGTTCAGATATGCAGTGACTCACCTCAATCTCACAATCTCAATCTTTTCCTCAGAGAAAGTGAGGAATTGAATGCTGGTCAACCATCCAATTGACTGAGATAGAAGGAAATGGGAGAATTGTCAGTGGGTGCTGTAGGAGCAAGAAAGGTGGTGAGGTATCCTCAGTAGGAGCTGCAAATGTGTTGCTGGTCAAAGCACAGCAGGCCAGGCAGCATCTCAGGAATAGAGAATTCGACGTTTCGAGCATAAGCCCTTCATCAGGAATAAGCTTTTCGTTTCGAGCATAAGCCCTTCATCAGGAATAAGAGAGAGAGAGAGCCAAGCAGGCTAAGATAAAGGGTAGGGAGGAGGGACTAGGGGGAGGGGCGATGGAGGTGGGATAGGTGGAAGGAGGTCAAGGTGAGGGTGATAGGCCGGAGTGGGGTGGGGGCGGAGAGGTCAGGAAGAGGATTGCAGGTTAGGAGGGCGGTGCTGAGTTGAGGGAACCGACTGAGACAAGGTGGGGGGAGGGGAAATGAGGAAACTGGAGAAATCTGAATTCATACCTTGTGGTTGGAGGGTTCCCAGGCGGAAGATGACGCGCTCCTCCTCCAGCCGTCGTGTTGTTGTGTTCTGCCGGTGGAGGAGTCCAAGGACCTGCATGTCCTCGGTGGAGTGGGAGGGAGAGTTAAAGTGTTGAGCCATGGGGTGATTGGGTTGGTTGGTTCAGGCGGCCCGGAGGTGTTCTCTGAAGCGTTCCGCAAGTAAGCGGCCTGTTTCACCAATATAGAGGAGGCCACACCGGGTGCAGCGGATGCAATAGATGATGTGTGTGGAGGTACAGGTGAACTTGTGGCGGATATGGAAGGATCCCTTGGGGCCTTGGAGGGTGTGGAGGTGTGGGCGCAAGACACTTCCACAATTCCCTGTGGTGGAACATTTTAGATCAGAAGATACCTGGCTGAGCAACTGTCAGTAGGAAGCTGACTTATACTATGGCTTAGTCGTTGGGAGATGAGATGTGTTGGAAAGTCATTGAATGGAGACATTAGTCGTAAGAGCTATACCCATTCGCCTTGGTGATTTTGCTGTTCAGTGGTGGAGCTACAGTGAGTGTGATGAAGCAGAGAAAGACCTAACCTTGAAGAGTGCAGGAGATTATTAGCCTTTTTTCTGTACTGCCCTATGCTTAGTTTTGGAAACAGAACTGAAACAGGCTGCTATCTGGATCCGAGATGGCTCAGTCTGGTGATGTGGCCTGCAGGAGAGATGATGGACCTCCAGCCGATCATCCTATCCAACAGCACCTCCAGAAACCTGTCCAAAAAGCAGGAGTCCAAGTTTTCCTTTGTCAGCCATATCCTCAGTGACAATGCTGAAGCATCAGAGTGTGATGGGCAGTTCCTGATTTACAGTGTTTGAATGGCTGTGGAGCTGGGTTTAAATATAGAACCAACAGCATAAACATCACAAATTCCTGCAGCAGTGAACACTCTCAACTTCCCTCTGTACAACTGCATGACCCAATGCTGAAGAATCCTAGTTAATTTATGAATAATAGATGGTTGCCTGAGAAAAGTTAACATTATAGTGGAACACTTGCCAAGAAAAGGGTACTTTGCCAAGTAATTGGAAATTGAGTGGAGGGTACTGATGGATTCACCCAATTCAAAATAAAACTTTTATTGATTACAAATTCATGCATTACATTTAAGTTCCTTCAACCATTTATTTCCTGATAAGAAAGTTTTAATCTTTATAACCCCACTCCAAAAGGTTTGTGAACACTTGTGGTATCAATCAAATTATGGAGTGATGGGTACCCCTCTGTGATAATGATAGATTTTGAAATCAGCCATGAGGCATACATCCTTTAATGCTAGCACTCAGTTTTATGTCAACAGGGTGAAATAGCAAACACAGGGTTTTTTTTCTCAAAAACATAAAGGCCAGGGCATTTAATTGCTTTGACAATTTGACAATTCATTTGACACTTGCTGCGATAGCTCCCTTGATAGATTGACATTTCCAATTCCGTCATAATTCCAATGGGTTTATTCACATTTTGAGCATACTCATGTTGGTTTTAACATGCCCAGACAGCACCTTATTCCTCCCAAAGATTTAATAGAATCTACCCAAAAGAGTACCAAGCCCTCTAATAGTGTATCTTCTCACTTTAAATCTGCCAACTATTAAGTGCACAAGTCATGTTTTGAGCATTCCCTTGGTGAAAATTGGATCTGTCTGAATGAAGCTGTAGTTTAAACACATGTGGATTCCTCTGTCAACTGTGAATTGCAAAGTGAAGCCTCCCCCATTTCACCATCACCCCGAACTCCCAACAGAAATGGCACATTTTGGTTTGATGGTGACATGAGCAGATTTAGACTACTGTGCCATTTTAACTAAGCTGGAGCCTCTTTCTGGCAAAAAATCAAGGGATAGTTTAGTGTTTGATTATGCATTTCTGTCATTGGCATGGTTTGGTTCATTCAATAAATCAATCAATGCCTCTTTGCAACCTCTTGTTCCAATCTGCATTATTTAATGGAACAACTCATTTAACACTGTCACTCACTCAATGAGGAAGAAGGTTAGGAGCAATTTGTTCACATAGGGAATGGTATTGACTAGTTTGTCACAGGGAATAGTTAAGGCAAGGATTACTGAGACTTTGAAGGGAAGAGAAATGACCATTAGAAGCTAAGCAGCAGACAGGGCAGTGGCATAGGCTTTGGATTGTCCGCTGTTACAGTTAAACAAAAATGGCCATCTTCTGTGAGGTCAACTGTGATGGCTCTCTATTTTCAAACAGCTTTCCTTTTGTCCTTCTTGTTAGCCAATAGGAAAAGTTTAATACCATTTCTGGTCATTCTCACAGAGAGATGTTCAGACATACATTTACTGTACCTGTTTTTATACAGAGATATGGTTAAAGGTGAGCCCTATCAGAAATTTTCTGAAAGATTAGTCTTTTCCTCAGAATGCAACTTGGTGAATCTTAAGTTATATTCAAACCCTGAACCTTTGGGATTCTGGTCCATTGGTCTTAGCTTAGAAGTTCCATCATAATTTCAAGAAGTTGGCATTTGTACAGCTTTAATTCTCTGTACCTGCCTGATCCACTGACAGATCTTTGAAGTGTGCCATAAGACATCGCAATTGGTTAACTTAAAGATTTGGGGATGCTTTTACTGATGTAAAAACTGTTGAGGATGATAGGGGGTATAAAGTAGTCTAAAAATGTTTGCAAAATGAAGAGAGGTCATGGAGGAAGATCTGTCTATGCTGCCTCCTGAATAATGACAAGATGAAACACAGTTGTGCTCAGTTTTCCAACATTTGTGATTTCCTAACAATGTACTTTAGCTCAAATCTAATTGCAAGTCTTCAGGCTAAGTAGCCATTTAAAGGTCTTTTTGTCCAACCTGGGTTGGCTAGTCTACCTATAGTGACTTTCTAAATAATATAGAAAATATACAGCATTTCATAGGAATCTGTGTTAAATGTATATGACAAACTGACAGGGTAATGTTTTGGAAACTTCACTCTGCAACTCAGTGATATTTGTTTTGGCGTCATAGAAACTTGTTAACAAACGAAGCAAATAGGTGGATAAGGTGTCATAGACAGAGGTATATATTCCCTTATCCAAATACGTGGCCTAGTAAATAAAGTGTCAGAGACAGAAGGTATATATTCCCTCACATAGGAGAAAGTGAGGACTGCAGATGCTTGAGTTAAGAGTCGAGAGTATAGTGCTGGAAAAGCACAGGTAGCATCCATGGAGCAGGACAATCGATGTTTCGAGCATAAACCCTTCATCAGCAATGAGGCTTGTGGGTCGGGGCTGAGAGATAAATGGGAGGGGGAGTTGGGGTTCAGGATCAGGTAGCTGGGAAAGAAATAGGTGGTAAGGGAGAAGGTGAGAGATCAGAGGGAGCAGTGATGGACGGGTCCAGAGGGCGATGCCAAATTGGAGACTTGGGACTGGGATAATGTGGGAGGGGTGAGGGGAAATGAGAAAATAGTTGAAATCCACATGGTGGGTAAAAGACCAAGGGCGGCACGGTGGCACAGTGGTTAGCACTGCTGCCTCACAGCGCCTGTAGACCCTGGTTCAATTCCCGACTCAGGCGACTGACTGTGTGGAGTTTGCACGTTCTCCCCGTGTCTGCGTGGGTTTCCTCCGGGTGCTCCGGTTTCCTCCCACGGTCACAAAGATGTGCTGGTCAGGTGAATTGGCCAAGCTAAATTGCCCGTAGTGTTAGGTAAGGGGTAAAATGTAGGGGTATGGGTGGGTTGCGCTTCGGCGGGTCGGTGTGGACTTGTTGGGCCGAAGGGCCTGTTTCCACACTGTAAGTCTAATCTAAAAAAAAAGACAATGTTGAAACCCAAATAGTAGCAGACACAATTGAATGAACCCTATCAATTTTCCATTTTGTTATGATGGACCTCCCCATTCAATTAACACAAGGTGAATCTGAAATATGTTAAAACGCAACTATCAATATTGGAATCATCATAAACACCACCTCTTAGTTGGAAAAGAACATTGAAATTGTAAAGGCCACAGGATGGAACAGTACATTTTCTTGATATACTGTTTTCTTGACCCCGTGTGATTCCGGGGTCCCAAGGCAGAATATGAGGAGTTCTCCTCCAGACACGGCCCAGGACCTGTATGTCCTTGACGGAATGGGAGGGGGAGTTGAAGTGTTCAGCCACGGGGCGGTGGGGTTGATGGGTGTGGGTGTTCCAGAGATGTTCCCTGAAATGATCCCAAATAAAGCATCCTGTCTCCCCAATGTAGAGGAGCCCACACCGGGTGCAGCAGAGAAAAACTCCGGGATCTCCCGCACCCACTAACCCCACCGTCCCGTGGCTGAACACTTCAACTCCCCCTCCCACTTCGGCTAATGCCCAAAACATGGATTCTCCTGCTCCTCGGATGCTGCCTGATTTGCTGTGCTTTCCCAGCAAAACACTCTCGACTATATTCCCCTATATGCCTATAATCATTAAACTCTGTATATAAACATGTTTTCTCGCCCTCCATTGTGTGGAGCCCATTTAATTAAATTCAGCAGCATGCTTTTTGTGAGCTTTTAAAAAAGAAGCATAATTTTTTTTACACATCCTAAAAATAGCACAATATTAATCATTCAATGTCTTTCTCTCATGAACATGCAGACATACACAAAAAGATTAGCTATAGATAAAGGTACAAACTATGATTATCTTAGTTTCTGGTTTGTAATTTCCAGTCTCCCACATGCAGGCCTGCATTTCTTGAATTAAGTTGGTACTTTAATGATAAAGTATGAGTCTTTTAATGCAAAGTATTCTCAGCCTGCTGTGAAGTTTCCTGTAGTCAAATTTCTAAGAGGTCGGTTTTTAGTTAAACTCAGCTGGATCAGATGACATGCTTTGGATGCCTGAGGTCACATCTCGCTTGTTTCTAAGTCTGATTTACAGGTATATTAGTCCAGGAACTAATATACAAATCTGCTTCTAGTTTGTTTTTAAGCAGACCAAGAAAATATACTGTTCCATCCTGTGATCTTTACAATTTCAATGTTTTTTTCCAACTAAGAGGTGGTGTTTATGATGATTCCAATATTGATAGTTACGTTTTAACTTATTTCAGATTCACCTTGTGTTAATTGAATGGGGAGGTCCATCATAACAAAATGGAAAATTGATAGGGTTCATTCAATTGTGTCTGCTACTATTTGGGTTTCAACATTGTCTTTTACCCAGCATGTCGCAAAGAGGTTGGTCATCTGAATATTCCAGAATCTTTTTGGGTTGGTCCATCCTGAAACAAAGAGATGTGTGACTTTCCCAAAAGGCTGTGAATGTTCATGTCCAATCATGTGCCTGATCAAGGCACTGTATGTAGCTCAACTGCAAAATGTCACACGATTTGCAAAAGACAGTTTGAAAAAAGTGTTTTAAACTTCTAAAAGTTTTGAAAATATTACATCCTTAGTCTTGACTTAGACAGGTTTTCCAAGGCACATGAGTCCTGCTCACATCCTTGAGACAGGGATGTGAGGAGTTGGAGTACACAGCCGAGTAGAAATGAAGAGGAAGAAATGAGGACTGCAGATGCTGGAGATCAGTCGGAAGTGAAGAGGCATGTTTAGTGTTGGAACATTCAAGGACAGGAGAAATGGAATGGGGGTATTCAGGAAATGGAAGGTGGAATTAAAATAAATGAAGTGATTCATTTGAAAAGCAGAGAAGGAATAATTTGGTCAACTTGCCTTGCTTAAGGCATGAGCTAACTACGTTGATAGAATGGGTAATTGTGGACATTTGATTTTTTGACAGGAATCCAAGAAATGCAACTGAAAAGAAAGAAGACAAAACAATTCAGGATTGAATGAATACTGGGTTACACAATTGACAAGTTCAGTCTGCTTAATGATTCCTCTTGTCAAGTTTTTAGACTAAAATAACTTGATGTGGCCCCGAAAGATTTTGGAATCTGTAACATAATACTGTCAAAGCCTTAATAAGGATGAGGAGTGTTTTTCTTGCTAATACTGTATTCTATTTGAAGTAATGCACCAGATCTGTTGCACTGGGATGGGATTATGAGCTAGCAAACACAATTCTGTTTTTCAACAATATACTTCCTCCTGAGTTCATTGACACTTTACAAGAGTAACGCGCTATGTGGCTGTTCTTCCTGTCTGAGGTTAAACAATGGGATTTTACAGGTTTTTTTGCCCACTGGAACCTCACAGCTGAACCCAATCCTGTTCACACTCAACATCTGTCAATGGACACATCAAAGGAAAATGACTCAATCGTAACTCGGAGCAAGAATGCTGGACAATTTATCTCCTTCCTGACTGAGTTGTTCTCAGGCTAATTATAACATCCTTCTACTTCCTGGCTGCTACCTAATTACTCAGACAAGTTCAAGGTTTGAACTTTGGACTTGACAGTTTGTACAACTTATTTTCTTGTGCAAAAATCACAAGAGTGACCCAGAATGTTTCTCCTAACCAACAATTCCAATTCTAACTTTGTACCATCCTTTCTCCTTGTTGCTGCCTAGCAGATTAAGAACATAAGAAATAGAAACAGCAGTAACCATACCTTTTTTAATTTATTCAGTTTGTGGTGTGTGGACATCGCTGGCTTGGGCAGCATTTATTGCCCATCCCTAGTTGCCCTTGAAAAGGTGGTGCTGAGCTGCTGTCTGAACCACAATGCTATTAGGGAGACAATTCTAGGATTTTGACACAGTGACTGTGGCGATATATTTCCAAGTCAGAATGGTGAGTGGCTTGGAGGGAAACCTAAACATGGTGGTGTTCTCATGTATCTGCTGCCCTTGTCCTTCTCAATGGAAGTGGTTGTGGATTTGGAAGGTGCTGTCTGTGGATCTTTGGTGAACTTCTGCAGCGTATCTTTTAAATAATACACATTGCTGCTACTGAGCGTCGGTGGCAGAGGGAATGGATGCTTATGGATGTGTTGCCAGTCAAGCGGGCTGCTTTGTCCTGGATGGTGTCAAGCTTCTTGAGTGCTGCACCCATCCAGGCAACTGGGGAGTATTCCATCACACACCTGACTTAGGAGTGGCCATAGCCCTCTCAAACTTGAATGATTATTCAGTAAGATCATGGCTGATTTGCTCCTGGTCTCAGTTTCGCTTCTCTGGCTGGTCTTTGTAACCCTTGACTCCCCCATTAATAATCTGTCTATCTTAGTCTTGAATATATTCAATGACACAGCCTCAGTGGTAAAGTGAATTTGAAAGATTCTAAAGGGTGAATAAATTCTGAGAAGAAATTTCTCCCCATCTATTGGAAAGTGTACAGGAACAGGCATGAAATGAATATTTATCTTCTTCAGTTGGATACAGTATTCTGATGGTAGTAATACTCAAGGCATTCACATTTTCATAAATGCCAAACCCACTCTGAAAAAGAACTCCCAGCTAGTACAAGAAGCTATATCATTTGTCAGCCTAATCAAAATCTACTCCTAACACTCTCAATTTTGAATGTCATTTGAGATTGGAACCCTGACTGGAGAGTACCTTCAGGGGACGGAAGGAGAAAACTGGAGAGAACAATATTGTTGGTGTAATAAGGGCTACTGCCTCTTTGTTTACATTGTAAAGACCACACAGGATTAAAAAAAGGAAGAAACTCTTGAACAAAGCAGAGAAAAGGAGCAGCTGACCTTCCCCATATGTATCCTGTCCTGCAGATTAACAGCTGCTGTATACAAACAGATGTTTCAACATTATGACAAGGTCCCCTATTGTCTATGCTCAGTGGGAGAGTTTATGCATGGCCAGAGCAGCTGCTGCTAATACTCAGATGTCTGTTCTTGACTCCCAAGTATAAGTTTTTTTTTGATATTGAATGAATGTGTGGTCGCAATATTCAGCTGACCATAAGAGATAGCCAGCAACGGAGTGTCCTTGGTTTTCAAACCAAAATGGAGTAATTAATGTAGATTTCTGTAGGTTAGTGTTTCAATCCCTTCTCCCAAGTATCCACACCACAAAGACTTTGACTAAACACCGAGATTTCCGATTGCCACTGACCTATGTCCCTATTGTCTTTAAGATAAAGTTAAGCAGTACATACGACATCACATTTAAGGGACCTAATGGACAAATCAATCTGTCCTCATGTAACATCTTTTCCATTCCCATTCCAGAAGAGATTTTGAACAATTTGTGAGGACCCAGTGATCAGATGGCATATGCAGAGCGATGGGTTTTGAAAGAACCCTTTTAAAGATGGGCATAGGGATTTAGAATGAGTAAAATAGGCATAGGAGGGGTAAAAACAATGGAACAACAGAAATTTAAGCTGTACAACGAGAAACAAGGGCAGTCGTAATGTCATTAAAAAAGTGCACACATATATTATATCACACGGCATGATAATCGCATGACCAACATTTAGCAAGTGCATGCCATCATTGCAACATTCTATGTTTAAAATCTGATTGAAGATTTGTAGCTCGGGTATCCGTTGTTGTGGTTCTGCTCGCCGAGCTGGAAGTTTTTGCTGCAAACGTTTCGTTCCCTGGCTGGGGAACATCATCAGTGCTGTTGGAGCCTCATGTGAAGCGCTGCTTTGATGTTTCTTCCGGTATTTATATTGGTTTGTTCTTGCCGCTTCCGGGTGTCAGTTTCAGCTGCAGTGATTTGTATGTGGGGTCCAGGTCGATGTGTCTGTTGATGGATGTTCTTGCCGTTTCCGGGTGTCAGTTTCAGCTGTAGTGGTTTGTATATGGTGTCCAGGTCAATGTGTCTGTTGATGGAGTTTGGGGATGAATGCCATGCTTCTAGGAATTCTCTGGCTGTTCTCTGTCTGGCTTGTCCTATGATAGTGGTGTTTTCCCAGTCAAATTCATGTTGCTGGTTGTCTGAGTGTATGGCTACTAGAGATAGCTGGTCGTGTCGTTTTGTGGCTAGCTGATGTTCATGGATGCGGATTGTTAGCTGTCTTCCTGTTTGTCCTATATAGTGTTTTGTGCAGTCCTTGCATGGTATTTTGTAAGCTACGTTAGTTTGGCTCATGCTGGGTATTGGGTCCTTTGTTCTAGTGAGTTGTTGTCTGAGCGTGGATGTTGGCTTGTGTGCTGTTATGAGTCCTAAGGGTCGCAGTAGTCTGGCTGTCAGTTCTGAGACGCTCCTGACGTATGGTAGAGTGGCTAGTCCTTTTGGTTGTGGCATGTCCTCGTTCCTCGGTCTATCTCTTAGGCATCTGGTGATAAAGTTGCGTGGGTATCCGTTTTTGGCGAATACCTTGTATAGATGTTCCTCTTCCTCTTTTCGCAGTTCTGGTGTACTGCAGTGTGTTGTGGCCCTTTTGAATAGTGTCCTGATGCAGCTTTGTTTGTGTGTGTTGGGGTGGTTACTTTCATAGTTTAAGACTTGGTCTGTGTGTGTTGGTTTCCTGTGTACCCTTGTGGTGAATTCTCCGTTGGGTGTTCTCTCTACTAACACATCTAGGAATGGGAGTTGGCTATCCTTTTCCTCTTCTCGTGTGAATCGGATTCCTGTGAGTGTGGCGTTGATGATTCGGTGTGTTTTTTCTATATCTGTGTTTTTGATGATTACAAAGGTGTCATCAACATATCTGATCCAGAGTTTGGGTTGGATTTGTGGTATGGCTGTATGTTCTAACCTTTGCATAACTGCCTCTGCTATGAGTCCCGAGATTGGTGATCCCATGGGTGTTCCGTTGATTTGTTCGTATATCTGATTGTTGAATGTAAAGTGTGTGGTGAGGCACAGGTCCAGTAGTTTAAGTATGCCGTCCTTGTTGATAGGTTCGGCCTCCTGTGTTCTGGACATACATAACAGAACACAGGAGGCCGAACCTATCAACAAGGACGGCATACTTAAACTCCTGGACCTGTGCCTCACCACACACTTTACATTCAACAATCAGATATACGAACAAATCAACGGAACACCCATGGGATCACCAATCTCGGGACTCATAGCAGAGGCAGTTATGCAAAGGTTAGAACATACAGCCATACCACAAATCCAACCCAAACTCTGGATCAGATATGTTGATGACACCTTTGTAATCATCAAAAACACAGATATAGAAAAAACACACCGAATCATCAACGCCACACTCACAGGAATCCGATTCACACGAGAAGAGGAAAAGGATAGCCAACTCCCATTCCTAGATGTGTTAGTAGAGAGAACACCCAACGGAGAATTCACCACAAGGGTACACAGGAAACCAACACACACAGACCAAGTCTTAAACTATGAAAGTAACCACCCCAACACACACAAACAAAGCTGCATCAGGACACTATTCAAAAGGGCCACAACACACTGCAGTACACCAGAACTGCGAAAAGAGGAAGAGGAACATCTATACAAGGTATTCGCCAAAAACGGATACCCACGCAACTTTATCACCAGATGCCTAAGAGATAGACCGAGGAACGAGGACATGCCACAACCAAAAGGACTAGCCACTCTACCATACGTCAGGAGCGTCTCAGAACTGACAGCCAGACTACTGCGACCCTTAGGACTCATAACAGCACACAAGCCAACATCCACGCTCAGACAACAACTCACTAGAACAAAGGACCCAATACCCAGCATGAGCCAAACTAACGTAGCTTACAAAATACCATGCAAGGACTGCACAAAACACTATATAGGACAAACAGGAAGACAGCTAACAATCCGCATCCATGAACATCAGCTAGCCACAAAACGACACGACCAGCTATCTCTAGTAGCCATACACTCAGACAACCAGCAACATGAATTTGACTGGGAAAACACCACTATCATAGGACAAGCCAGACAGAGAACAGCCAGAGAATTCCTAGAAGCATGGCATTCATCCCCAAACTCCATCAACAAACACATTGACCTGGACCCCATATACAAACCACTACAGCTGAAACTGACACCCGGAAACGGCAAGAACATCCATCAACAGACACATCGACCTGGACCCCACATACAAATCACTGCAGCTGAAACTGACACCCGGAAGCGGCAAGAACAAACCAATATAAATACCGGAAGAAACATCAAAGCAGCGCTTCACACGAGGCTCCAACAGCACTGATGATGTTCCCTAGCCAGGGAACGAAACGTTTGCAGCAAAAACTTCCAACTCGGCGAGTAGAACCACAACAACATTCTATGTATAAATGCAAGTTATTATCAATTGAACCAAGTCTAACTTCTGATTATATTTTTCAAAAGCATCTTCATAATATTGAATCCAGAAATCGAACTGACTTGCAAAGTCCAAGACTTTCTTCAAAATATTATTTACTCTTGACATATAGTAATACAGTCGCAATTAAATTCTGTATCGAATTTAACAGTGATTTAATATTTTGAGATCATTTATAAAGGGCATCTATTTAAACAAAAGACTGAAAGGTTACCATAAGTGATTTGTATATAAATAATAAAAAATGCAATATTACTACAAGAAAGCAATTTATTTGAAAGTAGCGATTACTAGGTAGTAATCTCACAAAGGGGTTTAGAAGATATTGCTCTAGTGCTTTATAATTGTCATCTGAGACCTGGAACAAGTTCGGAGCTTGAGATTTGCTCCCAGCTATTCATTATTTTGTTCAACATTTTAGGATTTAGAGAGAACAGTTTTCTTTAACTTCTTAGATACTGCGAAGAATGTGGCAAAGGTGCTCACTATATTTATGTAATCTGCTCTACAAAGACTGCAATGTAACTGCTCCTCAGTTGTGAAGGGAGAATGTACAAATGAATCCTAGCATGTTACAGCTGATGCATTTAACCTATTCTTCACGTCATTATCAGCAGCATTGATGCTTCATGGTGAATAGTTGCGCAGAATGTTAACTCACCCGAGTGATTATTCATCTTTAGTAAACCAGGCCAGTAGATGCCAAAAGGCTATTTAATTCTGTCGGGTCCTCCAGTCAACTCTTATTTTCCCCTCCTCAAACAACCAAAATCATCAGGCAACATTTGGAAAATGAAACCTTGGATGGTTTTTGTTCCTCTCCATAGCCTGGAGTCATTTCACAAACTGTATTGTTACTACTGCAATGGCAGCCAATGCAGGAGAGACAGGCATCCTTCTGTCTGTAGGGTATAAAAATATAATTAGGATTTTTACTCGCTAAGCCAGAAGAGAACCCCAACCATTTAACCTCTCTGAAGTTCCTTCACCTTTGAAAACTCATTTGTATTCAGTTATTTTGTGAATTGCAATCAAAGTTTGAGACAGCTGGCTTTTAGCTTTTTCTAACAGCTTGCATTAATTTTCAATTGTAACAGTGACAGTGTCTATCCATTCATAGAACTGAGATTGAGAAGCTGATAATTTAACCTTTGATTCATTGCTTTTAACGTTAAGACTTCCAAATAGTTCATTTGAAATTCTTATTAAAGCAACATTTTAACAGGAACAAATAAAGCACTCAGAATTATTATCACTCAGAACTGCACAAAAACTGAACCCTAAGTCTATATCCTGAAGAATTGAGCTTTGGACAGCAAACCACAGACATGCAGGGCAATGAGAAAGAGTAGGGAAATGGGGTTAATGCTGAAAATGTGTTGCTGGGAAAGCGCAGAAGGTCAGGCAGCTTCCAAGAAGCAGGAGAATCGACATTTCAGACATGAGCCCTTCCTTGATTCCTGAAGAATACAGCATACAGCATACAGACTGTCAGGGAGAGCAGCAATATTGTATGTACACAAAACTTAGACTTATTAAAGATAAATTCCTTTAAAAATTAGGTACAAGTTTGATACCCAACTGATTTCCAAAATGAAAGCTTAACGACTTCAAATAACAAATGAGCCTATGAGTTTCTATACTGTATAGATAATTTGCTGATATATCCAGATCTCATCATGGTGACTTTGTCTTAAGGTGTCATTGATTTGCACAGTGTTTGATGTTGCCTATTGTTCCTGTTTGTAATGTCAGATTTTTCCATCATGGACTGCGGTGGTAAAAACAATGACTGCAGTTGCTGGAAACCAGATTCTGGATTAGAGTGATGCTGGAAAAGCACAGCAGTTCAGGCAGCATCCACGGAGCACCATTTGTTATTTGAAGTCGTTAAACTTTCATTTTGGAAATGAGTTGGGTATCAAATTTGTACCTAATGTTTAAAGGAATTTATCTTTAATAAGTCTAAATTTTGTGTACATACAATATTGCTACTCCACCTGACGGTCTGCATGCTTTGTGTGGACTGCAGCTGTTGCCATAGAATTTGCTAATCCTAATGCATTACAGCCAGGTTTCCTTCCAGATTAGCCACTGGCTGATTTTATTCTTCGAGTGATCCAAATCTTGGTATTTATTGCTTTGTTCCTGAAGAGTTTTCAGCTCTGTTTGAATGTTCTAACTTTACACCCAAGATTGTTCTAATTCAACAAATGATTAGCCTTTTGTTGATCTAATATATTTTCTCTTTCACAACTTTCTCCAATAACTGTCCAGCCTATTCAACTTGCTGTTTCTCTTTTTTATTATTTGAAGAATGGATCTCTTTCACTTGCTGCCTCACTTAATGTTTAGTTTCATCAACACAGTGCTCACTTCGGCAGCACATATACTAAAATTGGAACGATACAGAGAAGATTAGCATGGCCCCTGTGCAAGGATGACAAGCAAATTCGTGAAGTGTTCCATATTTTAGGGGCAGCACGGTGGCACAGTGGTTAGCACTGCTGCCTCACAGTCCAGAGACCTGGGTTCAACTCCCGCCTCAGGCAACTGTCTGTGTGGAGTTGGGACATTCTCCCCGTGTCAGTGTGGGTTTCCTCCCACTCTCCAAAGATGTGCAGGTTAGGTGAATTGGCCATGCTAAATTGCCTGTAGTGTTAGATGAAGGGGTAAATGTAGGGGAATGGGTCTGGGTGGGTTGCTCTTCGGAGGGTGGGTGTGGACTTGTTGGGCAAAAGGGCCTGTTTCCACACTGTAAATAATCTAATCTAAATCATGTCTGAGTTCTTTTAGTAGAGCATCATTTTTGGCATTTCTTTCTGAAAGGCTTGTCTCATGAATTATCTCCAGTGTGCACAGTGCATTTCCATCTATTTTTACAGGTTCGTCACTTTGTCTAGTATTGTTCTGAACTCAAGCCAATGTTTCTGTAACTGTTCCTGCTGAGCCTGAACTGTTTTGTGTGCAAGTTGTTCCAGAATTCTTTCTCTTGCAGCTCTCCATAATTTGTCTGAGTTTTATGGCAGTATCACCTAATGATGCCATCCTCTCAGAAATGGCATTCCCATGTTTGGATTTATCTGAAGCTAGCAGTTCAGCTTTCTCATCCTGAATTTTACTCATTATTTTTATTCACAGCACAGAATTGTGATTGTAGCTCCACTAATCCAGAAGAAAATGAAGTGTGCTGTTCTTTCATATTCAGTTCTGCAAGTGTTTCTTGGACAGTCTGCTTCAGTTTCTGTTGTGTCTCTAATGTTGGACTGAATTGTGACTAGTATGAGATCATGAAACACCGTTATACCTGCAATTGCTGGTTCAGTGTGCAAAGTACGGTTTCTATAACAGCCCAATCAAGTGATTGCATTTGTGTCCCAAAACTACTAATTCTGTACATGGAATTGGTAAACTATTATATGCTGGCAGTTTTACATTAATAGATTTTATCATGGCTTCCATTGTTTGTGGTTATACATATTTTAAAATTTGCAGAGACAGTATATAGCCACTTGCCCCTGTGTCAATCTTAGCCATAAACAGTCATCTGTTTTAAGAGGACAAATAATTTGAAATGATGCAAACACTCCAGACATGTGGTATTGATAGTTTCCATGGAATGGACAGTGTGAGACATGTTTTGTCTTAGAATACAACACTCAGTGCAGTGTTCTAGTACAGTGCGATTGTCAATGGCCTTTTCTGCTACATACCTTATACAACTGGATGAAAACTGGGCATTTCCACAATGTATGCAGAACATCATATCTTCCTCATTTCTTTTTTGGATGTTTGAGTGATTGTATCAACCATCAAGTTTGTTCTAAGAGCCTGTAAGTATGATAGACTTTAAAGGACGCTGTGTAGATGCATGCGTTCTTCGATACCGTAAGACATTGGTTTGTTCAGCAAATCATTCTGGAAAGA
The DNA here is from genome assembly GCF_020745735.1 of Hemiscyllium ocellatum. NCBI lineage: Eukaryota > Metazoa > Chordata > Chondrichthyes > Orectolobiformes > Hemiscylliidae > Hemiscyllium > Hemiscyllium ocellatum. The sequence continues at coordinate 33,676,815 of NC_083428.1, read as the reverse complement.
TTTCCTGGATATGGATATGATCAGCCACTTGATCATTCTAATTGCTAGCTTCCCATCAGAAAAATCATAGAATTATTTTTTCTCTGCACCTGCACATAGAGAAGTCTACAAATTCTGTAGGCAGTTTCCTCATTTCCCCTCCCCCCACCTTGTCTCAGTCGGTTCCCTCAACTCAGCACCGCCCTCCTAACCTGCAATCTTCTTCCTAACCTCTCCGCCCCCACCCCACTCCGGCCTATCACCCTCACCTTGACCTCTTTCCACCTATCACATCTCCATCGCCCCTCCCCCAAGTCCCTCCTCCCTACCTTTTATCTTAGCCTGCCTGGCACCCTCTCCTCATTCCTGATGAAGGGCTTATACCCGAAACGTCGAATTTCCTATTCCTTGGATGCTGCCTAACCTGCTGTGCTTTAACCAGCAACACATTTTCAACTTCTGTCTAAAAAGGTCCAGTTGATAAATATAAAAGTTTAACCTGACTCTGAATTGTTCTTTTAATGTGATATTGAAAATACAGCTCTCTTATAAGTACACATATCCCTAATGAGCACTAAATTTATACACTCGACAATGGCAATTGAACAGAGTATGAGCTGGATTGATTGCAACACAATATACACACAGGATATGGAGTTTTAAAAGTAAACTCTTTTAACAACAAGGCAATCATACAACAATCATTATATTTATAATTTAGGTTTTGTGTTGTGGGAACTTATTCCTTTGGACATCTTCTAGTTCTTTGGTTATTAATCCTGACATATTAAGCCTTTATCGATTTTCATTCTTAATTGCTAAGAATTTTCTTTCTGCATCAGACATACCCAAATCCTGAAGCAAGAGTCGAACTTTGTTTAAACAGTTTACATTTCGTTAGGAAGCTTGCTGTGTCTCAGTTTAAAAATGGATTTTTATAGGTATCCTGACAATATACTGTTAATCTTCCATTTCTTGCTATCAATTCAGCATATACCCTGACCATGTGCCATGATAAAATGTATTAAATTGGTGCTTATTAGGAATGCGTCCACTGACAGAAAACTATATTTTCAATATTTTCCAGTGTAATTAACATTTGCCTCATGCACTTTAGCACGATGTAAGGCTATTGACCTTAGAGTAAACCTGCTTTCTGACTGTTCAAGAACAACAGATCTCATTAATACACTATTTGTCACTATTGTTCACCATGTCATGTTAATAATAATGGTTTAATAATCACTTGGCAGGGATTGATTAACTCAGTGAGTTAGTTTATTCAAAATTATTATACACATTACAATTTACGAAGCAGACATTACAGAAAACCTAGTTACCATCAGTTCTGAGGAAGGGTCACTTGACCGAAAATGTTAACTCTGATTTCTCTCCACAGAAGCTGCCAGACTTGCTGAGCCTTTCCAGCAATTTCTATTTTTGTTTCACTGAAAACCAAATGATTTCTGTGAATATAGTTTGTAGACACAATGCAGATCGATCACAAGGTAGAGTCGCAAAATAGTATAGACACAAAACATGGAGGCTTTAAAAGCGAATTCTCTTCAAGGCAAGAAAATCATACATTTTATGATCTATTTTCTGTCCTATTAAAACGTATTCTAAATCCAAACCAAAAATCATAAAAATAGGACCCTTGAAAATCTTGAGTCACGATCTTGATGGCGTGTTCCATATCAATTGACAGACTTATCCAATAAAAAATCTACCTACATTAGTGTTCAGAGTTCCAATTATTCAAACATACAGAATCTTTTAGAAATACACATCAGGTTTATGCAAACCAACTTCATAATTTAACCCTCTAAGCGCCAGCATCATTTGTGAGTCATGATGCAAAAAACTCAAGCATTCTTCTTCCCTTTTGTATTTCAGCTCCTAGTGAGGGAAAAGCCAACAGTACATTCACTTTTCTTTTTTGTTTTTGGTGACTGTGTACTTACTTTCAATGACCTATGCACTCGAACTCTCAAATCACTTTGGTTCTCTACAGTTCCTAGTTTTAGATCATTTAGACAATACTCCAATTTATCTTTCAGATCTGGTGATCCATCTCTGCCAGACCTGCTGAGTTTTTTTGCTTTCTGTTTTTTGTTTCAGTTTTCCAGCACCTGTAATACTTTGTTTTTTTTTTCCAATTTAACTTCCTTGGGTCGAATGTATAATTTGCACTGAATAAATTTATTGCATTGTTGGACTAACTTGTTGGCGTAATGATGAGAGCAATAGATAAGGCAAAAATCCCAGCCTGCTTCCACCAATATGCATTTTCTCCTGGCAAAAGGGGGGCAGCAAGTCATGAATCTGCTCCCAATACAGCATTTCCATATGGACGAAATGGCATTAATAGAATAATGTCAGTTAAGAATTCCTTATATTCCTTTCATCATTGTGTTCCATCTTCCATACAATATTGGAAAAAATGTGGTGCTGTGCCCTAACAGTATTTAATTTAGAAGAAAGTTGAGCATGGAAGATTTTAATTCTATATTTGTTTTGCCTCCATCTTTACAGTTTCTTCCCTTGAATACTGACTAAAGTGCACTCCAAACTCCCAGAGTGCAAGCCTGATAGGGTTATGCATAATTTTTCAACCTCAAGATATAGCCGAATATATCTGGGTTTCACAGTGAAAATGTCTATGGACTATATTGATGGAGGAGAAGGAAAAGTATTTTTAATGTTAGCAGGTAGATTGTTCTGGCATTGAACAAAGATTAAATCAAACCATCTGCGCCATGTCCCCTGTACAACCTTATAGGCACCAGACCATTCATGAAAGCATCAGTTGACTGATGCCTGCACAGACTTGCATTCACCAAGGAAGCCAGCTTCTGTTTTCAAATATGCAGTCGAGATTAAATGCCTGAACAGCTCTTTATCTGTTAATCAGCTAAAAATTACTTGAACCGTTATGACACTGCTATTTTTCCTGGCGGCAACAAAGAACCCAAACAGCATTGTCCAAGGTTCTATTCCTAGCTCACAGATGCCCTCTGTAGGAAGGATGACTTATGTCATTGCTTCAATTTAGAACAATGCAAAGGCAATAACAAGAAAGGACTATTCAATTCTACATTAACCGCTTCCTAAGTTCAGGGGAGCAAATTACAGGCCATTTTTGTGCATCATAGAATTAGGTTCAACACAGTAATCTGTAAACAATTTGTGACCACCGCTAATGGTAGGTTATTGGGAGTTTTCTGGTTTCCCAGGTTTTTTCAGAAACAAAATGTCAAATGTCTAGCTGGATTATGATTGATAAAGACATGCTGCGTTTTTGTTTCCCCACAAGACTCATCTTGATAAATCAGCCTCAGGAAGTGAACATTAATATAGTGAGGCACATTGAGCTAACACAGTGGTAACAGGAAGAATCCAGTACCTTGCCTAGAAATGGCACCCTCAACGCACGGAGAAAACCTCTTCCATTGTGATTGTTCACTGTCCCTGTGAGAACATTGCAAATCAGAAAGGACAGGAACTGGAATCTCTAGAGTGGGAAATGGTGTAGCGACAAAGTCACCCGGAACTCACAGGAAGAAGATTTTAATTTTCTCAGCCCATAGTGGAACAACAGTAATTACTTTACACTTGCAGACCCTGCAGCCTTCAGAAGTCAATATCAAGTTGAATGGTTTTAGAACCTGAACACATTCCTCCATGGACTTTACCCACCCCTATACCCCAGACCCATTCATAACGTTGACTGTTGTCAGCACAGTAGATGTAGTGTTGCTGGGATAAGCACACCAGGGCAAGCAGCATCAGAGGAGGTAGGAATTTGACGTTTCAGGACAGAATCTTTCACCAGGTCAGCCAACCCTACTTATAGTCCCCATTTTCTTTCCCCTCAGTATACCATCAGCCATTATTTTGTCTGCCTAATTGTCATTTTCTGTCTCTAAACTCCATTTCCATCTGACTGCTCACTCCTTTTATCACTATCCCTGTGCACCCACCCCCATCATCCCCACCTTCTCCGAGCCAGTATCAAATCTGAAGAAGGGTCACTGGCAATATATTAACTCTGCTTTCTCTCCACACATGGTGCCAGATCTGCTACGTTTCTCCAGTAATTTCTGGGTTTTTAAAATCAGACTTCTAGCATCCACAATTCTTTGTTGTATTTAAGATTTTAACTTGGACTGATTCTGACCTTTAGGAAACTGCACAGGCAGATTATTAGTCAGATTTTCTCATAGGATTAATATAACCCCCTTACTGCACGTTGATTGCAACATTTTTTTAACATTCATAGCTGATCCTTGAGTATAAAAACAGCTGTCCTTGGTTCTTACAAAACAGCTATGACAATTTAGCCCACCCAGATCTTGGGGAACCAAATGAGATCATTCATTTAATGTGATCACATTGCAGGCTTTTCTATAGTTGAGAAATGAAGTCGTGGGGTAGGTTGACATGGTATTAGGGGGTTTGTCCAGCTCTAATGGATGAGGTCTCCAGGATTAAAAAGAGTCATACAGAAGATGAAATAAGGCAACAAGCAGTATATTTCACCAACATCAAGTTTTAAAAAGAAATAGAATGTGTAATAAGTGAAACCAGAAGATACAAAGTTCTACAGACTGAGGGTCTGGGAAACAACTGGTGAATTCTATCCAGCATTATATTGATGGGCCGAAATGGGTTCTGTACTGTTGGATTCTATCATTCTATGGACTAGAGACATGATTTGAACAATGATAATGCTGGATTAAGGATAATCTGCAGGATAAAATATTTAATATCAGCATCTGTAAAGGCACACATGTGGAAAATGTATAATAATTGGATTTAAAAGGCATATGATTCCCTGAAGGTTGGAATATTTTTAAAAATGCACATTCACATGAAATGTACTTACAGGTTTGAACTGTAGGTTGAAGGAAACATGGCATGCCTCCTTAACAATTTTCTAATCAGCTAATTTTCTTCAATGCCTACAATACCATTAATTGAGATTTTCCATTAAAATTAATTTACTGCAAATGTGTAACTATTAATTAGAATTGGTGAAGTAGAAACAAGAGATTTTTTTTGTGAAGTTGCAGAATATGAGCATATTTATCGAGAATATTAATGGAGCTGCACTCTGTAGGTGTTACAGGCAACAATGTTCATGCTCCCTACTCTTATGAATGTAAATTAATCATAGAGTACAGCATCAAAACAGACCCTTCTATCCAACTTGTCCATGCCAACAAGATATCCTAAATTAATCAATCCCCATTCGCCAGCATTTAGCCCATATCCCTCTAAACCCTTCCTTTTCATATACCCATTCAGATGCCTTTTAAATGTTGTAATTGTACCAGCCTCCATCACCTCCTCTGGCTGTTCATTCCATACATGTACCACCCTCTGCATGAAAACGTTGCCCTTTACGTCCCTTTTAAACCTTTCCCTTCTCACCTTAAACCTATGGCCTCTAGTTTTTTTACCATGCTGGGAAAAAGACCTTGGCTACTCATCCTATCCATGAATTTATAAACTTCTATAACTAAAGAAATTGAGGGTTTGGCAAAGAAAAAGAAGGAAGCATATGTCAGGTAGAGACAGGATAAATCAAGTGAATCCTTAGAAGAGTATAAAGGCAGTAGGAGTATACTGAAGAGGGAAATCAGGAGGGCAAAAAGGGGACATGAGATAGCTTTGACAAATAGAATTAAGGAGAATCCAAAGAGTTTTTACAAATACATTAAGGACAGAAGGGTAACGAGGAAGAGAATAGGACCCCTCAAAGATCAGCAAGGAGGCCTTTGTGTGGAGCTGCAGGAAACAGGGGAGAGACTAAACAAGTATTTTGTTCAGTATTTACCGTGGAAAAGGATATGGAAGATATAGACTGTAGGGAAATAGATGGTGACATCTTGCAAAATGTCCAGATTACAGAGGAAGCAGTGCTGGATGTCTTGAAATGCAAATAAAAGTGGATAAATTCCCAAGACCAGATCAAGCGTACCCGAGAACTCTGTGGAAGCCAGAGAAGTGATTGCTGGGCCTCTTGCTGAGATAATTATATCATCAATAGTCACAGGTGAGGTGCCAGAAGACTGGAGGTTGGCTAACATGGTTCCACTGTTTAAGAAGGGTGATAAGGACAAGCCAAGGAACTATAGACCAGTGAGCCTGACCTCGGTGGTGGGCACGTTGTTGGAGGAAATCCCGCGGGACAGGATGTACATGTATTTGGAAAGGCAAGGACTGATTAGGGATAGTCAACATGGCTTTGTGCGTAGGAAATCATGTCTCACAAACTTGATTGAGTTTTTTTGAGAAAGTAACAACGAGGATTGATGAGGGCAGATGTGATCTATATGGACTTCAGTAAGTCGTTCGACAAGGTTCCCCATGGGAGATTGATTAGATCTCATGGAATACAGGGAGAACTAGCCATTTGGATGCAGAACTGGCTCAAAGGTAGAAGACAAGGGATAGTGGTGGAGGGTTGTTTTTCAGACTGGAGGCTTGTGACCAGTGGAGTGCCACAGGGATCAGTACTTTTTGTCATTTACATAAATGATTTGAATGCGAGCATAAGAGGTACAGATAATAAGTTTGCAGATGACACCAAAATTGGAGCTCAGCAAGAGTGGACAGCGAAGAGGGTTACCTCAGATTACAACAGGATCTTGACCAGATGGACCAATGGACTGAGAAGTGGCAGATGGAGTTTAATTCAGATAAATGAGAGATATTGCATTTTGGGAGAGCAAATCTTAGCAGGACTTATACACTTAATGGTAAGGTCCTAGGGAGTGTTGCTGAACGAAGAGACCTTGGAGTGCAGGTTCATAGTTCCTTGAAAGTGGAGTCGCAGGTAGATAGGATAGTGAAGAAGGCATTTGGTATACTTTCCTTTATTGGTCAGAGTATTAAGTACAGGAGTTGGGAGGTCATGTTGCAGCTGTACAGGACATTGGTTAGGCCATTGTTGGAATATTGCGTGCAATTCTGGTCTCCTTCCTATCAGAAAGATATTGTGAAACTTGAAAGGGCTCAGAAAAGATTTACAAGTATGTTGCCAGGGTTGGAGGATTTGAGCTATAGAGAGAGGCTGAACAGGCTGGGGCTGTTTTCCCTGGAGCATCAGAGGCTGAGGGGTGACCTTATAGAGGCTTACACATTTATGAGGGGCATGGATAGGGTAAAGAGGCAAAGTCTTTTCTCTGGGCTTGGGCAGTCCAGAACTAGAGGGCATAGGTTTAGGGTGAGAGGGGAAAGATATAAAAGAGACTGACGGGGCAATGCTTTCACACAGAGGGTGGTACATGTATGGAATGAGCTGCTAGAGGCTGGTACAATTGCAACATTTAAGAGGCATTTGGATGGGTATATGAATAGGAAGGGTTTGGAGCAATATGGGCTGGGTGCTGGCAGGTGGGACTAGATTGGGTTGGTATATCTGGTCGGCATGGACAGGTTGGACCAAAGGGTTTGTTTCCATGTTGTACATTTCTATGACTCTATAACTCCTGGATGTCAAAATCACATGTAGAGTCATAGAGTCATTGAGATGTACAGCACGGAAACAAACGCTTTGGTCCAACCCGTCCATGCCAACCAGATATCCCAACCCAATCTAGTCCCACCTACCAAAACACGGTCCATACCCTTCAAATCTTTCTGAATAATATACCCGTCGATCTACCAGGCTTGCTGTCAAGGAAAGGCGGCCAACATCCCAAAAAAGATCCATCCCACCCTGACAATACTTTCCTCCAACCTCTATCATCGGGGAGAAGGTACAGAAGCCTGAACACACGCCCAGCCGGTTTCAAAACAGTTATTACCCTACTGTTGTTAGAATACTGAATGGACTCACAATCCCTTATCATTCACATGTACCTGTGTTTTTGTTTTTGCTGCTGTTTACCTATTATTTACTTATCTATGTTATTTAACTGTGTGATCTGCCTGTATTACTCGCAAGATAAAGCTTTTCATTATGCCTCAGTACACGTGAGGGAGTCCAGAACTAGAGGGCGTAGGTTTAGGGTGAGAGGGGAAAGATATAAAAGACACCTAAGGAGCAACTTTTTTACACAGAGAGTGGTACGTGTATGGAATGAGATGCTAGAGGATGTGATGGAGGCTGGTACAAATGCAACATTTAAGAGGCATTTGGATGGGTATATGAATAGGAAGGATTTGGAGGGATATGGGCCGGGTACTGGCAGGTGGGACTAGATTAGGTTGGGATATCTGGTCAGCATGGACGGGTTGGACCGAAAGGTCTGTTTCCATGCTGTACATCTCTATGACTCTATGACTCTAATTCAGATGTCTTTTAAATGTTGCAATTGTACCAGCCTCCACCACATCCTCTGGCAGCTCATTCCATACACGCATGACCCTCTCCATGAAAAAGTTGCCCCTTCAGTCTCTTTTATACCTTTCCCCGCTCACCCTAAACCTATGCCCTTTAGTTCTGGACTCCCCTCCCCAGGGAAAATACCTTGTTGATTTACCCTATCCATGCCCCTCATAATTTTATAATCCACTATCAGGTCACCCCTCAGCCTCCAATGCTCCAGGGAAAATAGCCCCAGCCTATTCAACCTCTCCCTATAACTAAAATCCTCCAATCCTGGCAATATCCTTGTAATTCCTTTCTGAACCCTTTCAAGTTTCACGATATCCTTCCGATAAGAAGGAGACCAGAATTACATGCAATATTCCCGAAGTTGCCTAACCAATATCCTATACAGCCTCAACATGACCACCCAACTCATGTACTCAATACTCTGTCCAAAAAAGGAAAGTATACCAAATGCCTTCTTCACTATCCTATCTACCTGTGACTCTACTTTCTAGGAGCTGTGAACCTGCCCTCCAAGGTCTCTTTGTTCAGCAATTCTCCCTAAGACCTTACCATTAAGTGTATAAGTCCTGCTAAGATTTGCTTTCCCAAAATGCAGCACCTTGCATTTACCTAAATTAAACTCCATCTGCCACTTCTCAGCCCATAGGCCTATCTGATTGAGATCACGTTGTAATCCGAGGTAACTTCTTCACTGTCCACTACACCTCCAATTTTGGTGTCATCTGCAAAATTACTAACTACAGAGGAACCTCGGTTATCCAAATATCAATCATCCGAATTTTAGATTATCTAAAGAAGATCTCAAGGTCCCAATAGAAACATTACACCAAAGAGGTGTTTCAACACTTATCGCGTCTTTTGGTTACAATGAATAAAAATGAATTCCGCTTCCTGAAATGCTGCCGAGAACAGTCCTGGAAATTGATAAGAGGTCAGGCACTGATTCCTAATGACTGATTGCCCACCCTTTCTCTCTCCCCACCCTAAACACCCCTTCTCCAGATAATCTCACGATATTGTTCTGCACAGGACAAAAATTGAGCTTGTCAAAAAGTTGCAGTAAAAACGTGTCTGTGTGTGCGCACGCATGCATGTTTGTCTGTGTGTGCGCACGCGCACGCATGTGTGTCAGTGTGTATGCATGTGTGTGTGTCTGTGCGTGCGTATGCGTGTGTGTGTGTGCAAGTGTGTGAATGTGCTATTTGGCGATTCACCTCCTAAGAGCAGCAGCAGTCTTACTGTTGGTGTCCAGTCCGGCTGCTCCGAAGGGACAGGGTTGCGGGGCAGATTGGGGCATGCTCACGGGGCCTGACGGGGGCGGGGGTGCATGGGAGTGGGTGGGCAGGGAGTGGTGCGGCCGGGTCAGACAGGGTGGTGGGGACGGACAGGGGCTCGTGGGTGTGGGCAGACAGAGTGGGGTAGGGGCTCACACATGGTGTGCTATTGCCTAGTCTCCTGAATGGGGAATGGACTTAGCAACTGTTCACTGTGTCAGTCCATTGAATTGATTTGGAGGGTGGGGTGGGGTGAAGGCTTCAGCAATGCTGCAGGACCTTTATACACAAGTGTGTGTCTGCTCAGAAACAAACCCTGAGACAGAGAGAGGGAGCAAGGCAGACAGAGCAAGGAAAAAGGAAACTTCAGAAAATTCCGAGCCCCAGAAGAGAAGCATTAAATCAATTAAGCAAATAATCAATTATACGAATGAAATATTGCCCGCTAGTCTCGTTCGGATAATCGAGGTTCCTCTGTACACCTCATGTGCTCACATCCAAATCATTTATATAAATGATGAAAAGTAGTGGACCCAGCACCAATCCTTGTGGCATTCCACTGGTCACAGGCCTCCAGTCTGAAAAACAACCCTCCACTACTATCCTCTGTCTCCTACCTTTGAGCCAGTATCCCGTGAGATCTAACCTTGCTAACCACCCTCCCATGGGGAACCTTATCGAGTGCTTACTGAAATCCACATAGATCACATTTACTGCTCTGCCCTCATCAATCCTCTTTGTTAATTTAAAAAACTCAATCAAGTTTGTGAGACATGATTTCCCACGCACAAGGCCATGTTGACTATCCCTAATCAGTCCTTGCCTTTCCAAATACATGTACATCCCGTCCCTCAGGATTCCCTCCAACAACTTGCCCATCACCGAGGTCAGGCTCACTGATCTATATCCCACCTCCCTCTAGCTTATCTCTCCATGCTTCCCGCTCACTGCCTTTATTCCTGATGAAGGGCTTTTGCCCGAAACGTCGATTTCGCTGCTCGTTGGATGCTGCCTGAACTGCTGTGCTCTTCCAGCACCACTGATCCAGAATCTGGTTTCCAGCATCTGCAGTCATTGTTTTTACCTATAGTTCCCTGGCCTCTCCTTACCACCCTTCTTAAACAATGGCACCATGTTAGCCAACCTCCAGTTTTCTGGCACCTCACTTGTAACTATCAATGATACAAATGTCTCAGGAAAAGGCCCAACAATCATTCCCTCGCTTCCCACAGAGTTCTAGAGTATGCCTGATCAAGTCCTGGGGATTTATCCACTTTTATGCATTTCAAGACATCCAGCACTTCCTCCTCTGTAATATGGACATTTTTCAAGATGTCACCATCTATTTCTATACATTCTAAATCTTCCATATCCTTTTCCACAGTAAATATTGATTAAAAATACTCATTTAGTATCTCTCCCATTTTCTGAGGCTCCACACAAAGGCTGCCTTGCTGATCTTTGAGAGGCCCTATTCTCTCTCTAGTTACCTTTTTATCTTTGATGTATTTGTAAAAGCCTCTTTGAATTCTCTTTATCTCTATTTGCCAAAGCTATCTCACATCCCCTTTTTCCCCTCCTGATTTCCCTCTTAAATATACTCCTACTGCCTTTATTCTCTTCTAAGGATTCACTCGATCTATCCTGTCCATACGAGACATATGCTTCCTTCTTTTTCTTAACCATGTCATCCAGCATTCCCTATACCTAGCAGCCTTTCCTTTCACCCTAACAGGAACATACTGTCTCTGGATTCTTGTTATCTCTTTTCTGAAGGCTTCCCATTTTCCAGCTGTTCCTTTACCAGCAAACATCTGCCCCTAATCAGCGTTGGAAAGTTCTTGCCTAATACCATCAAAATTGGCCTTATTCCAAATTACAGCTTCAACTTTTAGATCTGGTCTATCCTTTTCCATCACTGTTTTAAAACTAATAGAATTATGGTCGCTGGCCCCAAAGTGCTCCCCCATTGACACCTCAGTCACCTGCCCTGCCTTATTTCCCAAGAGTAGGTCAAGGTTTGCACCTCCTCTAGTAGGTACATCCACATACTAAATCAGCAAAGTTTCTTGTACACACTTGACAACTCCTCTTCATCTAAACCTTTAACACTATGGCAGTCCCAGTCTATGTTTGGAAAGTTAAAATCCCTTACCATAACCACCCTATTATTCTTACATACAACTGAGATCTCCTTACAAATTTGTTTCTCAATTTCCCTCTGACTATTAGGGGGTCTATAATACAATCCCAATAAGGTGATCATTCCTTTCTTATTTCACAGTTCCACCCAAGTAATTTCCCTGGATGTATTTCCAGAAATATCCTCCCTCAGTACAGCTGTAATGCTATCCCTTATCAAAAACACCACTCCCCCTCCTCTCATGCATCCCTTTCTGTCCTTCCTGTAGCACTTGTATCCTGGAACATTAAGCTGCCAGTCCCATCCATCCCTGAGCCATGTTTCTATAATTGCTATGATATCCCAGTCCCATGTTCCTAACCATGCCCTGAGTTCACCTGTCTTCCCTGTTAGGCCTCTTGCATTGAAATAAATGCAGTTTAATTTATCAGACCTGCCTTGTCTCTGCTTTGTCCCTGCCTGCCCTGACTGTTTGACTCACTTCTTTTCTCAAGTGAGTCTCAGATTGATCCCTTTCCTCACTATCTCCCTGAGTGCCACTACCCCCACTTTACTAGTTTAAATCTTCCCGAGCAGTTCAAGCAAATCTCCCTGCCAATATATTAGTCCCTTTCCAATTCAGGTATAATCCGTCCTCCTTGTACAGGGTCACTTCTACCCCAGAAGAGATTCCAATGATCCAAAAATGTGAATCTTTCTCCCATACACCAGCTCCTCAGCCATGCATTCATTTGCTTTATCCTCCTATTCCTACCCTCACTAGCTCATAGCACTGGGAGTAATTCAAATATTACAACTCTTGAGGATCTCCTTTTTAAATTCTTACCTAACTCTCTATATTCTCCCCTCAGAATCTCATCCTTTTCCCTTCCTATGTCATTGGTTCCAATGTGTATAATAACCTCCTGCTGGGCTCTCTCTCCCTTGAGAACACTCTGCCCCTCTCTGAGACATCGTTGATCCTGGCACCAGGTAGGCAAGATACCATTCTGGTTTTTCGCTACTGGCCACAGAAACATCTGTCTGTGCCTCAGACTAGAGAATCCCCTCACACAATTGATCTCTTGGAACCCAATGCAGCCCTCATTACATTAGAGCCAGTCCCAATATCAGAAACTTGGCTGTTTGTGCTACATTCCCCTGAGAATCCATCACACCCTACATTTTCCAAAACAACATATTTGTTTGAAATGGGGATAGCCACAGAAGACTCCTGCACTATCTGCCTACCTCCCTTACCTTTCCTGGAGTTAACCCGTCTATGTGACTGTTTCTGCGACTTTTCTCCCTTCCTATAGCGTCCATCCATCACACCCCCTTTGCCCTTGTAAATTCCTCATTGCCTCTAACAGTCGATCCAACCAATTCATTAATCTGATAGGATTTGCAACCAATAGCATTTATTGCAGATATAATCTTCAGTAGCACTTAAGCTCTCCCTAAACTCCCACATCCAACAAGAAGAGCATATCATTGTACTAAGGTACAGCTGAAGTTAATGTTTAACCCTGTAGTTAACCTTGCCTGAAGTCATTAGTATTATTCCTTGGTACCAGGAACAATACATGTATCCTCACAAAGAACACCTTTGTAAATTCTTCAAAGGGTGTGTGGTTATGTGCACTATCTCATAGTTGTGAATTCGTACAAACCAGAAGGTAGTTGAATAAAAGGGACAGGAATGACCTGGATACAAAATTGGCTGAGTGATTGGAAAAGAGAGCATAAGGTTCATGGGTATTTATCAGACTGGAAAATAGATTTGAAGATTTGGAATTTCCCAAATGTTGGTATTGTAACCCTTGTTTTTTCCTGATATGTGTACACGATATAGATCTTAGTGAGCAGAGAGCAATTTCAAAGTTTGTGGATGACTAAAGCTTGGGAGAACTGTAAATTGTGAGGAGAACAGGATAGAACTTCAAAAGTCATTGACAGATTAGTGGAGCAGGTCGATAGCGAGCAAGTGAAATTCAATGCTTCGAGGGATAAGATCATTCTAATTCTAATAGAGAGCACCTTCAGGAGGGAAGCTGGAAGGTTGGGAGGGTGGGAGGTAATGTGGATAATTTAAAGAAATCATAGCTATTGAAACATCTGCTCTGCAATTTCAAGAGGAACAGTTCAATGTCAATTTAATACTTCCCTTAAGTGTTCGAGAGTCTGCTCCAATGATATTAGCTCCTATCAGCTGCAGCCTCCTGGATGCTTTATTTTGGATTCAAATGTTTTCGTGCTGGAGCAGTCTGTGTAGTGCTTATAATGCAGTCAGCTAGGTGAACCTCATAGAACATGAGTTCCCGGATTGGACCAGATTTACAGACGCAATCAGAAAGCCCTGGCTGACAAATATAAACAGGAGTGTCAGAGGTTCTGTTCACTCTGAGAGCTGGTTCTGAGAAGCCAGGCCAGCGTCAAGTACTATGCACATGGAAATAAAGGGTGACTTGGTGTTGGGATATTGGTCTCTGTGGAGTTGTTTCAGTCTGTACTTTTTGTATTGAGTTGCAAATACAATCCTACAATATAGGATCAGCAAAGTGATTTCTCTAACCCACTGAGATGGATCTGGTATATCATTGGGGGGGGGTGTGGAATACATGCCATGAGATCCAAGGGTGCATTCACACTTCGTAAAGTCACTGAATGCAAAAGTGGAGCGAGATATAAAATGGGTTAGTGATTCACTATCAATTGCTTAATACTGATGTATGGAGTAGAAATCTATTTCATTGATTCCACACTATTATTAATCCTTTCTGGTTAGGCAATCAATTGTGTTTTCAGTATATTGCAGCTGAACTACAAAGTAAGGTATTAAGTAAACCTGTAAGAGGAGATAAACACAGTCCAACTAATCAAGCAGTAGATTTAACACACCTCTAATGGACTAAACCCACTAGCTGGGGTAAAGTTTATACTGGCTTTAATGAGAGTGGTGAATTTTCCTGTTCTGCTGAGGCCCATGTGTGTTGCAGGATGATTCCCCACCACTGCATACCATGGACGATGTCGTGGTTTTCTACTCAGACCTGCTGTCTGTGCACAGACTCATGAGCATCTGCAATCAGTTTGAACTGGCCACAGGAACCAACGTACAAAGAGCCAAGGACGAGGCCATGTTCTTCAGGAACTGAGCTGACTGACCCTTTAACCCCTTCACCATCAGCACACATTACCTTGAAATAAAAAAAAATGAACTGAGTGTTGGATTTGCTCTCATCATCCTCTTTCCTGGGAGGAATCTGCCTGCAACACTGTCTGATGTAGTCTCATGAAAAGAGGCTCTAATGTGAAATAAGATGCAATTAATTGCATAATAGCAACTACACAGAGGTTACAGTAACATGATGGATATCATTACAGAGAAGGAGCTAGATAGTAGACTTTACTCCTTTCAGATCTTGAGCTGTTCCCTCCAAGTCCATATGCCATCATCAGAGGACTAGTGCTGAAGGCAGTCCTCAACATTAATCCTTTCAGCCCCATGCACTGCAGTGTAGCAAGGAGCACAGATGTCCTGGTGATGCAGCTTGACACTTCCTCTGGCAATGTTCAACTGAACGATGGTCACTCAGTCTCAGTCGTGCTGTTGCTTACACATTTCAGAACCTGTCAGCTGCTTTTTTTGAAATTCATTCATGAGATGAGGGTGTTACTGACTCGGCAGCATTTAATGCCCACCCCTAATTATTCAAATTAAGAGTCAACCACGATGCTGTGAATCTCGAGTCACATGTAAGCCAGACCGGGTAAGGATGGCAGTTTCCTTCCTAAAGGTTTTTAGTGTAGATCCAAGATGGCGGCAGTCTGAGTGGTCTGCTGTGCTGGGCTCTGTGCCATACCCCTAGGCAAGGTGGACCTTTACATCCCCCCACCCCCGTTAACCACCCCTAGGAGAAAAATCAATAATATAAAGCTACTGAATATCTGGAGCTGCTAAAATTGGGATTTGAAAGCTCCAAGATCAGGATGAAGGCGAATAAAGGAAAAGGGGTGAAAGGAATCCAGGAGGCAGGGAACTCCCCTACTCTGCCAGGGGAGCCTGTAGCCATTGCTCAAACTCCTGGGGTGCCCCCTTTGGATTTAATTGGGCAGCAGCATTTACTCTCAGAGTTTGCCAAACTCCGAGAAAAGATTGAAGCAGCGATGGAGCCGATATCTGCCATGCAAAGAAGCATAAGCTAGAGATTCAAACACTGGACTGAAGAGTGGAAGCAGTGGAACAGGGGGCCGCAGCATCAGAGACTGTGGTGAAGGGAGGAAGGATCTGAATGCTGGAAGTACAGGTTCGGATCCTTCAGGAACAAGAGGACAACCTGGAAAACAAAAGTAGAATGAAAGTCCTATAGCTCGTGGGTCTCCCGGAGCGTGAGGAAGGCGAGGACCTCATTGGATTCTTGGAGAAATGGCTCCCAAACTTCCTAAGGCTGGAGGTGAGTGTGGAGCGGGCCCACTGGATCACAATGCTCAGGTCCAACCAGACCCGCACCCCCAGCCGGTCCTGGTGCCACTCCAGCACTATAAAGAAAAACAGTTAGTGATTGAAACAGCAAGAAGACTGGGAAGAGATCCATATGCTTTAACATACAAAGGCTCAAGAATAATACTTTTTCAAGACTTCTCTGGAGCCATAGTTAAGAGAAGTTAAGGGATCTGAACATTCAATATTCCTTGAGGTACCCGGCGGTGTTGTGTTTCGCTCACAGAGGGACGATACATAATTTTGAGCAGAAAAGGCAAAGGACTTTGTGAACTCTTTGAGATAAAGGACTCAGGTCAGGACAGGGGCAGTGAGTTGGGGAGGAGGGAGGGGCACCATTACAAACAATAGTACAGTGTTTCTTTACATTCTCTGCCCCTCTTTCCCTCCTCTCTCCCCTTTCTGTGGTTATCAGTTTTATAGCCTTTGTACTGCCTTGGTGTAAAACCTGATTTATTTATTATTCTGGTTGGTTGGTTATTGTCTAGGTATTTTGCTGCTGTCCGTTTTTGGATTGGGGGTGGCAATATCTGTGGTTAAGATGTATGGAGAAGAGGTGTGGAGGGGGGAGGGTGGGTGTCCATTGTTAACTGTCAGAATGTAAGTACATTTCCTTTATCTGTGCATTGCCTGGGATTGGGGCGTGGCCTCAACTGGAAGGAGCCAGGATGGTAGCAAGGATTGAGAGGAGTGCTCCCTATGGGCAAGGGGGGAGATCTCTAGAGAATTGGTGTTTCTTTGGGTGTATGTTTAAGTTAAATGTAGTGGTTAGTTTTTTAGCTGTAATAGTTTTTATAGGAGTAGTTTTTAGAGTTTATAGAGTTAATGTCTTCTTCGCTCCCCGCACTTCACATAAGCTTCCTCCTCTTGGGAGACCACGGACTGCCCTGGATGACCATGGGTAATGATCTGTTTAGGTGGTGCACCTGGAATGTAAAAGGGAGCCATTCCCCCATTAAAATAAAGAAGGGGCTGTCAAGCCTTAGGGAGGAAAGGGTTGACATCGCCCTGCTGCAGGAGACGCATTTAGCCAATAAGGAACATCTGAAACTACACGGGGTGGGGGGGGGGGGGTTATGATAGGGTATTCTTCTCCTCCTTTAGCTCTAAGAGTAGAGGAGTGGCTATACTAGTAAGAAGGAACCTCCCATTCCAGGTAACTGAGCAAATTAAGGACGAACATGGACGGTTCATCATTCTTAAAGCTCTAATACATGGAGAAGAGTATGGCGTCCTGAATGCTTATTGTCCCCGGCGCACTCTCTTAAATTTCTACTTAATGCAGTTGCTAATTTAGTGAATCTTGGGGTGCATCGCACAATCATGGGAGGGGGTTTTAACTGCCTAATGGATCCCGGGGTAGACAAAATCTCAAGAGGCCTGACCAGTGCGCCCGCACAATCTGGACAGTTGGTGGACATGGATGAGGAGCTGGGATTAGTGGGTGTGTGGAGGCATCTCCATCCTAATGGAAGAGACTTTAGTTTTTATTCCAACCCACACAAGTGCCACACGCTAATTGATATGTTCCTTATGCTGTTGGTCCATTTGGATAGAGCATTGGCTTGCAAAATTAGGAATATATCTATCTCGGACCCTGTGCCAATGTATTTAGGTGTTAAAATCAAGGCTGGTGGAATAGATGTATGGCACTGGCACATGGACCCATTCCTATTAAGGGATAGCAAATTTGTTGAGTACATCACAAGAGAGTTCAGGGCCTTCTGGGGTATCAACTCGGGTATGGCCAGTAATCCAGCAATACTTTGGTAGGCCACTAAGGCATATATACGAGGCCTGATCATTTTGTATTCAACCACTAGAAGGAGGCAGAGGGAGGAGCTGCAACAGATGTTGGAGGCCCATCTGAAGGTAGCTGAGGAAATATATTATAATAGGCCTTCATTGGTCAAGCTGCAGCGAGTCACAGCTCTCCGGGCTACTCTCGACTCATTACACACACAGGTGTGCAAAAAAAACAGTCTCTTTTGCTAAATAAAGATTGTTTGAATTTGGAGATAAGCCAAGTAGATATCTGGCTAGAAAGAAAAATGCTTCCCAATCCATTGTGTCTGTTAGAGAGAAGGCTGGCACAGCTACCCATGAGTTGAAGAAGGTCAATGTTAGATTTAGGGAATACTTGGTTGAATTATACCAGTCGGAGGGTGGTGAAGACGGTGCAGCGAGCATGCAGTCCTTTTTTGAGAACCTGGACCTCCCCAGTATAAACACGGAACAGGCCTCCCTGTTAAATGTGCCTATGAAAATACAACAGGTGCAGGAAGCAATAAAGCATCTCCAGGGTGGCAAAGCACCGGGGCCAGATGGATTCCTGAGTGAGTTTTATAAGGGATTCATAAATGTGTTGGTGGAGCCACTTTTGGGGATGTGTATACACAGGATTGTCTTCCACCCTCTCTTCAGGAGGCTAATATCTCCCTCATTTTAAAGAAGGGGAAAGACCCCTAATAATGTGCTTCATACAGACCAATTTCATTGTTGAGTGTAGACTTTAAAATTCTGTCAAAGGTGATGGCCCTGAGGTTGGAAGATGTATTGCCCTATATTGTGAAAGACGATCAGACGGGCTTTATCAAGGGCCGTGGCTCCTCCAACCATATCAGGAGGGTACTGACCATACTGCAGGTATGCCAGCAAAGATTGATCCCGGGTTTGGTGGTCTTCCTAGACACAGAAAAGTCGTTTAACCGGGTAAAATGGCCGTACCTGTTTGGGGTCCTAGAGCGCTTTGGTCTAGGGGGAGCCTTTGCTAGGTGAGTGGCAGTGTGGTTAATAATGATCCTAAGGCAGCAGTCATCACAAATGGTATGAAGTCGGATAACTTTAGTATTGCGAGAGGCAGCCGACAGGGATGTCCTCTTTCACCGCTGTTATTTACCTTGGTAACTGAGCCATTAGCCGAAGCTATCAGGAGGGACCCAGAAATAGTGGTGCCAAGGGTGGGAATGGGAGCATAAGATCACCCTATACACTGATGATGTCCTTTTGTTCTTGGCCAATCCGGAGAAATCCGTTCCCCGATTGATTCAAAAAGTTTATGTATTTGGCAGTTTTTCAGGATACAGGATCAACTTCCCAAAATCGAAGTTATGCCGGTAGGGGGATTAGTGGAGGTGCCTGATCTGAAGGATGGAATGTAGTTCCCGTTTAGATGGTCGTCAAAAGGTTTGTTGTATTTGGGAATTTTTATTACCCCTGCCTTCCACCAGCTGTATAAAGCTAACTATGTACAACTATTGGAGAGGATAAAACAGGATTTGCATTGGTCGGACAGATTTCCATTAGCATGGTTAGGCTGAATAGCCCTGATTAAAATGAATGTTCTTCCTCGCCTGTTGTATCCCATGAGAATGCGCCCATTGTTGCTACCCAGACAAGTATTACAGAGGCCCAATGGTTGGCTAGGGTCCTTCATTAGGGGGTGTCACAGGCACTCCCTAATTAAATTTACTAAATTGCAGCTCCCGCAGGGTGAGGGGGTGTTTATTTGATATCTCTCCGGACTTGAAGAGATATCAAATAAACGATCTGTTAGTATATGTGGGTGACTGGGTGCAGGGGGATTCAGGGTCAGTTTGGCTTGATATTGAAGCCTCACAGTCAAGGTGTCCCCTGGTTAATCTATTATTCATGGATAAGATGAAATCTGTGATCGAGCAGTGTAAGAGCCCAATCACTTTGAAAATGGTGAGAGCTTGGAGGATAATGAGGCAAGACGAGGGCAACTGGCTTAAGACCTCACCATTTTCCCCATTGGCAGGAGCCCCAGGATTTAAACCTGGGTCAATGGACACTAGCTTTAAGACATGGGAGAGAAAAGGAATCTCTTGTTTGGGAGATTTATTCGAGGGGGAGGTCTTGATGTCATTTAGCCAACTAAGTCAGAAATATGGGTTGTCTAGTAGGGACCTTTTCTTGTGCTTTCAGACAAGGGATTATATACAGAGGAGGACCACATTCCTGGCTCAGCCTTACAAGTCAGACGTGGAGAAAAGAGTGTTCTGGTGCACGGGTGCTCTTTCGGTTAGTACTCTGTATTATTTACAGAAAGGGCGTGCCTTAGGAGATGTGGAGAGACTCTGTAGGACTTGGAGTCAAGAACTAGGGAGAGGATATTCCACTGGAAACATGGGAAGATATATGGCAAAATGTAAAGAAAATCTCAATATGTACAAAGCACAGGCCATGCAATTGAAGATTTTACACAGGGCCCATATGGCACCAAAGAGGCGAGCTGAGTTCAGGAGAGGAGCATCTCCAGGGTGTCCCAAATGTAAAATTAGCATAGGCATTCTTACACACTGCGTTTGGTCATGTTGTAAGATCCAGAGATACTGGAGTTCCATAGTAAGGGAGCTGAAGGAAATCCTGGGAACTGAAGTCAAGGTGGACCCGGTCTTTCTTCTTCTGGGGTTGCCAAATTTGCAAAACCCCCAGGTCTTATGGGGTAGTGCAGGCTGGTGATGGAGCATTTCACCCAAGACTACCTCACAAATATGGTGCCCCATAAAACAGAGCAGTTTTATAAGACATGGTGGCCCTTTCTAAATTATATTGATGCAGGCTTATCAGCAATATTAATTAGGGCCATGATAATAGTCATGGGAATCAGTTTGGGCGCCCGTGGGGCCCTGAGAAGGGGAGGTTGGGGGAAAAGAATAATACACGAACAATGACTGGTGCCCCCAGGGGTGGGAGCTTTAGTGGAGGTGTGGTGTGTGAAATCGAATAAAGTAATGTGATATAATTTAATTTAAGATACTTTGAATTCAGCTTAATTTAATTTTTATTTAATTTGATCATAGTTTAGTTTAAATTAAGTCGATACTTCTGTTCTGGTATAATATCAGGTAGTTTATCATTAATAGTATTGTGATATGACATTGTTGCACTAACTCTATCTTTTTGTATTTTGTTTTTTTTATATATAGTTGTTTTGTAAATGTTTTTTAAATAAAAATATTTATAATAAAACCAAGTTAACCAGATGGATTTTTCCAATAATTGATTCATGGTCATCATTTGATTTTTAATTCCAGATTTTTTTTCATTGAATTCAAATTCCACCATCTGCCGAGGCAGGATTTGAACCCAGGTCCCCACAACATTATCTGATAATACCATTGGGCCATCGCCAAATGGTTTTCTTATTTTTTCAAATGTATCTAGTCATTGAATTTCTTGCTGCACTGGGCCCACTTTCCTGTGGCTGCAGCCTCTGCCATCAGCTCAAACCCTGCCCTATTTGTTTTTCCAGTTGGACTTTCTTTGGGGACAAAATATCTTTCTTGCTGATCGCTTGTCCCATTAAAGACAGAGTGGCGAGCTTTTGGGGACTGTCCATCCCATCTCCTCAGTCAGCCTTTCCTAGGATCTGCTTGGTGCCAGATTTCTTCCAGCTCTGAGAGTTTTGTGTCTGTGCATGTGCCAGTTTAAAAGGTCAGAGCCTGAAAGGAGGTATCCAAAAGACATGGTGTCAACATGGGAGCACCGGCCCATGGCTGCCACTTTGTCAAAAGGCTCCAGCTATGTCATTGCTTCAGTGCACCCAGTTGTGGCTGCCATTCATCCTTTCAAAGTGCACACAGCGACTGGCTATCATCCATAGGCCACTCTCAGGCCTCTAATTGGATTCCAAATGAAACCTCAGTCGATTAGCCCTTTCACATTTCAAAGTCTTGTCGTCTTGCTTGATGCTGATAGATTTTGGTGCCAGGACCCAAAAGGAACCAGGCAGCAGGTTCCCAGCCCCAACTGTGCTACAGGTCACATTTTGCTCATTTGACGACCATTAGTCACGTCACCTCCTAACCACTTTCCTACACACACACACACACACACACAATTGATAGGCAGCATCTTCAAAAGCATTTGATCTCTGTCCAAACAAAAAAGCTTGAATTTATATATCTCCTATACAGTCCCAAAGTGCCCTGAACTGCTTCACATTAAATGAAGTACAGTTTGAGACATCATCACTGTCAGAATGTGAGAAACGCAGCTCCCAATTTTCACACAGCAAGCTCCCACAACTGGCAATGAAGTTAGTGATTAGGCCGTCTGTTTCTAGGTTCTGGTTGACACGTGTCCCCTGCACTTGTTCAATTAGTCTCCAGGATTCTTAGATGTCTCCTTGACAGGACAAAGTCAGAAGTCACATGACCCCAAGTTACAGCCCAACAGGTTTATCTGAAATCTCAGGCTTTCGGAGCACTGCCATATTGTCAGATGAAGTGGAGGGAAGCGCACAGGCACAGAATGTACAGGCCAAGAGATCACTAGATAATTCGCACAGCACTCCAAAAGCTTGCAATTTCAAATAAACCTATTGGACCCAAAACCTGGTGTCGTGTGACTCCTGACCTTGTTCACCCCAGTCCAACACTGGCACCTCCACATCATGAGGACAATGAGGACATCAGTTGAACTGTTGATATGAAAGACAACTTCACTGTCAGTGCTGCAGTCCTTCTGTATTGTACTACATTGTCAGCTTAGGTGTGAGCATGGAGGTGAGATTATCTACCTATTAAATATATACGTGCATAAAAACACATAAACATCATGAGTAACATTCCCTCCATAACTCCACTTCACAAAGCAAGGTCATAGTGCCTGCTGAGTCCTGCAGTATATTGACAGTAAAATATGAACTGCTGCTATCTAAGACTAAACTGCCTTATTTGCCATCAGCCAAAATTTTTACCCATCCTTTTCTGCAGACATTGACTCACAGTAAGGTAAGAGTTGCATGACGGCACAGAACCATCGTAAAGTTTGATCAAGTGACCATTCTTCAGTTCTAAGCCAATGAAGTATCGAGTGAGCTTGATCCAGGCCTTAGGCAATTTCAGTATCTCCATATCGTTGCAATGGTTCCCACCATGTAATAATCCGAAAGTAAAAACTATCATGTGTTCAGCAGTTAGTGGTGTTGGGAGATGAATGCAGTGAATTTATATATTTCCAATGTCTCGCTCAGAAGAACCACGTGACCAATTGCTTCATTAACCTCCAAAGCAGGAGCAGAGCGAACGCAGGCCAGGTTCCAGAGTGATGGCAGCAGAGCGAGTCTGGACAGAGGCCACAGCATGTAAGTAGTGTTGCCTCATATTCTGAGGCCAGAGGGCACAGATTCATGTTGGAAAAGGACTAGAACTTCTCAAAATTAAGTACTTTACAGTCACTTTTATTACCATACTGGATTTTTAAAACTCTGTTCCCATGCTTACCTTTTTTTTACTCTGTAACAACACTTTAAGTATCTGTACCTGGTACTCTGTAGCTAAGATGGCGCCGAAAGGCGGCATTACAAATTTTCCATTGCACTCATTGAATGCACGTGACAATAAAGGCTATTCTAATTTGAATGAATACTGAAACCATTTTAACAGCATTGCTTGGACCCAGGATGTTTCAAGTTCTGAAAGGTTCCACACGATAATTAACATATCTTGCAATTGTACTAGCAGAGGGATTTTACATCCATTATATTCATGGGGGCCTTTACTATCCTTTCATGAAGTTTCCAGAGGACAAGCTGAAACCAATGACAAGATGAAAATAGCAAAATAAGATATGTTGTTATTTGAACATACCTGAAATCCATTCTCTTAGACCCTGTGATTGCATCTGAGATTGTTGTTAAACAGATAGGCATTTTAGTCAGTGTTAAGCACCAGCCAAGGGCTCTAGTGACATCTAGGTAGTGCCTCTATCTCTTGGCTAGAAGGTCAGGGTTCAAGTGCCATCTGTCCCACGGGTGCGGCATCACATGTCCAAGCAGACTGGGATTTGTACCCAATAATCAATCTTGTGCAAGCAACCAGAAAATATCCAACATTTCCCTCAGTGCTCTTTTGTCAGAAAACCTATAAGTAAATCAGATCCAAAGTACTGATCCACTGGTGCCATTTAGTGGGTATTGATGAGAAGTAAACTCCTGAACTGAATTGAACAAAACACATGGGTTCCTGCAGAGCGTATAAGCCTTCATTTGTAAACATGTGATTTTGACTTTCTACAGGAATCAATAGGATTGTGTTTATAAGAATTTAAAACGGACATGTTGATTTTTGCTCCTGTGTTTGCTCCAAGGACCAAAGGGAATAGTCTCAGAATTAAGGGGTGCCAACTTGATGAGGAGGAATTTCTTCTCTCAGAAGCTTCTGAGTCTTTGGAACTCCTTGCCCCAGAGAGCTGTGGGGACAGAGTCTTTATATATATTTACAGCTGAGATGGATAGATTCTTAATCAGTCAGTGAATCAAGGCTTACAAGGAAGATGCAGGAAGGTGGATGCCAAGATATTGGATCAGCCATGATCCTATTGAATGACGCAGCAGGCTCGAAGGACTGAATGGCTTCCTCTTGTTCCTATTTCTTCTAGTCTAATGTATCTCCAGCAGGAGAAGTTATAGTGCACTTCATTGTCAATTTTCCAAAGCATTTTCGTTCATAATTTAGGAAGAACATATCTTCAGGTAACAAACCAAAAGCCTGTTAGATCAAAAATCTAGTCCCTTTGTGTTTGGGCTTTTTCTCACATGTTTCTATCTCCAGATTATTTATATCTCATAAATATTACAAAAGTACTTCCAGTGATTGAGCGATGATGTTCTGAGTTTGTCCTGTTTACATTGTTAGCCTGCATAGAAAGGTTGAGAATAAATTTTCCATTTGTCAGTATCATTCCACTCTAGTCCGACCACAGGAGTGCTGTTTCTCCTACATTAGAAGATCTCCTGTACCTTCACTTTGTTGTGCATGGCTGAACTTACCAAATATTAGCCTGCTGAAGGAAGCATCCATTAAGTCAAATTACTCCTCAAAGATTTTCCAGCTTTTAAGTTATAGTGCACTGTTTAACAATTAAAGTGCTTCGTTCACAACACACAATGATAGAGTGCTCCACACAAAGACTATCCTTTATCCTCTATTGAACATCACCCCTGCACATTGCTGTCTGCTCTCTCCTTTGACTCCTTGCTGCCTACCTCCTATCATTCCGACCCATCTGATGATGTCCTTCCCATTTAGTTTGAGGTTCATCACCTGCCCCTTTGCCCAATCAGTCTCTCCATATGTTCCCATCTCAATGTTCCTTTGTATCCTTTTGGTTGGTATTTAAATGTACTGGCTCCTCTCATTGGACAAGATTCCACTTTATTTTCAGCCAATTACCTTTGAACTTTGTGTACCATGTCCCCAGACCTTGCAAACTAGCCTTATATCAAACTTGCCCCAACAGAGCACTCCTCCTTCATTACTTAATTTTATGTATTGTAGCCTGCACTGGGCATTGTCAATTCCAGTTTATTTTCAATTTACCCATTCTTTCCTTTGATTCGCTACTGTCATCCTATCTTTCAATCTGCTTCCTAGTCCACTCTCATATTCTCCCAAACAGCTCCAACCCCAGCTCATCGAAGTTTATTTTCTTACTTGCAATGTATCATTGGTTATTCTTAGTCTGAAATCCCTGCTGATATCCATTATGAAGTTCCCTTACCTTCCCTTCCCTTAACCATACCCATTTCTCCAATCTAACCTCTTGCCACAGAACACTGTTCTTTTTCCTCTGGCCCGTCACTTAATTCAACCTTTCTCTACTAGCTCCTCCACTCTGTTCTTCCACCCCATCACAGTGTATCCTCTGTCTCCTGTCATACCCATTTCCTGTCTGGCAGCTTCTATACTTTTTCCTTCTCTCCCATATCTTTCTACTCTGACTTCTTCAGCCATGTTCAAGTTATCCTTCATTCTCCGGGCTTTCTTAACTCGAAGATTGCAATTAGCCTAGACTTCCCAGGTTGGATTCTTCTCCCAATTCTACCCACTTCTCCACTTGAATGGAGTTAATACCCAAAACAGGTTAAATTCAGTCCTTAAATGCTAATGCCTCAAAACAGCACATGAGAACTACGAACCAAAACATGGCAGTCCACTTTAAGTCCTGCAGCATAACGGTGTGATAAATTGACACAGCTAACCTTTTCCCCTCAATTTCTACATTAAATAATCACCACCATTGTATAATTGCATTTGGAGCTACAAAGGAAAATCCCTCAGGATTTAGAGAGGATTTTGCTGGCACACTGATCTTATTATTTTGAAAGTTTAGTCAGGACTTTAACTTAGCTTTTATAAAAATCTTGATTTTGCGTTGG
Organism: Hemiscyllium ocellatum; assembly: GCF_020745735.1. Lineage (NCBI taxonomy): Eukaryota > Metazoa > Chordata > Chondrichthyes > Orectolobiformes > Hemiscylliidae > Hemiscyllium > Hemiscyllium ocellatum. The sequence continues at coordinate 33,650,397 of NC_083428.1, read as the reverse complement.
TGACATTGATTCCTTATGGGAAGGCCCTTTGATTGTACAGAGAAGAGGAAGATGAAGAAATGGAAATGGTTGCATTGAAGGTTGATTGTGTGAAGTATATTCCATAAAGTAATTCTGGCTTTAAACTCACAGACACCATGAATAGGGTCTACAAACCTCTTCAGGGACTGTTTTGAATTTGAAACCAGCATCTGATGGCCCTCGTCACATTAGTCAGGCAGCTACTTGCAACTACATTCAAAAGATCTACCTAGGAAGGATTTGTAAGTGATACATTTCCCAATGAAAGCACACAAAGGAAGAGAGATCCATCTCCACCAACTGATAGACTTTCCATGGATGGAAGTGGCAATTCGCATGGGTCATTCCCCCAACTTCATGAAGTGGACAGGATTACACTCCTCACAAAATTCCTCGTTGAAGTTTTTTTTAAAGGAACAATGTAAAGCTGCCTTCCAGCTCTCACTCCTCATTACTTTCAATTTCCCCATTCAATCTTCACAACTAATGCCACCTCATGTTCCAGCACCTCCATGACCAGTGATTCCCTCCATGACAACCTATGTTCATTTACTCATAACCTTCATGGCCCTTAATACTGCCAATATTTGCCCTTCCACTCACCAAACCTTCACTAATACAACTACCATGCCAACTCAACCAGTACCCACTTAAGCAGCCCTCAGAAACCTTGGTGATTTTAATAAAAATCTTAAGTGCTTCTTTAAGAATTCATTGTTTAAAATACTCACTCATTCATTAAAATTCATTCACTACATTCAAATTCCTTTAATCCCTTATTTAAAAAAAACATTAGAATTTATAATCCCACTGTAATCACTTCAAACTGTCTATCAAACTGTAAATGGAGAGACACCCACTGTGATAATGAAAGGTTATGAAGACAGTCATTCAACATTAGTCCAGTATAAATAACTCTTGGGCATATGCCAATAGATAAGGTAAACTGCTGAAAATGTGTTGCTGGAAAAGCGCAGCAGGTCAGGCAGCATCCAAGGAGCAGGAGAATCGACGTTTCAGGCATGAGCCCTTCATCAGGAATTTCTGATCTCCAGCATCTGCAGTCCTCACTTTCTCCTAGAAGATTTTAACCTATTATGAATCCTCTTGCAACGATGCCTTCCTTGAAGAAGCTCTCTTCCTCCCTCTACAAGGATTTCAGAGAGTCTCTCTCTCATTGCACACCCCAGGTCATCTCCTCTGCCCAGAAGCTCTTCAGCCACGTTCTCAAACAGACTCGCTACCACAGCCACATCTCCTTCCTCAGCACCTGCCTACGGAATCGACTGACCCCGCACGGACTCCGGACTATGTTCAGACCAATAAAAATCGGACCCAACCAGGGCAATCTGTACCTACAACAAATTCGAAGCCTCCAGCAACTACCTCCCTCCGGATCCTCCGCTCCACACTTGCAGCCATGCGCCGCTACCTACATTCCCTGCAATTAGCCCTACCCCAGCTCAGGACAACACTCTCACAGACCTGCAAGGGAACTCTACTCTTCTTCACCCTCAGACTAAACAAATAGTTCTTCCTAGCCATTTCGGAAATTAAAGACAGTAAGTACCAAAAACTTTTATGTACTTACTCCCACACTCGGTTCCTCAACTGTTCCAGAATCTTCCCTCAGCCTCCAAAATTACTCGGGCACCATTAACCACATGGCCGCGGCAGAAACTGCCACCGCAAACCATGACATTACTTCCGCCCCCACCAACCATGCAGCCTCCGCGATCGCCAGGAAGACCATCGCCGACAGTTTCGTGGCCTCCATGGGTTCCATGGCTATCGGGAACAACTCCGTTTCTACCGTCGCCGCAGCCACTTCCGCCCCCAGTGACATCACTCACCTGCACAACGACCACGCCGCATGCGTCTCCACCTCCACGCCGATCTCCGTCACCACGCCTAATCCCGCCCGCATGCTGATCTCCGTTCACACGCCTAACCCCAACCCCACGCCAATCTGCATCCCCACGCCGAACCCCACCCCACCCCGATCTCTGTCCCCGCTTCGATTCCCGCCCCCATGCTTAACCCTGCCTCCACTCCCAGCTCCCAGGTCCTAGCTCCCAGCCCTGCCGTATTTTCACCATCCCTCCAGAACTACCCCTCTCTGAGGATGAAAGATCGGTCCTCAGCAGAGGCCTCACCTTCATTCCTCTACACTCTCGGATTAACGAGTTCAACACGTGGCGAGACATCGAACAATCCTTCTGCCGCCTTCACCTCCGCGCCTACTTCTTCAACCAGGATTCTCACCCACCCCCATGACGACCCCTTCTCATGCCTCCAACACACCTCATCCACCTGGACACCCCGTGCTGGCCTCTTACCCGCCCTCAATCTCTTCATAGCCAACTGCCGCCGCGACATTAACAGCCTCAACCTCTCCACCCCTCTCACCCACTCCAACCTCTCAGCCTCGGAACGTGCAGCCCTCCACTCCCTCTGTTCCAACCCCAACCTCACTATCAAACTGGTAGTCAAGGGAGGCATGGTAGTAGTTTGGCGCACCGACCTTTACACTGCTGAGACTAAACGCCAGCTCGCGGCCACATCTTCCTACTGCCCCTTGACCATGACCCCACATCCCAACACCAAACCATCATCTCCCAGACCATCCATAATCTCATCACTTCAGGGGATCTCCCATGCACCGCCTCCAACCTCATAGTCCCACAACCCCGCACCGCCTGTTTCTACCTCCTGCCCAAAATCCACAAACCTGACTGCCCCGGCCGACCCATTGTCTCAGCCTGCTCCTGCCCCATCCGAACTAAAAAAAGCATTCCTGAAGAAGGGCTCATGCCCAAAACGTTGATTCTCCTGCTCCTTGGATGCTACCTGACCTGCTGAGCTTTTCCAGCAACATATTTTCAGCTCTGATCTCCAGTATCTGCAGTCCTCACTTTCTCCTTGAAGATAAGGTAAACTACCAAGTTTTTCTTTTAAAATACTGCAGTTAGTTTTTTTTAAAATCTAATATTTAGAGCACAGGTCTCTGTTTGTAATCTATTGATAGCTTTCTTGCAATTCCCAATGAGCTTGACAGTATCAGTGAGCATCTGCACTCTTTGGCACGTTCATGGTTATTTTTAACAGTCCTCAGGACTATTTACCAAAGGCACTTCTTCAAAAGTTATCACAAAACCACTTCCAAAAGGGTATATCCCCTCTCCAAAAGGACATGTCACTTTTCCAAGCTACTTCTCAAATACAACCCTGCAGCTAATCCACACATATCATGCTTCCCACTTTTTAGATTAGATTCCCTACAGTGTGGGAACAGGCCCTTTGACCCAACAAGTCCACACTGAACCTCCGAAGAGTAGCCCACCCAGTCCCATTTCCCTCTGACTAATGCACCTAACACTACAGGCAATTTAGCATGGCCAATTCACCTGACCTGCACATCTTTAGATTGTGGGAGGAAACTGGAGCATCTGGAGGAAACCCACGCAGACACGGGGAGAATGTGCAAACTCCACACAGATAGTCGCCCGAGGCGGGAATCGAACCTGGGACCCTGATGCTTTGACGCAGCAGTGCTAACCACTGGGCCACCTTGCCGCCCCTTTATTAATGAAAACCAAACATGACCGAAGGCAGTTATTGTTTTATGTAGGCACCAGCCTTCCCAAATACTTGTCACCGAGCCGCATTTTAATGAACGACGTTTGTTTTTAATTTAGTCACATGATGTGAGCATTCCTGGCTAGGTGACATTTATTGCCCTTTCCTTATTGTTATGGACAAGGTGGTAGAGAGCTGACTTCCTGAACTGCTTCCACCCACATGGTGTACACACACCCACAGTTCTATTGTGAAGGGAGTTCCAAGATTTTAACCCAGTAACAATGAAGGAATAGTGAGATAGTCCCAGGTCAGGTCGGTCGAGAGAAGCTTACAGCTGGTGGTGTCCCCATGCATTTTCTGCTCTTGCCGTTCTCAATAGCAGAGGTCATGGATTTGGAAGATGTTCTCTAGGGGGCTTTGTTGAGCTATCGTGGTAAATCTTGCAGATGATGCACACTTTGCCACAGTGTTTCAATAGGGGAGGAAGCGAATGTCACAAGCATTTGATCAGATGCCAATCGAATGTGTTGCTTTGTCCTGGATGATGTCAAGCTTATTGAATGTTAAAGAAGCTGTGCACATCCAGGCAGGTGCAGATTGTTCCATCACACTCCTGATTTGAACCTTGTGGACAGGCTTTGGTGAGTCTGAGAGGTGATAATTGCTACAGAGTTCCCTGCCCTTGACCTGTCTGTGTAGCCACAATATTTATATTGATGATCCCGTTCAATATCAGCTCAATAGTAATTGTAGGATGTCGATCATGGGAGACTCAGTCATGCTAATGTCAATGAATGTTAAAGGGTGATGGTTGGATTTACTTGCTGCAGATGATTATTGTCTGACACTTGTATGACACAATTGTCACATGCTACTTATCAGTTCAAGCCTGGCTGTTGTACAGGCCTTGCTTACAGTGCAGAAAAAGGCAATTTAGTACATCGAGTATCTGAGAAGTCGCATTTGGTACTGAACTTTGTGCAACCATCAGTGAACGTCCTCACTTCTAACCTTATGATGAAAGTCAGGTTGTTGACGAAGCAGTCCAAAATTGTTGGATTTCAGGCATTACACTGAGGAACTCCTGCGGAGTTGTCTGGAACTGAGATGATATCACTTTCTTTGGTGATAAGTATGACTCCAACTAATGCTGAGTCTTTCCCCTGATTCCCATTAACTCCAGTTTTACTGGTACTAGGTATGATTGGACTGTAGGTGCCTGGGATATCTCCGTACTACCTTAAGATGGCTCTCGACTCTGGGCTACAGCTTCCAGCAGCCTTTCTGTTTAAGTTGTAAGAACTGTCAGAGATTTGTTTGAAGTTTACTCATGTAATGCCATTCAATGCAGCCTAAAGGAAGAAGGCTCAATACCCAAGACAGCAGCCTTTGCCCTTGCAGCCTATTAACTTAAAAGTGCTAGTGAGGCATGTCATTACTGATCAAAGAGACCGAGGCAGGTCCTCGAAGCCCTATACAATTATGCGGTGTTCAGCCTGATGCAGATAGCTGCCACTCATTAAACCAATGTCGCCAGAATCATTGACTGATATATTCATGATCAATCTCTCTGGCTACCTCTTGATGGAAAATGCGTCATTTGTATTTATCTGGAAGCATTTCAGCAGGAATTGGCAGGGGAAAAGTGACTTCTGTAGCCTGAGACTATTTTAGTATATTTTTGAAAAATACTACGTTGTACTTAGTTGATTCTATCCTTGTATTGCAATCATAACACACTAATTCATACACAGTAGGTGAAGACAGATCTTGCTAAGGGTGAAAACAATTAAACACAATTATGCTGTAAGGAGGATTGGAGTCAGCACATTAGAGTTACAAATCTCTTGTGTCACTGCTGAAGGAACTGTTTACGCCATGGATTTTGAGAAATGCATTTTACAAATTAGAATTCAGTTTAAAGAGTTGGTTGCAGCTTTGATGATTTATTTATCCTTGTGAAGGTGAGGGGTGACACCACTGGGGATTCCGATACTCCCAGTTCAGGTACTGAGTGCTCCCAGATCAGATATAACAGTTAAGATGCTCCCTTCCTTCAGACTGGCAAAGTGTTTTAGTGCAAGTCCCAGGAAAACTGCCCATTTCAGCCTCAGGTTGCCAGTATTTCCTCTCCATGAGATTGTCACGTTACTTAATTAAGGTGGGTTTGTGTTGTTGACCCTCTGAATTAAAATTATCCAACTCATCTCATTTAGATTTCCACAAATGGACAACAACAGCCATTAGAGACTTGACCCAGAAATTCCATTCAGGATCGGAAATGCTACTTCCTACCCCGATCAGTTTAGGAATTGTCCATTTATTTTTTAGATGTCTTCTGTGCTGGACAGGAACGCCCTGTTACAACCCAGTTCTGGGATTTTCAGCTCCAGCACCTTGGAAGATCACGATGGAAACCATGCTGCATTTAAAGTACTATGTGCTGTATTCTGTAGTCCAACTGTCACTCAGAGTTTGACAACTCTTATGTAGGGTAAGTAAAGAGTAGTGTTGGAAATGGGAGGGGATGTAAGAGTCTACTAGGGAGAGAAGGGGGTGTAGGTTTGAAGGTGGGTAGGTTGCCAGATTGGCTGAGAACCCACTGGCAAGGCAGAGTTTCACTGTAGGCACAATGTGGAAAGCCATCAAGTCCGCACCAACCTTCAGAAGAGCATCCCACCCAGAATCCCCCTCCTCTCCACCACCACCTTATCCCTGTAGCCACACATTCCTGATGGCAAACTTGCTTAATCTACACATCCCTGGACACAATGGGGCAGTTTGGCATGGCCAATCCACCTAACCTGCACATCTTTGGATTGTGGGAGGAAACAAGAGCACACAGAGGAAACCTACATAGATAGGAGGAGAATGTGCAAACTCCACACAGACAGTTACCCAGAGGTGGAATCAAACCCTGATCCCTGGTGCTGAGAGGATGCAGTGTTAACCACTGAGCTAAACCAAACGACTTGCTTTCACATTGTAGGGATTCTAAGAAGGAAATAAGTTATTTGGGTGATTGGGATGGGGTTTGGAAGGATGCTGTTTGGCTCAGTGAAAGGGAATGGCGATGTTTCAGGTCAGGTTGGTGGAATGGTACTCATCATGGACTATATAGTTAGAATGAGGTCAGTATAAGATCCAGCAAGGCAATGTCAGGTTGGGTCAGGGAGTGGGTATCTGGTGCAATATGAGGTGTAACTGGGCCAGGTTGAAGTTGGGCATTTGAGTTGGTTCTAGCAGGCCAGGGAGGGATTGCAGATCTGAGGGCCTCGGGTTGGAGGTCAGCATGAGTCAAGGGGTGCTTGGTGTTCCAACTGGAAGGGTGTCAGTGATCAGGGTCTGGGAGCGGTTATCAGGAATGGGAGGTGAGAAAAGTGTCAGGTAGGTTCAAATCATTGGTTGTCAGGGGTTTGGGTATTGTCATCATGGATGTCATTGGATATGAGTAGGTGTTCACAGTAGTATTGGATACTACATTGGACAGTAGGTAGTGAATAGTTACCCAGGATTTTGAGGAGGCTTTTAATCCTCAATAGGTCAGAATCTTCCAATTTTTCTGGGTTTAAAGAGCTTTTATTTTAAAAGGTGTTCCGATGCAGGAGGGATCTGCACATCAAAATTCTCAATTTCCTGTGCAATTCTCTGCTTTGGGAACTCTACATATGTCCCGATGCTTAACTTCTGTCAATGCTGCCCCAAAGATATGTGGCCGTTGGAATATCTGAACCTTTGATTCCATTAGTCTGGAGCGTGTGGAACCCTGATCCTCGAAAGTTACAGGTCAATGCTTCATCTATTACACTGACAGCAGCTGACAATTCTAACATTTTGACACAGTAGATGTTTGCGATGCTGTGGAGTAACAGAGACAAGGACCTGCCTTAAAGAAATCAGAAGAAAAATCAGCAGTGGCAGAATTGTGTTCAACCACAACCCTTAACCTCAAGACCTAGCATATCCCCCACACCATCATTGCCAACTAAACATGGGATTGACTCTGGTTTGCTGCTTTTATTAATGCAGTTTAAAATCACAAAACACCAGGTTATAATCCAACAGATTTATTTGCAAGTACCCGTACAAGCTTTTGGAGCACTGCTGTTTAATCAGGTAACCAGTGGGGCAGGATCACAGGGCACAGAATTTATAGTAAAAGATCAAAGTGTTATACAACTTATGCAAAGTATTCAACAAACCTAGGTTGCTGTTAAGTCTTAAATAACTTAAAATGGGGTTGCAGGTTTCAATTCATCAATATATAAATCCAAGAACTTCTTTCAAGTCACAGTCCCAAGATAACTTAAGGTTTTATCAGTATAAATAAAGGTGACAATCAGCTTAAACAATCAGTACCCTTCCACCGACACACTCATTCAATTGGCTGAACTGGTCCTCACCCTTGACAATTTCTCCTTCACATCCTCCCATTTCCTTTAGACCAAAGGGGTAGCCATCGGCACCTGCATGGGCCCCAGCAATGCCTGCCTCTTCGTCAGATACTTGGAACAGTCCATTTTCTGCAGCTACACTGGCACTATTCCCCACCTTTTCCTCTGCTACATCAATGACTGTATCGGCACCACTTTGTGCTCCCACAAGGGGATTGAACAGTTCATCAACTTCACGAACACCTACCACGCTGACCTCAAGTTTCACCTAGACCGTCTCAGATACCTCCCTTCTCTTCCTGGACCTCTCCATCTCCATTTCCGGTGACCAAGTCAACATGGACATCTACTTCAAATCCACCGACTCCCACAGCTACCTGGACTACACCTCCTCCCACCCCTCCTCTGTAAAACACTATCCCTTACTCTCAATTCCTCCGCCTCCACTATATCTGCTGCCAAGAGGAGCAATTCCATTCCAGAATATCCCAGATGGCATCCTACTTCAAGGATTGCAATTCATCCTCCCAAGTGGTCAACAATGTCCTCCAGCAGATCTCGTCCACTTCCTGTACCTCTGTCCTTGAACCCCACCCCTCTAACTGTAACAAGTGCAGAACCTCCCTGGTCCTCACTTTTCACCTCACCAACCTCTGGATACATCACATCATCCTTCACCATTTCCACTAACTACAGCCAGACCCCACCACCAGAGATATATTTCCCTCCCCATCCCTTTCAGCATTTTTCAGAGACCGTTCCTTCCACAACTCCCTTATTATGTGCACGCCCCTCACCAATCCACCCTCTACTCCCAGTACCTTCCCCTGCCACCACAAGAGGTGTAAAGCCTGCACCCAAACCTCCCCCCTTACATCCATCCAAGGCCCCAAAGGATCCTTCCATATCCAATGGAGATTTTCCTGCACCTCCACACACCTATTGTGTCCGTTGCTCTTGGTGTGGCCTCCTCTACACTGGAAAGACAGGACGCCAACTTGCGGAACATTTCAGAGAACATTTCTGGGACACACTAAACAACCCCACTGGCCTGTGGCCAAATACTTCAACACTCCCTCCCACTCCGCCAAGGGCATGCAAGTACTGGGCCTCCTCCACTGCCAAATCCAAGCCACCCAATGCCTGGAGGAAGAACACCTCATCTTTCCCCTTGGGACCCTCTAACCTCACGGGAATCAATGTCGATTACACCAGTTGCCTCATCTCCCCTCCCCCTACCTTATCCCAGATCCAACCATTCAATTCGGCACCGCCCTCTTGAACTGTCCTACCTGCCCATCTTCCTTCCCAACTTTCCGCTCCACACTCCAGTCGGACCTATATCCATCATCCCCACCTTCATTTACTTATTGCATTCCCAAATATCTTCCTCCCCCACCCCCCTCAGCCCCACCACCCCCGCCTTCCCATTTATGTCTCAGCCCCCTTGGGCCCCCCCATATTCTTGATGAAGAGCAAATGCTCAATTCTCCTGCTCCTCGGATGCTGCCTGATCAGCTGTGCTTTTCCAGCACCACACTTTTGACCCCCATATAGCATTTGAGTGTCGTGCAATGATCAACCGAACAGACAAAGGAGTAGGTAGCAGCATCAAACTTACACAACAGCAGGTTCTGTGTCTGAAAAATGATACGGGTCAACTCCAGCTGCCCTCATCCATGTAGGGAGAAATAATTAAGTCTGCAATATTTCAAAATAAGAGTGAATAGGGAAAGAAGGAACCTCTTGGTTTCACTCTGCCTCTCCAAAGTCTTGTTAAACCCTTTTCAGAATGGAAAAGCTACCTGTGTAGTTTACTCTTGCTTTCACTGTTAGGAGATTTGGACTGCTATTATCGAGATATTATTTAGAATCAGTGGGAAGGTCTGACTAACAATGTAACACACGAAAACACATTCTCGAATTGTACACATGCTGAGTAATTGCCAAAACTGAGAAAAGTGGAGTAATAAAGAAAAAAAAATGTCCTGAATTCTCTAATTTCTCCATAGAAAATTATCTCAGGATTTAAAAATAAACTTCTGCACCATTCTCTGTTTCTCAACACAACAGAAATATTTGGAGTGACATTTGTGATTACCAGCCATGATATATGCGCAATTGAATGTGTGGCGCTATGTTTATTTTTAAGCCTTGAGCCCTGTGGCTGTTTATTGTCAATCTTCATTTCCACAATTTTCTATTGGACTAAAGACAGTCTCCAAAGGGAACTTTCAGCCAAAGAAAATCCAATATTTTGACAATCCATTATAACTTTAAACTACACAAATTGACAGAGAGAGCTCTGTGGAACAAAAGGAAAAGATAATTGATTTTAATTTCTTTTTACATAAGCAGGGTAAAATTAAAGCAGGTGAGAGCATTAGAAATACGGGCAGGAATAGACCATTTTCCCTTTCAAGATCTTCTGTCATTCACCAAGATCATGGCTGATCTGATTGCAGCCTTAGCTGTATTTTCCTGCCTGCCCTCTGTAACTCTTGACGGCCTTGTCAATGTGAAATCAGTTTGTCTAATAACCCAGCCTCTACTGCTCTCTGGGGGAAAAAAAAGAAATCAACAACTGACAATCCTCTAAGAGAAGAAATTCCTCCTAATTTTAAACAAAGATATAGTCCTTCCTCTGAAATTGTGCAAAATGATTAGACAACTTGCATCTATATCATGTGGGTTTCCCAAACTGTGCATTGTGATTGACAATAGAATTGTCAAACCTGTAATAGTGTACAGTAGGGTCCCCTCCACCCTGCTTTATAACAACAACTGCCTTATGTCGCCCACTCTCTCCCACCCGGCCAAGACAGCTCTGATTGAGGGATCACTTAGTCCTTCTCACGGGGTCACAATTGAAAAAGGTTTGGGAAGCACAGGAATAAGATATATCCGAAAGGAGACAGTGAGGACAACAGATGCTGGAGATCAGAGTCAAAAAGTGTGGTGTTGGAAAAGCACAGCAGGTTAGGCAGCATTCAAGAAGCAGGAGAGTCAACGGTTTGGGCATAAGCCCTTCATTGGAAATCCTGAAACATCCCAAAACATCAACTCTCTTGCTGCTCGGATGCTGCCTGACCCGCTGTGCTTTTCCTGTGCCATACTTTTTGACTATAAGATATATCCTTTCAATTTAGGATCATATCCATGTGTTTGGCTAATACATAATGAAAAAACTAAAGAGGTATATTTGATGTGGAGATTAAATACTTAATCAGAGGTGAGCTTTAAAGAACAGCTTAACACAAGAGATGGAGGTGGACAGAGTTAGCCATCCTCCTGGATTTCCCAAGAATTTCCAGGAATTAAACTAGTTGTTGTGAGCAATTTAGGGGATACTACATAAGGGCATTAAAATATTGCATTTTGAAACAATTCTTATTTTCTTATTGTTAATGATAAGATCAAAACAAGACAATAAGACTGTTTGACATCATCCAGTTGGATAAGCGTGTGGGAATGGTCATACTAAGTGGAAGAACATATTCAAAGTTTGTGAGAAGATTTGTAGCTCGGGTGCTCGTTGTTGTGGTTCTGTTCGCCGAGCTGGGATTTTGTGTTGCAGACGTTTTGTCCCCTGTCTGGGTGACATCCTCAGTGCTTGGGAGCCTCCTGTGAAGCGCTTCTGTGCTGATTCCTCAGGCATTTATAGTGGTTTGTCTCTGCCGCTTCCGGTTGTCAGTTGCTGTCCACTGCAGTGGCCGGCATATAGGGTCTAGGTCGATGTGTTTGTTGATAGAATATATGGCAGGATTTTGAGGAGACAGTTGCATAAGAGCATTAGAACTAGGAGCAGGAGTAGGCCAACTGGCCCATGGAGCCTGCTCAGCCATTCAATAAGATCATGCCTGATATTTTTCATGGCCTCAGCTCCACTTACCCATGCTCTCACTATAACCCTTAATTCCTCTACAGTTCAAAATTCTATCTTTGCCTTAAAAACATTCAATAAGGTAGCCTCAACTGCTTCACTGGGCAGGGAATTCCACAATTCACAACCTTTTGGCTGAAGAAGTTCTTCCTCAACTCAGTCCTCAATCTCTTCCATCTTACTTTAAAGCTCTGCCCCTGAGGTCAAGCTTCACCCGCCAGTAGAAATAACCTCTCTGCTTCTATCTTGTCTGCTCCCTTCATCATTTTATATGTTTCTATAATATCTCCTCTCATTCTTCAAAATTTTGATGCAGACTGCTCCAGGAACCTGTCTAACTAGAGCTGGCAACCTCATGTCAGGGAGGTGGGAGTTGGATGGGTGACAGATGGGTGGTTTTAGATTCCCTACAGGTTTAGATTCCCTATGGTGTTTAAACAGGCCCAACCAGTCCACACCGACCCTCCAAAGAGTAACCCACCCAGACCCATTTCACTCTAGTAATGCACCTAACACTACAGCCAATTAACCTGACTTGCACAACTTTGGACTGTGGGAAGAAACTGGAGCACCCAGAGGAAACCCACGCAGACATGGGGAGAATGTGCAAACTCCACACAGACAGTCACCCGAGGCTGGAATCGAACCTGGGACTCTGCTGCTGTGAGGCTGCAGTGCTAACCACTGAGACACCATGCCACCCTTTTTACACAAGTTATGTGGAAAATTTCAGATTTTTTGGCCAAAAATAGGGGGTCAACCTTTACATTATTCAACAATATATGTTAATTCAAATATTAACTCATATTGGTTTTAGCATTTTGAGCTTTGAGAAGTAAAAGCCTTTGTTCTATAAGTGGGACTGAGGGCCAAATATCGATACCAGTTCATGTTTCTGCATTGGCACCTCATCCACAAGCATCCACACCCAGCTGCAGCAGTGTGTACCATCCACAAGGTGTACTGCAGACATTCACCAAAGATCCTGTGACAGGGTGGAAGATGGGCAGATATGGAAAAGAACAGAATTGGAGAAATAGATTGTTGAGAAGGAATAGTTGTCAGGCTGGATGAAGAGTATTTACAGGAATGGGAACAAAATAAAGGAAAGTGAACTAGGTTTGAGTTGTAATGCCACACAGTTTTGGTTCCACAATTGAATTGGTCTAAGGGTTCTACCAACTGCTGGATCCCTAACTTGAACCAAACCCATTTTCTTCAGTTATAACCCATTATACAAGCAGAGCATGTTCCCAACGGTTTCTGCCTTCAGCTAGGAAAATAACTAACATTAAAGGAGGGGGGCTTGGGCTTCCTGAAGAAGGCAAACATTTTGCATCAAATTGCTCAGAGAGAAGCATGAAGAAAGGAAGAGGTGTTATGAACCAAACCATACCCCCTCAAAATATATTAGAAAGATAATTTACATCCTATTTTCAAGGCAAGTGCCAGGCTGTGTTCCAGAAGCAATTCGACCTGTCAAGCTGCCAGTCTTAGAAGCAAAACACACTTGATTCTTACACCATAGTCAAATACACCATAGTCAAATACAACAAAACAAAGAACCAAAATAACTTAATTCTGTTACAAAATGCAATATTATTTAACTACTAAACAGTAACTGTTCCAATATAGTAACATCCCATAAACACCCCCTTGGCAAAGACAAATTCAGTAAACTAGATTGTCTCACATGCAATTCTAGCAGCAGGAAGAGACTCCCAGCTTTTGGCTTTCATAGGGAAAGGAGTAAGAGCTTCCACATCCAACTTCAAGAGAAGCAGCAACTGCTACTGAAAAATTAAAGCTAAAAATACTTGTTTTGTGAAAGCTTGACCCCACCCATTCAGGCTGCTTCTATTGTTCCAATTTTTAAAAAAAACTGCAAGGCCTCACAGGCTGTTTCCTATACTGGCTCTGAGTAGACTGCTCAGTATTTCTCTCTCAACCTTTCTTCATTAAAAAACAGGACAAAATGCCACAGAATTGTCACAGAGGTAAGCAGCAGCAGATCCTCGCTTCCTTTCTGTGATGAGGAATGACAGCAGAGCAATGGAAAGGAACAAGAGTTTTCTGAATAAAAGTGAATGACTGCAAATGCTGAAAATCTGGAATACAAACAGAAAGTGCTGAAAAAAAATTCTGGCAGCAGAATTTTGCAAGCTCTAGTTCAGTAATGCCTGTAAGTTAGGCTGTTAATAACCATTGCTGTGTGGAAAAGCCATATCTCTTGGTGTTTTTAGGTGCTATAATTCTCAATGCATCACTACCAGGGAAAGAAAATCTTGATTTTAATGTTTACATTCTTCCTTACATTTTTTAAAGTGTATTTCCATTGTTTATATTCTAGCAATGTAACATGTTTGTCCTGTTATACCTACAACAGGAATATTAGTGAATAAGCCAAAAACTACCAAAATTGGTTTGATCTGGGAGACAGGAGACTCTATGCAGTTACTAGGCTTAATCTTACAGTTCTAATTAATATATGTATGTTGAAATGCTGTCTGGAAATAGTTAACTGTTTGAAAAAGGAAAACTATTTGGTTGATAGTATAGATATGGTTACCATGGTGATAGTACCATCATAATATTTCATATCAATTTGCTCTTCATCAATGAATTCCAATTCACTAAACAATTTCCCATTCATTTCCATACAATCCATCTTCCTCTACATCAAACTCAAGCCAGCTGAGTAATAACAATTTGTTCCAAAGTGTTACAGCCAGAACATAGCAGGTTCAATCCACAGACTGCACTAAGTGAGTATATTTCCACAGGGATGGCTTGAGGTAAGCGGCTTTGGGCAAGGGGAGGGAGCAAGAAGTCCAGGAAATCTGCTAGGGTTTCTGTTCTTCATTGCTATCTTGTGACTCCTGCTGGAAGGTGTGTGTGTGTGTGTGCACGTGCGAGTGTGCGTGTGTCTGTATGTGTGTGTCTGTGTGTGTGCGTCTGTGTGTGTATGTATGTGTGTGTGAACGAGGGTTTGTGTATGTGTGCATGCATGCTGCGTGTGCATGTGTGTGATGGTGTGTGCGTCTGTGAGAGCATGTATGTGGATGTGTCCGTGTGTGTACCTGTGTGTGTGTGAGTGTGTGTATGTGTATGTGTGCATGTCTTTATGCGTGCCTGTGCATGTCGTTTGTGTGTGTGTGTCTGTGTAGATGTATGCGCAAGCATGTGCTTATGGGACAGAATTGAGCTGTGCAATGATTCCACAATTGCCCATCCTTCTGGCAGTAAATTTTCACTGGGAGATCCACTTTAAGATCAGGTAGTTAGTTAAACTTGGATACTCAATGGAAGCACTGAAGCAACTGTATGCTAGACAGCATCAACTCCTTTCGGGAGATGAGGAGGAGAGTAGGTTGGGTGGGGGCAGACACCGACTGGGAAGGCAACCCAAGGCTTTCTGAATGCTGTCAATTTGTTTTGACAAAACTGAATTTAACACTTTGACCTTTAGTCTTGTGGCTCAGGTGTCAAGTACAGGCTTTATGAATACATTTACCTCTCAGTGGCCTTAACACTGAACAAGTCAGTCTACATTATTTCTGAACAGTAAATTCATCACAATCTTTGACCTTCTTTTTGACATCTATCTTTTCTCATTTTTCCAGAGCCTCTATTTAATTATTCATAGAACAGAAGGTGTTTGCGCCTTATGCAATGGTCGACAATGTTTCCTTGTCCTGAAGGCATTGATGTGTGCAGAGACACATCGTGGATATTAGTATTGACCGAGAGCTCACCTATTCTTTAACTGCATTTCTAGCAAGTGAGTGCTCGCAGGAGCTTTGATAATGAGGCCAATGTGATACTTATCCCTGTGATCCCTCCACATCCACGGCTGCATCATCTCCTCCCTTGAACCTGGCAGGTGTGTGGGCTGTAAAATTGGACACGATACATAAGGTTGATGTGTCGGTCACCTCCACACTGGTTCCTACCCCGACACAGTTTTATCAGTGATGGGCAGTCAATGGGAGATCCACCATAGAATCTCTACAATATAGAAGCAGGCCATTCAGCCCATTGGGTCCACACCAACCCTCTGAAGATCATCCAACCTGCACCAAACCTTCTATCCTATCCCTGCAACCCTACATTACCCACTGCTAACCCACTTAGTTTGCAAATCCCTGATAGTACTGGCAATTAAGCATGACCAATCCACCAATCATGTACACCTTTGGATTGTGGGAGGAAATCAGAGCACCCAGAGGGAACCACTGCAAACACGGAGAGAACGTGCACACTCCACACAGACAAACTCCACCTGAGGGTGGAAGAAACTGGGTCCCTGGCACTGTGGGGCAGCCAATCCACCAGTTCACAATCTAATTGGAGTTGTGTCTGAGAGATTATTGAATCATCTTCGGAAGTGTTAATTTTCAAACAAACTTATAGCCTGATTATAATTGTTACTGTGTTTTCCCAAATCTTACAATTAATTTAAAATTTAATGCTATGCTGTCCCGAAATCATGAGTACAATTTTGCACAGATAGATTGTGGCAGCCATATTTGCCTGGGTAATAGGCGCTCCATCTTTTGCAAATGCCCCATTTATTTGCAAAATTGATACGGTGATAAAACTCAATAATGCTTTTATTTGTATGTGTTTTTTTGTTCCCCATTTTGGACAGTAACTCCTCGCATAAAACTATTTAAACACCCTTTGCAGAGTTTGTCGTGTGATTGATTGGATGGTTCATGTCTTATGTAGTTAATTGGCTCTGATGGGCTTCTGGGGTAAATGTTTCCAAGGTTTTTCAGTGATGTTTCCCTAATTTCAACTTCTAAAGCAATCTGGGTAGCCTTTTCCAGTTTGAGAGTTTCCTTAAGTTGTTAAAAAAACATTCTGAAAGTGATGATTCAGAAATTCCAACAGCAGTTCTGTCTAATTAGTCCTAGTTGTAATGCTCCAAATTCGCACAGTTCAGAAGCTCCTTAAAGATCATTGATGAAGTTGTCAACAGGCTTTTGGAAAGTTCTTTTCGTTTCTGAAATTTAGCGCATCTCATAATGTGATTGTTAACAGGAAAATGGTTGTTGACTGCTTTTAAGATGTTATCAAAGACGAGAACAGTTTCTTTAACTTCTTGTCTGCTGATAACATGATCAGTTGTGGTCCTGCAGAAAAAATTAATGTATTATCTTGTGACATTTGTGATTTGGTGTATAAACCTGAAGCTTCCCTCTGGTGAACAATTTCTCGATCTGAAATATCTGTAACCTTGAATCAGCCTGGAATTATAACGTGCTGAAAATGTGTTGCTGGAAAAGCGCAGCAGGTCAGGCAGCATCCAAGGAGCAGGAGAGTCGACGTTTCAGACATGAGCCCTTCTTCAGGAATCTTCCTGAAGAAGGGCTTATGCCCGAAACGTCGACTCTCCTGATCCTTGGATGCTGCCTGACCTGCTGCGCTTTTCCAGCAACACATTTTCAGCTTTGATCTGCAGTCCTCACTTTCTCCTGGAATTATAATGTAACCATTTCTTTGTTGAAACTACATTGATCTCTTTACATTTTGAAAGCTTTATTCATTACAAATTATTTGCATTCTGCTATATCTTCAATTTCATTTCTATTTGAAGTGTGTTATCAATGCTTTTGTTTTAAAACTCGTCAAATGACTCCCAGCTCTCGAAGTTTGTTAAAATTGTAATCAAATTTTAATTACCAATGAAGCTGAATAAATCCCCTTGTAAACTTTTAAAATGCAATACACTATGATGTAACAAAAAAAATTAACGTTTTCATCTTCAGTGCTTGTTTGGGAGATTTTCCATGTTTTAAACTCTGAAGGAATTTTTAAATTTTTAAATCTCAAAGGCATTCCTTCAATAAAGTCATTAAAATTATTTTGAATGTTAAATGTTTGCAAATCTGTTTAAATCTTTCACAAAATTAAAATTTAGACATTTGAACTGACCCCATTTTAGCCAACTCTCTTATAGAACATTACTTATAGAAGTGGTCATGACTGAGATTGCATGTGAAAGAAAGAATGTCCATTTTTAAACTCTTGAAACTCAGCCAAAAACCTTCATTTCATATACTGGAGTGCAGAGAAGCAAACTCCAGCTGTTAGATAGGTTCTCAATCCAGTGGGAGAACTACAGAGGCTGCCATTGCCACCAGTGTACATGTTGGCATAGCCTTGGGCACAGCCGGAAAGATGATAAGAAAACCTGGTGGAAAGCTGCATTAACATTCCTAGTGGTCTCCACAATTCAGGTCCAGAAGCCAGTAGAATACTGACAGGAATTGGTCACCTATCTGTGCTTGACAGATGGCACCACTGACTTTCCCACCATTGTCAACATCCTGTGAAGGCAGGAAGACTTTGGGTTCCCTTACTGTCTCTGCACTACCATTGTAAGAGCATGATGAGGAGTTGCCGGTGTTGGACTAGGGTAGACAAAGTTAAGAATCACACAACATCAGGTTATAGTCCAATGATTTTTAACATTGTAAGAGCAGACTTTCTTCAACAACCATCTTGAAGGAGCCAGAATCAGAGAATCCCTATTGTGTGGAAACAGGCCTTTCAGCCCAACAAGTCAACGCCAACCCTCTGAAGAGTAACCCACCCAGACCCATTCCCCTAACCTATTATCCTATATTTACCCCAACTAATGCAACTAACCTACACATGCCTGAACTCTAAGGGCAATTTAGCATAGCCAATTCATCTAAACTGCACAGCTTTGGATTGTGGGCGGAAACCGGAGCACCCAGGAAACCCATGCAGACATGATGAGAATGTGCAAACTCCACACAGACAGTCACCCAAGGCTAGAATCGAACCTGGGTCCATGGCACTGTGAAGGAACACTCCTAACCACTGAACCACCGTGCCATTCCAAAAGTCTGATGCTCTACCGACTGAGCTACCTGGCTCAATCTCTAACACTGCAACACTACCTAGTTACTGTAAGAAGCATCAATCCAGGCTGACGTGCTAAAGTCTGTGGAGTGGGCGTTGGATGCTATATCTTCTGACTTAAAGACGAGAGCAGAGTGACACTTCACAAAAAAACACTTAAGTATGTATTTTAAGAATTCATCTTCACTATTTCAGCATTCCTAACATTTAAACAGATTAGCTCCAGGTCTAATGCAGTCATCTGATGATTACCCTAGCTGTGTAAATATTAGTCATTTCCTTTGCAATTTTGACTTTCTCGGAATAGCATGAAAACATCCTTCACGTATTGAGTCATGGAAATTTCTTTCATCTCCTTGGTTAGTTGAACATGCCTGCATTTATACTGGTGGATTATCGAGTGAGATGACTGAATTTACTAACTATGCAGTTATTGCTGCTTCAGTTTCCCATTCCCTGAAAAACATAACCTGCCGATGCATCATGTGTTATGTTGAAAATAAACAGTGCATATGTAATATATTGGTCTGCATGGGTTAATATTGATTGCTTACCAAAAATACTGCCCAACATGATACAGTCATGAGATTGGAGGGAAGAGTAACTAGGGACCTCAAAGTAGTGAGATGGAAGGCTAGATATTCATAACAGTCTTTGTAATAATGAATGTCATACTCTTATAGCTTGTCATAAACAAGCTAGATCTTGTTTATGATAAGAGTTCTCTAGTCAGGCCAGTAAGTGGTTATTCTCATCCACATAAGACCATACAGTCTTCGAGAAACAGATACTCAGAAAGTACTGATGGCAACATATACCGCCAGTATGCAAGTAATCTGAGAATTTGCTTTAGCTTCGTCATACAACATGGTGAGCCGTGATAGTGATCGGAATGCCATGGACGGAATGGCCTTTTACCATGCTGTGGGAAATCTAACCTAACCTAATCTAATGACTGATGCAATATCATGCTCTGAAGCTTTCTTGAACCCCCATATCAAAGAACAACAGAAACCCTCATTTCAGACCTGATGTAAAAAATACAAAGGAATAACAGAGGTCTGCAACTCAAAGAGGGAGATGTAGCCTACCCTGCAAGGTGGGAGCAGCCTCAATTCAGAATTAAGCCAATCAAAGTGTTGGTTCAAATCCTGTTCTAAAGATTTGAACACAAAATCGAAAAGACACGTATAATTTAATAGGAGTGCTGTGTCAGCAGATATAGTTTCATCTCGAAATGCTTTGACATTCCACTCTCATTCAGAGGGAGGAGGGAGTCCCTGGCAGAAGAGTCCTCCCTTTCTCTATTGGAGTGGTGGTTTGGTAGCTATTGCAAGTAGCAGTCCCATGCAGCAAAATGTGAAGTTGATTCTCAGCTCCCAGGGCCACCTGTGTTTACTGTGACCTTGGGGAGTGCGTGATCCAGGTTTATGATGAATGTAAGAGGTTGCATTCCTTATTCCAATATCTTATGGTCTGTTTCTTGAGGTTTATTTGCATTTTTGCTATTCATTTGTGGGATGTGGATACCGCTGGCTGACCAGCGTTTACTATCCGTCCCTAGTTGCCCTTAAGAAGGTGGTGGTGAGCTGCCTTCTTGAACTGCTGCAGGCCACCTGCTGTAAGTAGATCCACAATGCCATAAACGTAGGAATTCCAGGATTTTGACTCAGTGGCAGTAAAGGAACAGGGAGGTATTTCTACGTCAAGATGGTGAGTGGCTTGGAGGGGAACTTGAAGGTGGTGGTCCCACATTCACAAACATTGGTCATCCAGAGAGGCAGGAGTTAGGGAGGTCAAAGAACTGCCTTGTGAGTCTGCTCCCAGATCTAATCAAAATATCCATAAACAGGATTACGTAACCAACGGTTGAGGGGTAGTGTATGCCCAAACCTCCCACTTCTCTGAAGTTTGCTTTCCACAGAGAGACAGCATACAGTATCCAGTAAATTTGAAGCTTTCTGTAGTCGATGGGCGCTGTGGGGAGGAGGAGGTGGTGGAGAATGGAAGCTGGAGTGCATAACTTTAGTTTGATAAGTTTCTTTAGATTTTGTTTTTGTTATTGATGTATCCTTTCCAAAGTGGTTAAACATTTATTCATTTGTTGTTTGCCACTGGTTTTCCCAGAAGTATGTAAAGAGAACCCACTGGGACAACTGTTGTTTGGGAGGAGGCAGTCATTGTGATGTTGCACTCTTAAAAAAAATCACTCGATAAGTATCGACATTTGGTTACCTATTTCACCAAGTGGCTTCACAATGCATTAGTAATGATACCCTGAGATCACAAAAGGCACTATATAAACACAAGCCTTTCTTCTAATGACAGCAACGTGCATTTATGAAACCTCTTTGAAGGAGTAATACGTCCCAATGCACTTTACAGAACATTTCACAAACAATATTGGGTAGTATTCAGACAACAAGCTTGTGAGATTCTAAGGAATGTCTTAAAGGAGAAGGATTGGGTGAGAGGTAAAGTCTATAAGACATACATTTTAATAAGGTCTTCTCTCATTCTTCAAAACTCCAATTCATACAACCACAACCAACTCAATGCCTCTTGGGAAAGTGCCTTCATACCCAGAACAAATATAGTAAACCTTCAATGGACTGCCTCCAATGCAAATACATTCTTCCATAAATAAGGAAACAAAACCTGTTCAAAATATTCTAGGCTGTGACCTTACTAGTGCCTTCCATAATTTTTTGCAAGACTTCCCTAATTTCCTACCCTTTAAAACAGAAGCCAACATTCCATATAAAATAATGGGTTTCACAACCAACCTCATGTGCATGGCCAGGTGCTTGAGCATTGACATTCGCAGACATATTGTGGAAATGTTAACCCACCCGTACAGCTGGAAAGACAATGAATGAACAGGGTGGCATGGTGACTCAGTGGTTAGCACTGCTGCCTCACAGCACCAGGGACCCAGGTTCAATTCCAGCTTGGCTGACTGTCAGTGTGGGGTTTGCACATTCTCCCGTGTCTGTGTGGGTTTCCTCTGGGTGCTCCAGTTTCCTCCCACAGTCCAAAGATGTGCAGATTAGGTGGATTGGCCATGCTAAATTGCCCATAGTGTTAGGTGCATATATGGGGAATTGGTCTGGGTGGGTTACCCTTCAGAGGGTCGGTATAGACTTATTGGGCCGAAGGGCCTGTTTCCATACTTTAGGGGATCTAATCTAATCAACAAAACCCTAGTTAACAAGCAAGGAATGAGCACTGAAATAAATTATTTATTCATTTATTAGCTTTTAGTTATATTTATATAACTAAAGTTATATAACTAACAGCTTTCTTTTATCTGATTATAATAATAGGGATATAATATGTTTTCATTATTTGGAAAATGGGTTCTCAAGTAGATGTAAATGGGTTTTGGTTTTCAGTTCTGCAAAGATGTCCTCAAACCTAAAAGTCAAAAATTCATTTTTTTAGCAATGGTTCAAAACATCATTTCCAAGAAATCATGTAATTTAAGCAAAATGATTGGAAAAGCTACCTGGTGAGATTACTGTGAAAGCGTTTACTAAATTGAGCATTTATGGTTCACAGAAAGAGCAGCCAGAGGTCAGAAATAGGGTCAGCATAGAAGAAAAGATCCACGCCAGCAGATATACTGTTAAGCAGTCGAGACTTGTCAAAGTAGCTGTTTAAAAAAAACACTGCTTTTCCTTTCTCTTAGAAGTCAGTAAGAAAAATCAATAACTTAGCCTGTGGCAATCTGTCTTTAGGAGAGACAGTGAATTAGAACTAGTGAATGTGCAGAAACTCGCTGAAAGGAAATGATTGTGTTATCATCAGGTGCATAAAGAAGTTTAAAATGAAAACATGAGTGATATCTCACTGGGTTTGAAAATCTGTAAGGAGTATTGCTGAGAAAAAAAGGGGTGAAACTTTCTATTTGCTGGTCAAAATAAGGTCTTCTGCAATTTTATTTTCTATGGGTTTTAGTTTTCCTTGTTGTAATAAACTTTAATGTCTTTTGTTAAAAGTATATGAACAGCCTCATGTTCAATGATTGACCAACAAGGAACAAGGTAACTAAATTTAAAAATTGGAACTTATGGTCTATCAAGACAGATTTCCCTTGAGAATCTGAATTATCCAGTATTACCATCAACTGGGATCAAAGCACTTTCGATACAAGCTCTGATGAGTCACAGAAACAATTAACAAAGATGGAAGGTAAACATTTACAAGTGGGCAACTGACCCCAACAGTCTTTATCATTCCTGCTTTTGGTTATAACAACAATAGATAGGGACATAAACAATTAACATACTCTCTGGAAGTGGTTCAAATATTGTAATGAAGAAATCGGAGATGAAAAAACATTCAATTCTGGTTGTAACTTACATCTGGTGGGCCACATGCTCTGCAGCAGAAACTTGTCTTTTCCTTCTTTGTATAACTCAACACCTCAGTGAGACATATTTACCATCTACTTTTTTTGGAGGAAAAGGTAGAATGAAAACATTTTTAGTCAGCAGGTTGTTCTGAACCAGAATTTTAAAAACAGAGTAGATCTCTTTTCAAAAATTTAGAATTGCCAGTTGGAGGGAAAAGAGCAGGCGAAGGGAAGGAATTTGTAACTTTGAGAGAGTCAACACAGGCTTGTGCTTCATGGAAGATAAACTGCTGATTCTCACTACAACAACCAAAATATGTTAACTCAAAATCTCGCCACAAGATATGCAGAGCAAGGTAAACCCAGCATCTACTTGCATTTAATGCACAAACTCTCCACTTTTAAAAATTACCCAGCTGTGGAAATTGAAATAATAAATTATTGATGACCAGGAATCTGACTTCAGCTGTCAATCTCCTCAGGTATGATTTCAGACGGTCTGGTGGCTATCATGAGGACAGGACTATTGTGCACCATTAATCATTTTGACGCTTCTTGCAGTAAGAATGAGTCAGAATTTTATAGAGTAGTGGGTTCAGAATGCCAATGTTTAACTTAGAGGTTAGTCGCAGGTTATGAGAACACATATTGTACTTTGGGCGAAAACAGTGAATGACATTGAAAAAATAAACCCATTTAGAGAAGTGTTCCCTTTCCTTGAATTTTGTTTCAAACATATTTGGATTCAACTGAATACAAAGTTTTCCACAAATCAGAGCATTCTAGGTGCACTTTACAATAGATTCCATAAGATATAGAACACAGAAATGGGCCATTTCGCTCACAATAAGTCACCAGTCATACATTCTATTTCTACCATCTTTCTATTGAAATTTAAAATGTGACCATACTGTGGCTTTAAAAAGTGTGTTTTGTCCTAGTTTGTTTAGCATGGTAGGAACAGCAAAGAAGCAGCCACATCATTGGGGGTTTTCTACAGACGCCCTAATAGCAGTAGGGAGATCAAAGAACTCGTAGGCCAGCAGTTTGGAAAAATGCAGATGTAACAGGGTTGTTGTTATGGCTGACTTCAACTTTCCCAATATTGACTGGAACCTCCTTAGTGCAGATGGTTTGGATGGAGCTGTTTTTGCCAGGTGTGTTCAGGAAGGTTTTCTTATTCAGCATGTAGACAGGCCAACGAAGGGAGAGGCCATTTTGTATTTCATGCTCGGCAGTGAGCCAGGGCAGGTGTCAGAACTCACAGTGGGAGAACACTTTGGTGACAGTGGCCATAATTGCCTCACATTTACCATATCTATGGAGAGGGAAAGGAGCAGTTACCATGGGAAGATATTTAATTGGGGAAAAGGAAATTATGAGGCTATCAGACAGGATTTGGGAAGTTCAGATTGGGAGCAATTGTTCCACAGAAATGGCAAAGCAGATATGTGGAGACTACTTCGGGAGCAGTTGTTGCGAGTGACGCACAAATTTGTTCCTCTGATACAGGCAAGAAAATGTAAGATTAAGGAGTCTTGGATGATGAGAACAGAGGAGCTTCTTGTCAAAAGGAAGAAAGCAGCTTAGGTAAGGTAGACAAACAAGGGTCCAAGCACAGTTTTAGAATTGCTACAGGATTGCTAGAAAGGAGCTCAGAAATGGACTGAGAAGAGCCGGGGTGGGGGGTGCATGAAAAAGGCTTGGCAGGAAGGATTAGGGAGAACTCAAAGGCATTTTACTCATACATGTAGAATAAGAGAATGATCAGGGAGAAGGTAGGGCCGGTCAGGGATAGTGTAGGGAATATGTGCATGGAGTCTGAGCAGATAGGGGAAGCTCTAAATGAGAACTTTTCTTCGGTTTTCACAAAGGAAATGGACCTTGTTGTGAATGAGAACTTTGAGGAGCTGGGAAATAGGCTTGAATAGATCAAGATTGAAGTTGATGCGCTGAAAATTTTGGCAAGCATTAAGATTGATGAGTCTCCAGGGCCAGACCAGATTTATCCTAGGTTGCTCCGGGAAGCAAGAAAGGAGGTTGCTAAGACACTGGTGAAGATCTTTGCTTTCTCAGTCTCCATGGAAGTCATACCAGAGATTTGGAGGGAGGTGAATGTTGCTCCTCTTTTCAAGAAGGAGGGGAAAGTGAGGTCTGCAGATGCTGGAGATCAGAGTTGAAAATGTGTTGCTGGAAAAGTGCAGCAGGTCAGGCAGCATCCAAGGAGCATTCCTGAAGAAGGGCTTATGCCCGAAACATCGAATCTCCTGCTCCTTGGATGCTGCCTGACCTGCTGCGCTTTTCCAGCAACACATTTTCACCTCTTTTCAAGAAGGCTAACAGGGAAATCCCTGGCAATTCCAGACCAGTCAGTCTTATATCTGTGGTCAGCAAGGTTTTGGAAAGAATTCTGAGGGATAGTGTTTATGACTATTTGGAAAAGCAGATCATGATTAAAGGCAGAGAGCATGGCTTTGTGAGGGGCAGATCATGTCTCACAAATCTTATTGAGTTCTTTGAGGAGGTGACGAGACTGATCGATGAAGGTCGAGCAGTAGACGTGTTGTATATGGACTTCAGCAAGGCATTTGATAAATTTCCCCACATTAGGCTCATTCATAAAGTCAGGAGGTATGGGATACTGGGTGATTTGGCTGTCTGGATTCAGAATTGGTTGGCTGACAGAAGGCAGAGAGTGG
Source organism: Hemiscyllium ocellatum (assembly GCF_020745735.1). NCBI lineage: Eukaryota > Metazoa > Chordata > Chondrichthyes > Orectolobiformes > Hemiscylliidae > Hemiscyllium > Hemiscyllium ocellatum. The sequence continues at coordinate 33,624,564 of NC_083428.1, read as the reverse complement.
TTGCGGATGGAAAGTATTCTGCCTGGAGGTCAGTGGTGAGTAGTGTCCTAAGGACTCTGTTCTTGGGCCTCTGCTCTTTGTAGTTTTTATACATGACTTGGATGAGGAGGTTGAGGGGTGGGTTAGTAAATTTGCAGATGACACAAAGATTGGAGGTACTGTTAATAGTATCAAGTGTTATTTCAGGCTGCAGCATAACATAGACAGGATGCAGAACTGGGCTGAGAAATGGCAGGTGGAGTTCAACCTGGATAAATGCAAAGTGATGGATCTTGGAAGGTCGAACTTGAATGCTGAATATAGGATGAAAGACAAGATTCTTGGAGGAATAGAGGGATCTAGGTGTTCAAGTACATGGATCTCTCAAAGTTGCCGCCCAAGTTGATAGGGTTGTTAAGAAAGTACATAGTGGTTTTGGCTTTCATTAAGAGGGGGATCAAGTTTAAGATCTGTGAGGTTTTGCAGCAGCTCTCCAGTACCCTGGTGAGACCACACTTGGAATATTGTGTCCAGTTCTGGTCGCCCTATTATAGGAAAGATGCGGAGGCTTTGAAGAGAGTGCAAAGAAGGTTTACCAGGATGTTGCCTGGACTGGAGAGTTTGTTTTATGAAGAGAGGTTGACTAAACTTAGACCTTTCTCTCTGGAGAGAAGGAGGAAGAGAGATGAACTGATCAGGGTATACAAGGTAATGAGAGGCATGGATAGAGTTGATAGCCAGAGACTTTTCCCAGGGTAGGATTGATTGGCATGAGGGGTCATAGTTTTAAGGTGTTAGGAGGAAGGTATAGAGGAGATGTCAGAGGTAGGATCTTTACACAGAGAGTTGTGAATGCATGGAATGTGTTGCCAGTGGTGGTGGTGGAAGCGAAGTCACTGGGGACATTTAAGTGACTGCTGGACCTGCACATGGACAGCAGTGAGTTGAGGGGTGCGTAGTTAGGTTATTCTATGTTGGATTAGGATTACTCCTTGACACAACATCGTAGGCTAAGAAATTCAAATTGTTCAGAACATAAATTCTTGTTGAAATTCTGTGATATTTCAGATGAAACATTTAAAATAGACCTTGTGCCACAGAGCAGAAATGAGCTGATGTTTTAACAAAATATGATCAGTTTCTGCCCAGATTCCTTTATTTTGGTGACATGGCAAATCAAATTTAGACTAGCTAAGGCTAGGAATTCATCAAAATAAAGCATTAAAGCTTGATGTAACTAATAAAAACAGAAAACTACACAATAGGTTGATCATTGAAGCTTTAAAAATACATTATGACTCGGATTTTATTTAATAATAGGAGTTGCCCTAAAATATTAGCAAAAACTGATTGTATGTATCTTTGCAGTGTTTTTTGAAACATAGAAATCAATTATATCACAGTTAGGAAACACAGACAATACACATGGAGTGTACTGCTGGCTCAGTAGATCATTGCTATTCAACTGACTGATAAGTCTCAGCTGATGATAACCAATATGCATATAGAGCTCTACTCAATGACTTTTGAAGGCTTAGTGCTAAATGTTAGGAGGCTTCTAACTTTCCCAACCAGTTGGCAAACATTTAAAACACTCCCATTTTAAAAAAGTTGTAAGATGAGTCAAAGGAGAGTGTTTTTCTTTGTAAATTTGACAGTGCATTAGATCATAAAGATATTGCAGTGAGTGTGATTTTATTTCCATGAATACTTTGTACACCTTGGCTTTGAAGAAGTCAATGACCCTGAGTTATGGTGCAAGTTTTATGTCAGTGCTCCTCCAAAGCTGTGTTTTACTCGTTTCAGCTCAATGACTTTAACCCCTTTATCCTGAAAAGTAGCAGCGCAGATGTTTCCAGCTTCTCTACTAAATAAGACATATCTTGTGTAAGTGCTTCCTTTCAAAATAATCTCACAGATAATTCCCTTCCTAAGATCTTGATGCACAGGGCTTCAAGTTAAAAAAATCCTGGTTTTCTTTCCTCTAAGACTAGTACTAATTGGATAATTCTCTTTAGTTGGTATTCTGCTCCTTTAACAGAATCTGCAGTCAAAAGAATTCTCTGCAAATCCAAAGGTATTCTGATTTGTTAATGTTACTTCCCATTTATAATTCTATTGCTCTCTTTTCAGCACTGCAGGATGATGCATTGCTTATCACTGGACTGCTTGTGACCCCCAGCTGTTCTCCAAAGGACACAAAAGTACACAAAGCTTTTCCTAAAGTATTTCATTACAAAACAAATTTATGATTCATTTTTTTGCCTAGTAATCAAAAAAAATCTAAACACGCAGCTCACTTTGAAAGGGGAATAATACTTATTTTTCTCAAGCAGTTTAATATTTTGAATATATCAAATCATACCATAATTCATATAAATGACATTTTGAGAATATTAATAATCAGGGATGTAAATTATAGCTGGTGAGACAGACCAATATGAAAATAAAATGTTTTAGCAGATTTCCTGACTTTGCAAAATAATTATTATACAGAACAATAGACCAACAATCAAATGAAGCAGTGAGACAGAGAGAGAGAGAAGTAAAGCAGGATCATGGAATGATTCTAGTAGAAAAAGAATACATTATTCATTTGGGAAAAAAAAATCAAAAGATTGATTGATCAAAGAAAGCGATCAGTTCCTGAAATTCCTGGGCAATTCCTGAAATCAGAGACAATGGATAAGATTTTCCATTTCCTAGAAATGGCAAGGCACGTAGCAGGAAGGGTGGTTGCTGGTTGGCAGGAACACTTGAGCAATGAAGTTTTGGTCAGAGAGTTCCATGAGCAATCTGTGCAACCCAGCAACCATCAAGGCCTTTCACCCAGGAAGTCTCCCTGACAGCACTTAATTACCTGTGGTAGGTTTTGTCACAGGTTTGAGCAGCATATCTTTGCTGAACTGCTCGTGTCCCACATTTAGTGCAAAGAACACTAAATATGACTAGTATTTCTCTGCTGGCTCAGTCCTGGAATATATAAGAAGACAGAAAATAAGAACAGGAGCACTCATCTGACCCTTTGAACTTATTCCACTGTTCAACAAGATTGTGGGTCATCAGTTACAGCTTCCTACATTATTCTTATATCCTTTAGTTCCCTTCAGATACAGAAATCTATCAATCCGTGGTTTGAATATAATCAACGTTTAGCAATTTTCTGTGGTTGAGTATTCTAAAGGTTCACATTCTTTTAAATTAAAAATTTAGTCTTCCTCTCAGTCCTAATTGAGACATTCCTTATCATGTGACACTAAATTCATTATGAATACTTGGCTGAGTTCCAAGAGACTCATGTGCATTAGCTCATGGGGTCCACTTAGACACAGTGAAGTGTTTACAAAGGTCTTAAGATGTGAAATTGCATTGTACAACTTTTCATGTTGATCACAGAGGAATTCACATCTCTTTTATAAGGTTAGAGGGACCATAATCATTGTAAAAAATGTCGGATACACTATATTTGCTCTGATCACCTGAGTCATTAATTGTAATTAACAGAGCTTCCTACTATTACCCTTGTGGTACTGCATTAATTATGGTATGACAATATTACTCCCACATGCTATTCATAGTTTGGTAACCAATTCCTAATCCATGCTGATGAATTATTCAAGACCCCTTGAATTTAATGTAATAACCTCTGAACCAGACCTTATTGAATCCAGAAACATATCGTTTGGTTTCCCTTTATCCATTCTGCTCAATACAAACTGAAAGAAAACCTTCAGCAGCTTTGTCAAAGAAGAATTCTTCTTCATAAATCCCTATTGATTTTTCCTGTTCATTTTATGTGTTTTTTAAAGTACCTCATTATCACATGCATAATATTAGATTTTTAACATTTTCATAACTATTGATGTCAATGTAACTGGCCTATAGTTCTCTCTTTTATCTTGCCTTTCCAGTGTTAATAGACATTATTACATTTTCTGTGCTCCAAGTCATGAGGACTATTCTATAGCTTATGTAATTCTGGAAGATCAAAACAAATATCTCCAGTGTCTCTGTAATCACGTGTTTAAAAAGTATTCCAATAGATCCAATTGGAGCTTTGTCGGCATTTTCTTTCTTCATTGCTGCTTGTCTCCATGCTATGAAGTTCATAAATTTCATTAGTCACTTCACTCCCCAATACTGCATAATATTTTTGACTCTTCTGCCATGAAGGTTATATTTGTTTAATATCTCTGCCTCTTCATTGTACCCCATTATAATGTCCTTACCTCTGCCTCCAATTGATCCAATTTTGCACAGAGCACACTTTGCCTTTTGTGCACATGCAAAAGCATTTACGATCGGTTGTTAACATTTCTCATTTACTCTCATTTGCAATTTTCTAAGTGTCAGTCACTTGGTCCCCAGTTTTTGTTCCCAAATTGAGGATGCAGCCAAAGAGGAAGTTCTGGTTCTATTTACCCAACTTTTAAGATGGCCACCCTCACTCCCAATTTTGGTTCTGAGAGGTTAGCTGGGTTCAGTGATCCAGAAAAAGCTGAGGAGGCTGCCAGTTGCCATGGAGTGTTGGACAGACAGGATGCCTTGGAATCCATCACCATACTTAAAAATTAAAATAAGAAAAAATAAAATGTTTCACCACTCTTTACCCTCAAGCTTGCAACTATATGCAGTCCCCATGGCCACAGATGTCACCAGTATCTCTCAATGGCCCTCTGCCCATCCAAAATGGCCCCCAAATCCCAATTCTAATTTATGCTAACACATAGTTTCATCCTTTCCCTTTTCACTTACCATGCCAATGCTTGCCCATGTACAGAGGAACTAAAAGTTTATTTTAAGTTCTGTATTACACATTACAACCTATTGGGAAAATTACTTTCATTCTGAAAACATATTTTAACAGCTCCCCACAGGATTGGATTTTCTTGATAGTTCTTCACACCTCTTGACATTTCCTGAAATGTCTTGATAGTTCCTGACACCGTAAGACCATAAGATCATAAGACATAGGAGTGGAAGTAAGGCCATTCAACCCATCGCGTCCACTCCGCCATTCAATCATGGCTGATGGGTATTTCAACTCCACTTACCCATATTCTCCCCAAACCCCTAATTCCTTGTGATATCAAGAATTTACCAAACTCTGCCTTGAAGACATTTAGCGTCCCGGCCTCCACTGCACTCCGCGGCAATGAATTCCACAGGCCCACCATTCTCTGGCTGAAGAAATGTCTCCGCATTTCTGTTCTGAATTTACCCCCTCTAATTCTAAGGCTGTGTCCACGAGTCCTAGTCTCCTCACCTAATGGAAACAATTTCCAAGCATCCACCCTTTCCAAGCCATGTATTACCTTGTAAGTTTCGATTAGATCTCCCTTAATCTTCTAAACTCCAATGAATACAATCCCAGGATCCTCAGCCGTTCCTCGTATGTTCGACCAATCATTCCAGGGATCATCCGTGTGAATCTCCACTGGACACGCTCCAGTGCCAGTATGTCCTTCCTTAGGTGTGGGGACCAAAACTGGAAGCAGTACTCCAAATGGGGCCTAACCAGAGCTTTATAAAGTCTCAGTAGCACAACGGTGCTTTTATATTCCAACCCTCTTGAGAAAAATGACAACATTGCATTCACTTTCTTAATCACGGACTCAACCTGCATGTTTACCTTTAGAGAATCCTCGACTAGCACTCCCAGATCCCTTTGTACTTTGGCTTTATGAATTTTCTCACCATTTAGAAAGTAGTCCATACTTGTAATCTTTTTTTTCCAAAGTGCAAGACCTCGCATTTGCTCACTTTGAATTCCATCAGCCATTTCCTGGACCACTCTCCCAAACTGTCTAGATCCTTCTACAGCCTCCCTACTTCCTCAGTACTACATGCCTGTCCACCTAATTTCATATCATTGGCAAACTTCACTAGAATGCCCCCAGTCCCTTCATCCAGATCATTAATATATAACATGAACAGCTGCGGCCCCAACATTAAACCCTGCGGGACACCGCTTGTCACCGGCTGCCATTCCAAAAAAGTACCTTTTATCCCAACTCTCTGCCTTCTGTCAAACAGCCAATCCTCAATCCATACCAGTAGCTCACCTTGAATACCATGGGCCCTCACCTTGCTCAGCAGCCTCCCGTGTGGCACCTTTTGGAAGTTTAGATAGATCACATCCACTGGGTTTCCCTGGTCTAACCTACTTGTCACCTCTTCAAAGAATTCCAAAAGGTTTGTCAGGCACGACCTCCCCTTACTAAATCCATGTTGACTTATTCTAATCCGACCCTGCTCTTCCAAGAATTTAAAAACCTCATCCTTAATGATGGATTCTAGAATTTTACTAACAACCGAGGTTAGGCCTATAATTTTCCATCTTTTGTCTTGATCCTTTCTTGAACAAGGGAGTTACAACAGCGATCTTCCAATCATCTGGGACTTTTCCTGACTCCAGTGACTTTTGAAAAATCTCAACTAACGCCTCCACTATTTTCTCAGCCACCTCCCTCAGAACTCTAGGATGTAGCCCATCAGGGCCAGGAGATTTATCAATTTTAAGACCTTTTAGCTTTTCTAGCATTTTCTCTTTTGTAATGGCAACCATACTCAACTCAGCCCCTGTCTCCCTTTAATTGTTGGGATATTACTCATGTCTTCCACTGTGAAGACTGACGCAAATTACTTATTAAGTATTCCGGCTATTTCCTTATCTCCCATCATAGGCTTCCAGCATCAGTATGAAGTGGCCCAATGTCTACTTTTGCCTGTCGTTTGTTTCTTATGTATTGAAAGAAACTTTTACTATCATTTCTAATATTACTGGCTAGCCTACCTTCATATTTGATCCTCTCCTTCCTTATTTCTCTCTTTGTTGTCCTCTGTTTTTGTAGCCTTCCCAATCTTCAGATTTCCCAGTGCTCTTGGCCATTTTATAGGATCTCTCTTTTTCTTTAATACATTTCCTGACTTCCTTTGTCAGCCATGGCTGTCTAATCCCTCCCCGGATCATCTTTCTTTTCTTGGGGATGAACCTCTGTACAGTGTCCTCAATTATACCCACAAACTCCTGCCATTTTTGTTCTACTGTCTTCCCCGCTAGGCTCTGCTTCCAGTCTATTTTCGTCAGTTCCTCTCTCATGCCCTCATAATTACCTTTATTTAACTCTAACACCATTACATCCAATTTTGCCTTCTCTCTTTCAAACGGCAGACTGAACTCTACCATGTTATGATCGCTGCTTCCTAAGTGTTCCCTTACTTTAAGATTTTTTATAAAGTCTGGTTCATTACATAGCACTAGGTCCAGAATAGCCTGCTCCCTTGTTGTCTCCATGACAAGTTGTTCCAAAAAGCCATCCTGTAAGCATTCTATGAATTCCATTTCTTTGGATCCACTGGCAACATTATTTATCCAGTCCACCTGCATATTGAAGTCTCCCATGATCACCGTGACCTTGCCTTTCTGACATGCCTTCTCTATTTCCTGGTACATGTTGTGCCCCTGGTCCTGACCACTGTTAGGAGGTCTGTACATAACTCCCATTATGGTTTTTTTGCCTTTGTGGTTCCTCAATTCCACCCACAAAGACTCCACATCATCCGACGCTATGTCATTCAGTGCCATAGATTTAATTTTGTTCTTTACTAACAAGGCAACTCCACTCCCTCTGCTCGTCTTCCTGTCTTTTCGATAAGTTGAAAATCCTTGGATGTTTAACTGCCAGTCCTGACCCCCCTGTAACCACGTCTCTGTGATGCCTACCACATCATAATCATCTCCATGATCTGTGCCATTAGTTCATCTGCTTTGTTACGAATGCTATGAGCATTCAGGTAAAGTGCCTTAATGCTAACTTTCTTATCATTAGAGATATTGGAAGTCATAAGATGTCCTAAGTTATCCTTCCTTTTTGCTGCATTCCCAGTCTGCCTCGAGTTTAAATCCGCCTGCACATATGCTATCCTGCTGCTTATCTTTCCATTTAACTCCATACTCCCTGTTTCACTTTCTCTTCCCCCCAAATCAGAAGTTTAAAGTCCTACTGACCACTCTATTTATCCTCTTCTCTAGAACATTGGTACCTGATCGGTTCAGGTGGAGACCTTCCCAACGGTACAGATCCCCCCCGCTTCCAAAACTGATGCCAATGCCCCATGAAGTGGAATCCCTCTTTCCCACACCAATCCCTTAGCTACGTGTTTACTTCCCTAATTTTTTTATCCCTATGCCAATTGGCACGTGGCTCGGGCAGTAATCCGGAGATTATGACCCTTGAGGACCTATACTTCAATTTCTTTCCTCGTGCTTGATAATCCCCAAACAGGTCCTCCACCCTAGCTTTGCCTATGTTGTTAGTCCCAACATGGACCAAAACAACTGGATCCTCCCCCTCCCGCTTCAATATCCTTTCAAGCCGGTCGGAGATGTCCCGCACCCTGGCACCGGGCAGGCAACACACCATGCGAGACTCCCGATCCAGCTTGCAAAGGATACTATCTGTCCCCCAATTATAGAAACCCCTATAACCACTATTTGTCTATTTGCTCCCTCCTCTTGAATGGCCTTCTGCACCATGGTGCCATGGTCAGCTGGCTCATCCTGTCCAGAGCCCTTTTCCTCATTCATACAGGGAGCAAGAATCTCATACCTGTTGGACAAGGTCAAGGGCTGAGGCTCCTACACTCCTGAACTCAGGTTCCCCCTACCTGCCTCACTTGCAGTCACACTCTGATGTCCCTGATCACTAATTGAATGTGAATTACTTAATCTCCCAGGTGTGACTGCCTTCTGAAACAAAGCGTCCAGATAACTCTTCCCCCTCCCGGATGTGCCGCAGTGTTTGAAGCTCAGATTCCAGATCATCAACTCTGATCCGGAGTTCTTTCAGCAACCAACACTTGCTGAAAGATGTGGTCACTGCCATTCACAATGGGATCAGCCAACTCCCACATCATACAGCTACAGCACATCACCTGCCTCGCCATCTCTGCTTAGTTAATTACTTTATTACTTTGTATAAATTTGAGTTAAAATATTCTCTGCTATAATCTTTTTCTATAAACCAATTAATGGATAAACCGAAAAAGTAAATTTTTAACCAGTCACAGATAAAGTAATAGAAAATACTTACCTTAACAAACCAGAGTGGTTATTAACTAGGTTAGAGGAGGGCGGTGGGTGGGAGACATTACAGTTGTAGAGTCTCGGGTTTAGCAGCCTTCCTGATTTATATACTCACTGCTTACCTTCCCGGCTGCCTCTCTGGTTGTCGTCACCTCCTCCTGCTGCTCCCGCTCCTTCTGTGAAGAAAAAAAACCACCGCTGCCCGCTACCGGTAAGTAATTTTAAAACAAACTGTCTTACTTTAGCTGCAGTCTTCCGGGTTTGTTTAACCTCAGCTGCTGCTCGCACTCAAAATCTGACACATTTGACAGGTCTTGACAATTTTCGCTGTTCTTCACATTTATTGTCAAGTTTGACATTTTTGACAGTTCATGTCAAGTGTGGCTCTCTTTGTCAGACATGACACTCCTCCGAAAATATTATGCACCTTTAGGCACAATCTTCTCTTCTGTTAAGAATCCCAAAGAGTACCTTGACCACTCGCATCTCAAGTGCACCATCCCCCAGAGGACCCAATGCACCAGAATATTATCCGTATGGGTATCTCCAAAATGGTAATCTAGTTACCCAAACAAATTTACAGAATTAAACCTGCTTTCAATTGATCTAATATTACACACTCCAGATTCCTTACCACAGTGGAGCTGATGATTTAAATGTTCAGCTGCCTACTTCATAGAACCATCTACAAAATCATGTTCAGCAATTCTGCCATTGAAAGAACAGTCCATATATGGAGTATAGTCTTAATATGGGGCTAAATATTATGATGATGAGTATTGGATATTCATCTCAACACACAATTGCTGAAGACCAATGGTTTGGAGGTGTCAGTGTTAGACTGAGGTGGACAAAGTTAAAAATCACACAACACCAGGTTATAGTCCAACAGGCTTCCAAATGAGATGTAAAGACACAAGATGAGTTGAAGATACATTGGTTATGTCACTGGATTAGCAATCCAAACCCCATTTATGCAATGACCATCTCCAAAGAATTGAACCATTGCACTTTGACATTTAATGGCGTTTTCAATGCTGACTCCCTTATTATCAACATCCCAGGGCTCACCATTGACCAGAAACTGAACTAGTTATTTTCTATTCTATACCTAAGATTTTGTACCTAGGTACCCTTATACCTAAGATGTCACTAGGAATGGTAACATTCCATACTTTTCACTGTACTCTTGTATCCCTATAATTGAGCACATGTGACAATAAAACCTAATTCTAAATCTAATTCATAGGCAGGCTCTGGCTACAAGAGGAAGTCAAAGGCTAGAAATCTTATAGCAAGCAACTCACCCATTGATTCTGCTTAATCAGCCCACCAGGAGTGTGGAGTGTGATGGAATCCTCTGTACTTGCTGAAATGAGTGCAGCTCCAACAACACTCAAGAAGCTTGACAACATCCAGGACAAAGTAGCCCATTTGATTTTCACCCTTCCAACATTCTTCAACATCAACATTCACTCATCAACGTCAACTCTTCATCACCAACACACAGTGGTAGCAGTGAGTACAATACACTGTAATAACTCATCAGGCCTCCACTGGCTGCGCATTCCAAACCCCAAGACCATCAAGAAGTAGAAAACTGGTACCAGACGGTATCACCTTCTCCAGGGCATTGAGGGACGGACAATAAACGTGGGCCTATCTGAGCTGCCAACTTCTCATGGACAAATAGTTATAAACAACAAGTCTCATTAAAGGGGGCTGATGGTACAGGAAACACATGTAGGAATGTCTGTCAGTCTTTGTAGATTTGCTTCCCTGAGGCTTGAGTAAAAGGTAATTCTTCATCACACACTAGCTGTTGAAGGTTTCAGACCACAGCAACAGCAGTTTCTCAAGGTTTTCAGGATCTAACATTTGCTATTAAGCTAAAGTTACTCACCAGAGGGGTAAGTGAGGACTGCAGATGCTGGAGATCAGAGCTGAAAATATGTTGCTGGAAAAGCTTCCTGAAGAAGGGCTTATGCCCGAAACGTTGAATCTCCTGTTCCTTGGATGCTGCCTGACCTGCTGCACTTTTCCAGCAACACATTTTCAGCTCACCAGACACATTTTAAACACCTGCAATAGTTTTAGCAATAAATTCCATTCACACTCAAACAATAACTATAAACGTACTTCATATGTATATTTAAAAACACATCCACAACTACTCAGTATGCAAAGAAATAATGTCGCCACAATGTTCAGAATAATTACTCAAGCTTTGCTTTGCGTTTTACTAATTTACCATCAAAGGTGAAAGCATGCATTCCAACTGCATGTGAACATCAGGTCCGTGACCCATGTCCAAAGGCTTTATCTATTACATATTTTACATTTATTAATCAGAGGTGCAATTAGCCATACTTGGATTCTCAATTAATTGCATGTTGCTAATAGTTAATGTAATTGGATAGCTTTGCATTTGACAAGACATACTGTCAATCAGTGGGGCCACAGTTCCTGGTCCAGTCAAATAATGACAGCTGGAGATCATCTACTTGTTAGTACTATCTCTCCAGACAGCAGGACATGCCCGTCTCTGATCTTTCACTTCAGAGAATCAGGTTGCCCAGAAGCAAATTTCAGAGATGTAGCCAGTAGCATTTCCCTGTTGGAAGATAGCTGCTTTGAAAGGCTGACCACCTCAGTGCCAATTGCATATAAAGCTGAAATCCCCATAAAGTCCTAGCTCACTAATAGAGCATCGAAGATGCACAGGAACATATTAAAGCAAAAGCAGCATACAGATCAAAAGGGTTCTGAAATCTCTGTGAAAATTATATGTATTGCTTCAACACTGGTGCAGTTTAGAATCCAACAGAAAACAGTATTCTATGTAAAATTGACATCTTCACTCTGGTAATGATGAGTGCTGTGGCCATGTACAGAAGAAGAGAACACATGGGTGGTCACGCATAGGAGACTTGAAAGTTTGAAAAACAGGAGGACTTTTCCTCTTTTGTAGGGAGACTAGAAAGAGGGAACATAGCTTAAAAAATAAGAGCATTCAAAGGGGTTGGAACTTTTTTTATCAGAAGGTCATATGCCTGTGGATTTCTCTTCCTAAGAGTTCAGTTCTTGAATTTCTTCAAGGCTGAGTTGGATAGATTTTTGATAGATTGGAATACAAGGGACGCAGACAGGAGGGTTGAGTTGAGAATATAACCAGATCAGTCACAGTTAAAACATTGAATGGCAGAATGAACAAAGGCCCCTCAGAAAATTACTCTGAGGAGATAGTCATGGAGAGCAAAGAAAAGACAGGGGGGTTGAACAGATATTGTGCATCAGTCTTTACAATGGAAGATGCTGAAAATATCCCATTAATACTAAGGAATGCAGGAAAGGGATCAAGTACCATACAGTACAGAAGGAGTATTATGCAAACTAATGGGGCTAATGACAGATAAGTAACCTGGACCTGATGGCTTGCATCTGAGAATCTTAAAAGAGGTAGCAGCATAGATTGTGTAATTTTCCAAAAATCTTGAATTCTGAAGAAGTGCCAGAGATTGAAAAACTGCCAATGTGGCACCCCTCTTCAAAAAGAGAGAGAACAAAAAAAGCAGGTAACTTTAGGCATATTAACGTAACATGTATTGTTGGTAAAGTATTGGAATCAATGATTGAGGGAGTGAGAGCAGAATGTTTGGAAAATCAGGCAAAGTCAACTTGGGCTTCATGAAAGAAAAATTGTGTCTCACAAATTAATCAGAGTGTTTTTGAGAAAGTCTCAACCAGAGTGGATAGAGAGCAACCAGTCAATGTGTCATATTTGGACTTCTTGAAGGTGTCCAACTAGGTACCTCACATAAGATTAAATTATAATATAACATCCCAAGGTGTTGTAGGTAGGATATTGCGGTGAATAGAGAATTGGCTATTGGGCAAGAAACAGCGAGTGAGGATAAGCTTTTACAGGTTGGTGACCTGTGATTGGTGGAGGTCCACAGGATTCAATGCTGGCAACCTTTTACCATATATATTAATAAGGTAGAGGAAGGAAGTGACTGTACTGTAGCCAAATTTGCAAATGATACGAAAATAAGTGGTTAGACAAGTTCTGTGAACAGTTTACAGAGAGATATCGATACCTAAATAAGTGGGAAAAATGTAGTTGGCAAATGGAGCATGATGTGGAAAAATGTGAAGTTTTTCATTTTGGAAAGGACGACAAAAGAACAGTATGGTTTAAATGGAGAAAACCTGCAGAAAGCTGCAACATAAAGAGACTTGGGGATAATTGTACACAAAACACAGATATCTAATATATAGGTACAGCAGGTAATCAGGAAGGCTTAATGGAATGTTGGCCCTTGCTTCAAGGGAATTGAAGAATAACAGTAGGAAGGTCTTACTGCAACTGTCCAAGGTCATGGTGAGACTACATCTGGACTATTACAAGCTGTTTGGTCCCCTTGCTTAAGGGAAGACATTATTTCATTGGACACAGTTCATAAGAGTTCACTACAATGATCCTTGGAGGAATTGTCTTAAGAGCAAAGATTAAACTGGTTGGAGCTCTAATCATGAGAATTCCAAAGAATTAGAGATGATCTAATTGAAACATATAGGATTCTTAAGGAAAAAAAGGTAAATGCTGAGAGGACGCTTCTCCTCATGGGAGAGTCTAGGACCAGAGGTCACAATCTCAGAACAAAGAGGTGCAAATTAAAGACTGAGATGAGAAGGAATTTCTTCTCTCCGAGGATTGTCCATCTTTGGAACTCTATGCCACAGGGAGCTGTAGGATCAGAGTCCTTGTGCATATTTCAGACTGCGATAGACAGATTCTTGACCACTTGGGGAATCAATGATTATGGGGATAGGGCAGGAAAGTGGATGTGAGAGATTCAGAGCAGCCATGACCCTATTGAATGGCTTATCCTGTTCCTATTTCTTATGGTCTAATGGTAGAGAGGCTCAAAGGCCTATACATCCTCCTGAGCCTTCTGTTGTTCTGTTTGTATAGGACAGCTAACAGCTTCAGGAGGTAGGAGGAGAAAACTCAGCATGAGCTGAACCATACTAACAGCTATAATGTTCAAATGGAATGTCAAATGGGAAGTCAATGAGGTACTCAAGTAATATTTGTTTTTTAGAAAAGGATTTGGGCTAACATAAGCTATGGTGCCCCACGGTAATACACTGCTCAGATATTATTCACATCCACAATGACATACATTGACTTGATTTCCCTAACTCATTAAGATGAAAACCTTTATCCTCCAACCATTTCCTCTGCTGCCATATTCCACCTTCTATTTGCAATGTCCTCCAAGCTTGCATCCCATTCAATGTCCTTTTGATTCCTCAACCTGACATATCGTTCATCTCCCTCCTTCTCTTGCAATTGTTAGTCACATCTCATTCACCTCAGAGCAGCTATTTTCTGGAATTCCTTCTCTAAGAAGTTCCTGAACACCTGTTTCTCCAACCAAAGGCTTTTGGTCAAATTTCCCACCGTTGCTCTGCATTAAGGTATTTTTATTTTATTCTTTGCTGCAACACGACCTCCCCAACCTTACTCCCTATGCACACACACACACACACATACACACACACAAACACACACTACTTCATTCTGGAATATTTTCTAAGTTCAGGTTTGATTTGTAAAATATTCCTCATAAATATATTGCCATGTTTGATCTGTTCAGAGGAAAATTTGAAACTACCGACCCCTGAAACAAAAGGCTCTCCTTAATCCTCAGCTAATGAAGAATTGTGGGTTCTGCGGCTCAGAATCTGCTCTCAGGAACTTTCCCTCAGGCAATTAAACAAATGTAATAGAGTCCCTGATAGATTGTATACCTGCTTTCAAATAAGACTAAATTGATGGGATTTAATCCTTCAGAGGGAACATTGTACATGGAAGTATACTAAATGAGAATGATAAAAATCCATGATTGAATAGATTGTATAGGGAACATGGGCGTGCCCAAAGAAGTGGAATAGTGTACCTGATGGGGTAAACGCAAGCCTGGTTAGCTAGTTGGTTAACAATATTGTGTTTAATAACACTGAAGGAATGGTTCAACCATTGTACAGGCTGGGGTGGCTCTAGAACTTGCATCTTCTATTTGCTTCACTATCGTTTCATGAACAGGCTGTTAAATGTGGAGATGTATGGACCGCCATGATGTGCAAAGCTCGGACACTATGAGGAAAGAGCAAGGGAGAGATGAGGAATATGGAAGTTCTAAAGATGAGTCATATTACATTCAATACAGGCTAAATCTTACCTTTGTTTGGCTAAGTCCAAGTTGCATCAAGCTTTTAGATGGCTTCTCGTCATGAGGCTTAGCAAGTTTTCTCGCTATTTCTGACCAAACTGCCCTCATTAATTACTCACTACAACACTACAGTGTCTCTAATATCTGATTTCCACCCCATCTTACCACGTACTGTTGCCAGAACAACTCTCCTTTCAACAGAGCTCCCAGAATTCACTTTTGTCCCTTGTACCCATATTATCTTTAAAAGCCCTTTGTACATCTGGACAAACACCATCAGCCCAGAGCTGCCCTGTACAGGTTCCTGACATTTGCCCCAGACATGGCAGATGGGGAGAAATCGATGCTGTACCTGTGGGCAGGGTCCTGGAAGTCCTGCTGAATGGGGTGGTGCACAGGCAGGGCTCCCTCTGCCACCAGGAACAGCCGTGACGGACATGACACTAGATCATGGCAGCCTGGTCTTAGGTTGCCATTTGGGTTAAAGCAGTCTTGGCTGTTTATAGGAATGCCCAACACTGTAGAATGATCAATGCCCTCCTCAGCTCTGCCAAGGTAAGTGCCATCATCTTCCCTCTGATACCTCGCACTCACCCTGTCTCTAATATAACACCCACATCCCATCACTCACCCACTCTCACTATTGCTTGTGGTATCGACCTCACTCACTCTCACCCACCCCAACCCCGACATCGCTAACTCTACATGCCATCTGCACTGCTTGCTCACTCGATCGGGACACCTCTCCATCTCCACCAACAATAATAAATGTGCCACTCATTTTGGTCTTCTTCAATGCCTGCCCCTTATTCATTCCGTGAGGACAAAAACCCACAGTGGGTCACAATAGTCAGGACAATCGGCATAACATCTGTCATTCAGCTCCTCACCGCTTATATGGAGAGAATCCTGATTCTGACCATGCTGAGCAGGCCCTTGACTGGTGTCAGAGGCTGTGTTTGACTTATTGTGCTAGGATCATGAGAGCTATTCCCCTTGACTGGACTGGGATCTGCTGACAACAAGCTTCCTGGCTTTGTGGCTGTGCTAAAGGGCACAGCAAATCAGCAGTAACTTAAGCCAGGCCGAGGAGGCACTGTGGAAAAAGGCAAGGCAATGCAAGGCAGGGATGTTGTGAGGATCCAGGTCAGCCCAGCATAGGTAAACACTATGACAGTAAGTGAAATGGACCAGTCCAGGAGCTGAGTTTGTGTCCCTCTGCACTCAGTGTCCTTGCTGCAGCAATACAATGAGAGTTACTAATGCAGCCTATGATGCAGCATTGAAGTGCAATGGAGCTCTGTAAATGGGATGCAAGATGTGCCATGAGGGTTCCTCAATGCAATCAAGTGCTGTTGATGACCAGTGTCCAATATGGAGGTCCTTTACAACAAGCAGTGAGCTGAATCTACCAGCTACATGTTCTGGTTTCTCTGGTAAGTTTTTCCCAACATCTATTTAGCTTGGTTAGTTTGGTAAGAAAAGATGGTGAATACGAACAAGGTGAGTTATGCCATTAACTAGCAGTAATCCCCAGCAACCGGAATCTTGCCATGTCACCTGTGGAAAGCATAGTTCTGCACTTGCACAATCTCACCATAGCCATGTCATTCAGACCATGGTACAATTCCACCTGTTGACTCTGGTCAGGGCAATGGTTCCTCAGTCATGGTACCAAAAGTAACTCAGCTGTACAAAGGAGGAAGAAAAAGAACAGCAGAACAATAGTTAGGGGAATTTCATCATCAGGGTATCAGGCAGGATTATCTGTGGCAGTAGTTATTGTAATTCCAGGATAGTGTGCTGCCTGTCTGGTACCAGGTCCAAGGATGTCACAGAACAGCCGCAGAACATCATTCGAGGGAGAGGGTGGATCAAGTGGATGAGGGAGCAGTGGTCCGAAAGTTAGTGCTTCCAAATAAGCCTGTTGCACCATAACTTGATGTTGTGTGATTTGAAACTGCTGTCAATTAGTTTACTTTGTAGTGAATGCTGCATGCATTCAGATACAGAGCCTTTAGTTTTGTCTCTTTGTTGTCTTTGTAACATCCGCTCTTGATGTTTCATGTATTCTTAGATTTTTCTTCTCTTTATCCCTTCATGCTATTTTCTGATCTTCATTTTCCATGTGACTATCTTTCTCTCCTGCTTTGATTCTACCACTTGATTTGTTACATTTACTCAATCTTGATGTATTGTTGTTTAGTTGTTTAGTTTGAAACCGTCCCTATTTCCATCGTTGTATAGTTTGCTGGATTGTTGTGGTCCCAGTAGATGCAAACCACCTCTTTGGTATAGCCACTTTTCTTAGAATTGATGCCAGTCCCTGATGGACCAGAGCCCATTTCTCCCACATCAACCGAAGAACAATCTATTAATTTAAATAATCTTATGTGCCATCTGCCAATTGGCATGTAGCTCAGGTAATAATCCAGAGAGTATTATCCTCTTTATCACTCCATTTAGTGGCTAGCTTCTCATTCTGTCCATGCAGGCCACATTCCTAGCACTACCAACATTGTTGGTACCTACATGGACAGCAACTTTAGGATCCTCCCCTCCCGTGCTAAGCTCTTGTTCAGCCCTGAGCAGATACATAAACCCTGGCAATAGGCAGGCCACACAGTGTTCTGGACTCTTCCTCCCTTCACTATACTTACCACAACTATCAACACACTCCTTTTTGTTCCTCCGCACATG
The DNA here is from genome assembly GCF_020745735.1 of Hemiscyllium ocellatum. Taxonomy (NCBI): domain Eukaryota; kingdom Metazoa; phylum Chordata; class Chondrichthyes; order Orectolobiformes; family Hemiscylliidae; genus Hemiscyllium; species Hemiscyllium ocellatum. The sequence continues at coordinate 33,606,555 of NC_083428.1, read as the reverse complement.
AATGGCTTCTGTCCCACAGCCATTGTTAGTTACTCATCATCCTCGCTTTCATTCAGACAAACTGAAAGAACCTCAAATCTATTGGATAATTACAAAGGCTGAGGCTTCTACATGTTTGTTATGCAGGTACCCTCACCTGCCTCACTCATAGTCACAACCTCCTTTTCCTGACACCTGGCGAAATCAGAAGGCCTTATCCTAAAAGATATAGCGGGTTTCCAGTACAAAATATCCAGGTAACCGTTTCCTCAACCGTTGATGTCTTACATTGTAGTTTGGTCTCCGGTTCATAAACTCTGAACTGAAGCTTCTTAATCTACAAACACTGACTGCAGATGTGTTTGCCTTAGGTCATATTGGCTTCCAGGTGCTCCCATTTGCTGTAGCTGTGATACATCACCTTCCCTGCCATCCTTGAAATGTTTCAATTAACTCCTTCGAGAGTTTATTTAATTGTTTGTTTTTATTTTTATATTTTATTAACTGTACAGCCAGCTCCTGTACTATCATAAACCTTAGGATTAGAATAGGCCTTAACTGTTTTCCAAATACAAGCCAAACAGGTGGCTTCTTCCCCTGTAATAGAGGGAAAATCAATTCCTAGAGGGTAGAAAAATAAAAGAAGCAAAGCAACTGGCACCTCCTCATCTTCCTCATCGAACTCCCTTATCCACCACATTGCCAACATTCTGGTCAAAGTCACACTCTTGGTATCAAGAGTACCAGTTATGTCAATTATGTGTGAGCCACAGGAAGACTATTTCTAATGGACTAGATGGCTTTTTCACATATCAAGTGTTTTATTTTGTCTGTGTCTCTGGTCGTTACCAAGGGACAATGAGCTTTAGGGGATGTGGACGGTCCAGTTGGGCGGAACTGATTCACTTTGCAAATGTCGAAGACGTCTTCTTGACATTGCAACATCTTGACTCTTGATGGGCTTTGCAGCGAGTGCTGGGAGAATCATTAGCTCATTCTGTTCAAATTATCCTCTGCTTTGACATTGCTTTTCTGCATCTCAAAATGTTAGCTGCAATTTTTGAAGTTTCTGGATCACTGGATGACCAATTCATTTAAGTAATCTAGGTTTCCTCCCTGAGTATTTGCACTTTAATGGCTGAGAATTGAATTGACAATTCGAAAGAAAATAGCAGCTTCAACAATATAATTGCGGAACAGTGCAAGTACGAAAGGTCTTTTAAAAGGTAACTGCAGCCATTGAGCATGGCCACACCAAATATTGGTGTTTAATAAAAAATGAGGTCTGCAGATGCTGGAGATCACAGTTGAAAATGTGTTGCTGGTTAAAGCACAGCAGGTTAGGCAGCATCCAAGGAATAGGAAATTCGACGTTTCGGGCACAAGCCCTTCATCAGGAATGAGGAGAGGGTGCCAGGCAGGCTAAGATAAAAGGTAGGGAGGAGGGACTTGGGGGAGGGGCGATGGAGATGTGATAGGTGGAAGGAGGTCAAGGTGAGGGTGATAGGCCGGAGTGGGGTGGGGGCGGAGAGGTTAGGAAGAAGATTGCAGGTTAGGAGGGCGGTGCTGAGTTGAGGGAACCGAATGAGACAAGGTGGGGGGAGGGGAAATGAGGAAACTGGAGAAATCTGAGTTCATCCCTTGTGGTTGGAGGGTTCCCAGGTGGAAGATGAGGCGCTCTTCCTCCAACCGTCGTGTTGTTATGTTTTGCCGGTGGAGGAGTCCAAGGACCTGCATGTCCTCGGTGGAGTGGGAGGGAGAGTTAAAGTGTTGAGCCACGGGGTGGTTGGATTGGTTGGTCCGGGCGTCCCTGAGGTGTTCTCTGAAGCGTTCCGCAAGTAAGCGGCCCATCTCCCCAATGTAGAGGAAGCCACATCGGGTGCAGCGGATGCAATAGATGATGTGTGTGGAGGTACAGGTGTACTTGTGGCGGATATGGAAGGATCCCTTGGGGCCTTGGAGGGAAGTGAGGGAGGAGGTGTGGGCGCAAGTTTTACATTTCCTGCGGTTGCAGGGGAAGGTGCCGGGAGTGGAGGTTGGGTTGGTGGGGGGTGTGGACCTGACGAGGGAGTCACGAAGGGAGTGGTCTTTGCGGAACGCTGATAGGGGAGGGGAGGGAAATATATCCCTGGTGGTGGGGTCCGTTTGGAGGTGGCGGAAATGACGGCGGATGATACACTGTATACGGAGGTTGGTGGGGTGGTAGGTGAGAACCAGTGGGGTTCTGTCTTGGTGGCGGTTGGAGGGGCGGGGCTCAAGGGTGGAGGAGCGGGAAGTGGAGGAAATGCGCTCCTCCACCCTTTAGCCCTGCCCCTCCAACCGCCACCAAGACAGAACCCCACTGGTTCTCACCTACCACCCCACCAACCTCCGTATACAGCGTATCATCCGCCGTCATTTCCGCCACCTCCAAACGGACCCCACCACCAGGGATATATTTCCCTCCCCTCCCCTATCAGCGTTCCGCAAAGACCACTCCCTTCGTGACTCCCTCGTCAGGTCCACACCCCCCACCAACCCAACCTCCACTCCCGGCACCTTCCCCTGCAACCGCAGGAAATGTAAAACTTGCGCCCACACCTCCTCCCTCACTTCCCTCCAAGGCCCCAAGGGATCCTTCCATATCCGCCACAAGTTCACCTGTACCTCCACACACATCATCTATTGCATCCGCTGCACCCGATGTGGCTTCCTCTACATTGGGGAGATGGGCCGCTTACTTGCGGAACGCTTCAGAGAACACCTCAGGGACGCCCGGACCAACCAACCCAACCACCCCGTGGCTCAACACTTTAACTCTCCCTCCCACTCCACCGAGGACATGCAGGTCCTTGGACTCCTCCACCGGCAAAACATAACAACACGACGGTTGGAGGAAGAGCGCCTCATCTTCCGCCTGGGAACCCTCCAACCACAAGGGATGAACTCAGATTTCTCCAGTTTCCTCATTTCCCCTCCCCCCACCTTGTCTCAGTCGGTTCCCTCAACTCAGGACCGCCCTCCTAACCTGCAATCTTCTTCCTAACCTCTCCGCCCCCACCCCACTCCGGCCTATCACCCTCACCTTGACCTCTTTCCACCTATCACATCTCCATCGCCCCTCCCCCAAGTCCCTCCTCCCTACCTTTTATCTTAGCCTGCCTGGCACCCTCTCCTCATTCCTGATGAAGGGCTTATGCCCGAAACATCGAATTTCCTATTCCTTGGATGCTGCCTGACCTGCTGTGCTTTAACCAGCAACACATTTTCATCGGTGTTTAATATACAAGGTCTGTCTCTAATCCTGTCCCCTGAGGTTACCAAATTTTGACCACTTTCTTTTCTGCAAACCAAGAGTATTTTTACATTGGACGAGAGTCATTAACTGCTTCCAAGAGATCAGAAGAAATCATTATTGCAAATTGGCTGGAATTTACAGGCCCTCACCAGGCGCTTTTATTGAAGGGGGGCATATAAAATAGGAGAGGTAGCTATCTCACCACCATCCCCTCCATCTCCAAGCTCTTGCACAGACAGAGAGAGAGAGCTATCTGTCAGCTCACTCCCTCTTCAGCCCACTGTGGTCTTTCACTGTTCAATAAAGGGATGATTAGTGGCTTAATTCTGCCTCCACCATTGTTGTTTAGTAGAGGACAGAGAGAAATGGTCAGACCCCATTATCACTATCTGAGGTGAAAAGGCAAGAAGGAAGAGGGTTCATCCTTTGGTGTTCTCCTGTATGTGTCAGGCTCACGCACACAAGATGTTACCCTCACTCCTTTGTAGCTTTAGTCTTCCAAAACTCTTCCCCTCCACTTTCAGGGTTCATGATATCACTGCCACCCAAAAAGACTGGAATAACTTTAGTTTTGGTACTTCCACCACCTTGCTGCAGAGAATCCCTCAAAATCTCAACAGTGGTCACTAATGAACTCTGGCAGTGATGGTACAATGCAGCTACTGGATCATCAGAAAGCCTGATGGTTCTCGAGAACAGAACTGAAGAAAATGAGTTACAGTTAGTGTTATGGTTAGGGTTAGAGTTAGTTTTAGGGTTAAGGTTGGATTAGGGTTAAGGTTGGATTAGGGTTAAACCACTTCCCCCTCCTCTGCACCACTCATAATATTCCTCCCAATGCTTTTCACTCTGAAATTTGGCTTGTCTGTACATTTGGTGTGACAAAATAACTTTTGCTTTTACTGTTCTGCTTTCAGGCCAAATTCCCAAATTTAAAACACCAGCAAAGTTCAAACGGTTAAGCAACAAGATTTGAATCGATTACTGGTCAGTTGACTAGGAAAAAGTAAGGACTGCAGATGCTGGAGGTCAGAGTTGAGTGTGTGGAGCTGGAAAAGCACAGCAGGTCAGGCAGCATCCGAGGAGCAGGCGAATCGACGTTTCAGGTATAAACCATTCATCAGGAATTGAAGGGCTCGAAATGTCGATTCTCCTGCTCCTCGGATGTTGCTTGACCTGCTGTGCTTTTCCAGCACCACACTCTCGACACTGGTTAGTTGACACCAAGTTTGCACGTTGACTGCCTGGAGATTAAAGGAGGAATTGAAAAATCAAATATTTTTGAGCTTCTGCAGAAGAGTTAGAGATAAGAAATAATGCAATACCTGAGCACTGGATCAGGTATGTCAGGAGAAAGTTCAAATTTCACTCAGCATAAATCCAACCTTCTCATTGCTGCTGAAATGAACCCATTTTCATTTCATTCGGCATTGTTGATTTAGGGCCATGTTAAAAATCTATCTCAGCAGGAGTTTATAATAATAGGAAGTAACTCATCCATCGTTCATGGTTTTAGTGTTTTTAAATCCTAGATTTTCCTACATTTTATCATACTTTTTATCCTATCTAAGCCCAAACCCAATATTCCTATTAAGTACAAGTCCTGCTTCAGTAGCCCAAGCCCCAGGTAGCAGTATTACTTCATTCTATAAGCACCTTTGATGTAAATTCTATTTTTGTAGGAATGCAAGAATATGAGTTAGGAACAGGGGCTAGCCATATGGTTTTTAAAGCCTGCTGCATCATTCAATAAGATCTGATTGATGGCCTCAGCCCCACTTTCCTGCTTGCACTCCACTACCTTGAGTTCCTTGCCTCAACAATATATCTAACTTAGCTTTGAATAAATTTGTTCCAAACCCAGGTTACTACTATTTTCCAGGGAAGAAAATTCCACTTTTTAACAGGAGAGGGGAAAAAAAATCCTTATCTTTTTCTTGATGATTGGCCATTTATTCTTAGGTTATGTACCCTGCATCCCCTACCAGAATCTGCAATGCCAAATCTCCTCAAGGTCTTGTATGTTTCAATAAGAACTTTGATTTTCTTAAGCTCCAATGGATATAGCCCTAATCTGTTCAAGTGTATTTCATCAGATAAACTCTTCAACCTAAGAACGAAGTGAGTAAACATGTTTTATTATAAAGCAATTTTTTTTCAAATAAGGAGAAACAAGGCTCTAAATTATGCTCCAAATGTAGTCTCAGTAATATCTTGTACAAATGCTGTAAAAATTCCCTACTTTAATGGTTCATTCTCTTTACAATGAATGACACAATTCCAATTGGCTTTTGAACAGTTGCAGTGCCTGCTTAATAACTTTATGTGATGCATGGCCCAGTACACCCAAATCCTTCTGTACTACTAAGTCCCACAATCTCACTCCATTTCAATAATACGTGATTTTTCTATTTCTCCTGCTAAAATCAACACCTCCATATTTCTGACAATTTTTGCCCACTTATTGAATCTATCTAAATCCTTTTGTGAATTGTCTATCTCCTCTTGACAACTTATATTTTCTTGCTGTCATCGGAAATTTTAATGACCGTGAAATCCTCACCCAAAGTATTAATGTTGATGCAAATAATTCAGGATCCAACACCTTGCCCTGTGGACTCCTCTATGCTTTGATCAATTCGTTATGCATGTTAATATGTCATACCCCTAAACCATCTGCCCTTCCCTTCTACAGCAAACTTTGATGGGACAACTTTACAAATGCCTTTTGAAAATCCAAGTATTTTGACAGCCATTAAATATCTTGGATTCTTTTGAAGGAACATTGTTGTTTTTATTTTATTGGTACTGCCCTCTGGGAATTCTTAGATTGAAAACATAGTCCAAAGATAACCAACTCCACTGTTTGCATAGTGCATAAAATAGTGTCCAGCAACAAACAGAGTCATACAAACCAAATATATCCTGGGCATTCAGCTATTTAGCTGATTCAAATTGAACAAGAGTACTTATGTTACAATTAGCCGCACTGTCTTGAGCATGGTAGGAGGTGTTTCTGATCACTGTCCTGTGAATCAATGCTACAAAACATATATGTGTTTATTGGAGGTGACATTATAAAGACATTTAGTTGCAATGCCCTTACTAACAGTTTCACTATGTCCACACATGAAGGCATCCAGTTGAGATAGAAAAATAGCTGGCATCTGAAATACCTCAGGAATTCTCCAGAGAATTTGTCAGAATGATATATAGCTCATTGATACTGCTGATAAAAATGAAAACTGGGCTCCCTTTAGGAAATTATTATGCAAACATGACTCAAGGTCTGCTTCACCTAAAGAAAGAGCTTCATGAACATTTTTATATTGAGTCTTACAAAAGGTTAGAATCTCCTGATGTGCTGAGATCAGCAATCCCCATCCAAGGAAATCTCTGACATTATAACATCCCACCCCCCAAAATTAGGAACTCTCCAACAATTTTTCCACCCACCAGCCTCTCTCCTGACAACACCTGTTAAATTTCCCCTTAGCTGCTGCCTTGCTTTGCAGGATTCCCCAGCAAACCAGCCCCCAGCCTGCAAGTCAGTTAAAAAAAATCTGCAGGTAACCTCGTTAAAAATCACACAACACCAGGTTAGAGTCCAACAGGTTTATTTGGAGGCACTAGCTTTTGAAGCACTGTTCCTTCATCAGGTAGTTATGGAGCAAAGTGGCTGATAGCCATGTTCAGTATTCATGGCGATGGCCTCAACCAGGACCTTGGGTTCATGTCACACTACAGGTGACCCCACCGCACTACACACACACACACACACACACACAGATCCTCTCTCATACACAAGCTCTCTCTCATAAACTCACACATACATTCCCACACGCACATGCACATACACACTCTCTCACAGACTTATACTCCTTTACACAGATACTCATACCCTCTCACATACACATACCCACATGCACACACACACATTTGTATTTGCAGAATTTTATTTTGCACAAAAATTGCATGAATCCATGTAAAATTTTGTAAATCTTTTTTTAGAAATAGTATCAATTGAAAGAATTGAAACCAACATGCCCATTCTAAAAGGTGGCAGTGGGCGGCACGGTGGCAGTGGGCGGCACGGTGGCACAGTGGTTAGCACTGCTGCCTCACAGCGCCTGAGACCTGGGTTCAATTCCCAACTCAGGCGACTGACTGTGTGGAGTTTGCACATTCTCCCAGTGTCTGCGTGGGTTTCCTCCGGGTGCTCCGGTTTCCTCCCACAGTCCAAAGATGTGCGGGTCAGGTGAATTGGCCATGCTAAATTGCCCGTAGTGTTAGGTAAGGGGTAAATGTAGGGGTATGGGTGGATTGCACTTCGGCGGGTCGGTGTGGACTTGTTGGGCCGAAGGGCCTGTTTCCACACTGTAAGTAATCTAATCTAAGTAATCTAATCTAATCTTAACAAATAATCCAGATATTTTTCAATATGTAATTTCAGTTACACCACACTGTAAACTTTTGTTATAAATTCTGTGTCTTACAATCTTATAGTCCACAACCACCTGATGAATGAGCAGCGCTCTGAAAGCTAGTGCTTCCAAATAAACCTGTTGGACTATAACCTGGTGTTGACTGATTTTTAACTTTGTGCACTCCAATCCAACACTGATGCCACCAAATCAAAATGAACATAATCATTGTAAAAGATGAAAGACTCAAGCTAAATTTGTTTAATATTTCATTCCATGACACTGCAATCCTGTTGTTATAAATTCGGAGTTGTATGATTCTGCTCCACAAATACTTGATAAAGAAGCAGTGCTTCGAAAGCTAGTGCCTCCAAATAAACCCGTTGGACTATAACTTCGTGTTTTGTGATTTTTAACTTTGTCCACCCCAGACAACACTGACTCCTCCAAAGCAGGTAATCTAGGAATCTCCAGACCTTGAAAAACAATCAATCTCAAGCATGGAGTGCACCATCAGGCTGAACACCAAGCCCTGGTCATGGTGGGTGAATGGAATGCATTGCCAGCAGTGGAAGTAGAGTCAGATACATGAGGGACATTTAAGCGACTCTTGGATAGGTACACGGATGATAGTACAATGTAGGTTAGTTGATCGTTGGATAGGATGAAAGGTCAGCACAACATCAAGAGCCGAAGGACTTGTATTGTGTTGTGCTGTTTTATGTTCTAAAGCACAGAAAGTACTACATGCATCCAGACTTTCAGGAGGAGTCACTGGATGTCCCTCAGGAACAGGAAGACTAGCTAATTTTCTTCTACTTTCAGAGATTCCTGAGTGTAATTGTTAAGCTGCAATTCCATGACTTTGAATGTATCTTCATCCACTGAGTCAGAGACTGGGAGTTGGTGCAGATGGCCAGAACAGGTAGGCATGTACCTAATGTCTCAGGGGACACCACACAGATCACTCCCACCAGTGGGAAAAATAGTCCCCATTTAGTCAGGAGCAGGAATATGAGAAACCCATCTATTGGTTCATTAATGATTCATGCAGAGACTATTATCTTTAGATGGTAATGAGTCAATGAGGAAGATAGGGTGAGATGGCAGAATTGAGATTCTCAGCACAGAGAGAAGAAAGCCTAATCCTCCAACCAAGTCTAAATTGGTGAGATGAGTATCTCAATAGTGAGCAGCAAGAGACCTATTTGCATCCATTCGAGTGTATTATTATCCCATTATGACCAAATCACGCCTCATTGACAAGTAGTTTCCCATTTTCCCACCAGCCAAATAGAAACTAGACAGTTCAGGGCATGAGCAGCTGTCTTTTAACTCCAGTTCATCGCTTCCTTCTCTGGGTCTCCATCTTGGACAGCAGGGTCACCACATTTCTGATCCATTTATAATATGCTGCTCTTTAGCAACACATCAGAAACTGCCTCCTGCTGCTGTGCACGATACACATATTTGTATGAGCTTGTTCATTACTGACAACAAGGGGCCTTCTCTTGCTGGGGCTGAGCAAGGTGCTTCGTCTCCGATTGCCAGTGACTTGAGGCATTTCTTCCTCGACCAGTTATAGAGACATGGCAGTGACCTGCTCACAGGGTATGGAGCTGACTCTCCTCTAGCTGATGTAGCCTTGGATATGTCAGTCTCTGAGTTGGTGGAGGGCACAGGAGGCAACCTCCCTGGTATATCCTCTGAGGGATCCATGCACGGAGCCATCCTTGGGGGTACAGATGGGGAGTCTAGTGGGACCACCTGTTTGTGGGTAGAGATTGTGCAGATTCCACTGGTGCCTGCAGAAGACAAAAGAGAAAATGAGTCATGCAAAAGGAGTAGATTCAGGAGTGTGCAGAGTATAATTCATCACAGCCATCATGGGAGAGCCGCACAGTTATGGAGAATGATTTTTCATTGGTTTCCCGGACGTGGAGGTTTTAGCATCATTACATGAACAGTTGCAGGGCAAGGATTTTCTCTTCCAAAGGGTGAGCAGATAAATTTCAGGCACAGCTTCCTGGCTTTTTTTTTGCCCTGTTGTAGGCTACGTTCTCCTGAAATGAGACAAAGGGTGGGATTAAGTGAAATAAAAATGGCTGGCAGTGTTACTGCTGGCGCAGTGAGGTATCCCAAGTGAATGAGCAGACAGCACAGGCATGGAGGGATAGCAATCTGGGAGATTAGACAGGGTGAGAGAGAACGAGAGGTGATGCTGCATGCACAAGTGAGAGCGTTAGATCGTGAGCCTTGGTGCGATGTGGGGCAGCAACAGAGTTAGAGTGAGTACAAGGTGTGAGCGGAAAGAAGATGGTGGCACTGCCAACACTCGCAGAGCAGAAAATATTATTGGCTTTTGTGTGGCACTGCTGGGCATCTGGAAAATGGAAATAGAAGGGTTGCAATTCGTACCCATATTCCTTCATTGTCATATCAGTTAGTCAGCAAGAACATGTACCTTAATCATACTCTGACAAATTACTCTTACCTTCTGCTATTTTCCACAATAAGAATTTTTTCAGTCTAAAAGGTTTTTTCTTAATTTTAGTTTTATTACCTGTTGTTATATTATGATGAAAAGAATCAAATAGTGAAGGATGGATCTAAAATAGATCTTTATTCACTTTTAAAGCATTTATTGCTGGAAATATATATTTTTGACTTGTAGCCCCCTAATCTAACCAGTACATAACATTGACTCCCTCTAACTCTAATGCAGTATGGCAACAATGTATGCCTCTTTTGAATTGATTTGATCTATTGCCGCCACATGTGCTTAGGTGCAGAGAAAAGCTTAGTTTTGCAAGCAGTACAGGCAAATCATAGCAAACGAGAACAAACAGGTCCACAGGTCCTAGGGTACTTAGATAGAGCAAGGCAGACAAGGTTATGGCAGCACAGGAGGCGCACAAATCAAGACCATCATTAGCAAGACCAACATTATTTGAAGTTAGAGACGTCCAGAGGTCCACTCGGCAGTATAATAATGACAGGGAAAAAGGTGTGTGTGTGTGTGTGTGTGTGTGTGTGTGTGTGTGTGTGTGTGTGTGTGTGTGTGTGTGTGTGTGTGTGTGTGTGTGTGTGTGTGTGTGTGTGTGTGTTCAAACTGCTTATGTTCTGCCTGACAGAAGAAGTTGGAAGAGAGTATTACCAAAGTGGGAGGGGTCTTTGATGATGTTGGTAGTCTTTCTACAGCACCGAGAAGTGTAAATGGATGGGAGGTTGGCTCATGTGATGGACTAGTCTGTGCACAAAGCTTTCAGTAGTTTCTTACAGTTCTGGCCTCATCAGGCCGTTATGCACGCGAAGAGAATGATTTCTACGGTGTATCTGTAGAGGTTGGTGAGGGTCCTTATGGACATGTCGAATTCCATTAGCCTCCTGAGGAAGAAGAGATGTTGTTATGCATTCTTGACCATTGCATCTACATGGGGCGTCCAGGACAGTTTGTCAGTTATCATTGCTCTACAAGACACCTCCACAGCAACTCACCAAACCTTCTTTTGGAAAACCTCGCAAACATAGTATCATTACCACCCAAAAGGAAGAGGAAACATCACAGCCTGCAAGTTTCCTCTCTGAACCATGCACCATCCTGACTTGGAATTCTTTTACAACATTTCTTTCCCTTATCAATTGGTCAAAATTCTGAAACTTGCTATATTTTGTAATCGTGTCCACTGGAGTCATCTGCAATTCTTCAGGTAGATTCATTTCCACCAATTCTTCTTTTTGGTATTGGGCTTAACTTACTGACACCAAGTAAGGAAGGATGCCTATAGAAAGTCTATGGTTGAAGTTAGGATTGATTTTGACAAAAATATATGATTATTATACAGTACTTATAAACTTGTTCATCTGAGATAAACATGCCCTCCATAAGTCATTAGGCAATGTTTAAGACTAAGGTTACATTCCTGTTACTGAAACTTTCTGCTATAATACCTAGAGACAATTAAGAATTTGTAGTTTCTTCTCAGGAATGGTCCTTAATATACATAGATGGGTGAAGTTTATCTTGTAATGTCTTTCAGAGACTAACTGCCTTGTGAAACAAATCAGCTATTTAACAGCATTGTGCAGTTACTTCACTTCAGGGACTGTGATGGTTCAGGAAAGCAGCCCACTGCCTTCTTCTTAGGAATATTCTTTTTCATTTTCTTGAATTGGCAAGGGTGGTGGCTCAGTGGTTAGTGCTGCCAACTCACAGCGCCAAGGTCCCAGGTTCAATTCCATCCTTGGGCAACTGTCTATATGGAGTTTCCACATTCTCCCCTCGTCTGTGTGGGTTATAGAGATAAGGTAGGTGGTTAGAACTGGGTGGGATGCTCTTCAGAGGGTTGGTGCAGACTTGGTGTGAATTGGCTTCTTTCCACGCTATAGGGACTCTTTGAATTAATGCTGACTTTGCCAGTGATAATCACATCCTGTGTAAAAGTTATGAAAAATAGCCAATATGGATGATTGTGTTGGAGAAGTAGATAGTAGAGGAATAGTAGTCAAGAGTGTGGTGCTGGAAAAGCATAGCAGCATCCGAGGAGCAGGAAAATTGATGCTTTGGGCAGAAGCCCTTCATCAGGCTGCCTGACCTGATGTGCTTTTCCAGCACCACACTCTTGACTCTCAACTCCAGCATCTGCAGTCCTCATTTTCGCCTAGTAGAGGAACAGTAGCTGGGCAACAACAGAGATATGGGCCAATATAATTATGTGAGATCAGAGGCAGAAACAGTTACAGGAGATATACCAGTGGCACTAAGACAGATCAGAGCGGTACTGATGCTTTGGAAAATGGAACGAAAAAGGAAGACTGTAAAGACAATTGCTTAGTTGACTACCAGGTGCTGTGGAATTGCTGAGGGCATTTGTAAAAGCTGTCCTTAGTGACTCAATGCTTCGGAGACTTGCAAAACTCACAGCCGTCTCACTGCCAGCAGCGTCAAACAAGGGAGGCCGCAAGTAGCAAGTAAGTTAGCGTTTCTCCAGAAAGAAATATTAAGCATGTGCTTTACATCTTTGCATTAAGCAAATAAGTATTTCTGAGAAAACATATTGCCCCAATCAGTCTAACTGGTTCAGAATTAAACACTAGGGGGAGCATCAAAATTCGTAAGTTAGAAATACGAAAGGAAACAGAGTGGAAATGATTGCACACAAAGTGATGAGTCGGAATGGGACACCATGGAAGCGGGCAGGGTACGTTGGCTCAGGAGGCAATAGTTGTGCACTTGGTGAAAGACGGAATTTGATTGGAAGGTGGGAGGTGGTGGTGAGGTGAGAAACAGCAGACCAAGTGGAATGATAAATTGAAAAGAAAGAAGCTTTTATTGATTCTCATGATCTTTCTAGTTTGCATCAATTCTTATGCACAGGGAAGTGTTCAATTATCATTATTTATTCTAACTTGTAACCATCCACCAAGGTCACCGAACTTTAACGCTGAGCCTTCGCTATGCATCATCCCTGCCCCAGGGTGACTGGAATTAATTAGCCTAATTTGTGCTGGAAAACACAGTAATTATGTATGCAAGTAAATCTTTGGGGTTTCGGTGAAGAATGTAACAGCCACCCTCTGCATGAAAAAAAACTAATGTTTATTTCTTTGTAAAAAAACACACTAGGGACAATAAACCAAGGCTTTATTTCCCATCAACTTGGATTCATGAATAGCAGATCTATTTTGTTGAGCTTATTTATCAAGGCAAATATAATAAATGTAAAATTTTATGTAACTGCATAAATCCAACCATCATCGTAATATTTTAATACTAAGCTTAAATTGTAATCTTGCTACAGATACGTACTTTGCAATTTCTTTGTTATACACTTTCCCAAGCTATTGACACTAATACCTTGCCTAAGGTATACAACAAATAGATATTTTCTGGCTGACTGTTAGGGAACGATTATTTCAATAGTGGGTGAGTATTTGAAAATTTATACCAGCTAACAATGATTCCTGCTCCTGGAAACTCCTGCAACAAAACATAAACTGTGTCCCAGACCATCCCAAGTTAACTTGCATATTTGTTTGTTTCTTTATGCACCTCACATCCCTTACCATATGCAGTGCATGATTTTACTGGCCAGTGTTTGACGAAATGATGCAGGAAAAGGAGTGGCCCTTAAGGACATAAGAAACAGAATCTCAAGTAGGTCTTCAAGCTTTGTGAGAAGTAGGTCTTCCGCCACCTCCAAAAAGACCCCACCACCAGGGATATATTTCCCTCCCCACCCCTTTCCACCTTCCGCAAAGACCGTTCCCTCCATGACTAGCTGGTCAGGTCCACGCCCCCCTACGACCCACCCTCCCATCCTGGCACTTTCCCCTGCCACCACAGGAACTGTAAAACCTGTGCCCATGCCTCCTCCCTCACCTCTATCCAAGGCCCTAAAGGAGCCTTCCACATCCATCAAAGTTTTACCTGCACATCCACCAATATCATTTATTGTATCTATTGCTCCCAATGCGGTCTCCTCTACATTGGGGAGACTGGGCGCCTCCTAGCAGAGCGCTTTAGGGAACATCTCTGAGATACCCGCACCAATCAACCACACCGCCCCGTGGCCCAACATTTCAACTCCCCCTACCACTCTGCCGAGGACATGGAGGTCCTGGGCTCCTTCACTGCTGCTCCCTCACCACCGGACGCCTGGAGGAAGAACACCTCATCTTCCACCTCGGAACACTTCAACCCCAGGGCATCAATGTGGACTTCAACAGCTTCCTCATTTCCCCTTCCCCCACCTCATCCTAGTTTCAAACTTCCAGTTCAGCGCTCTCCCCATGACTTGTCCGGACTTCTCCGACCTGCTTATCTTCTTTTCCACCTATCCACTCCACCCTCTCCTCCCTGACCTATCACCTTCATCTCCTCCCCCACTCACCCATTGTACTCTATGCTACTCTCTCCCCACCCCACCCTCCTCTAGCTTATCTCTCCATGCTTCCAGCTCACTGCCTTTATTCCTGATGAAGGGCTTTTGCCCGAAACGTCGATTTCGCTGCTCGTTGGATGCTGCCTGAGCTGCTGTGCTCTTCCAGCACCACTAATCTAGAATATGGCCACTCAATACTGCTTAGGTAGATAAGCAGGAGGCTGGAAAAATACAAGTCAGGCAGCATCAGGAGGTGGAGGTGTCAACATTTCAAGTATAACCCTTCTTCAAGACTGAAGGTGGGTGTAAGGGGAGCTGCAGATAAAGAGAGCTGGGGGAGAGGTATTGTGGAGTGGTGAGGTAGGGATTGCCACACACAGGTAGAGGGTACAACCTGATTGGTTAATGAGAGGAATGAATCCAGTTGGTAGCTGGAAGGAAGGATCGATCAGAGGAATGAAGGGGAGGGAATGGACTGGAAAGGGAGTCAGAGGATGGGAAGGGAGGTTATTTGAAATTGGAGAACTCAAAGTTGAGTCGTCTGGGCTGTAGGTGGAAGATGAGGTGTTGTTCTTCCAATTTGCGGTCTGACTTGCTCTGGCAATGAAAGAGGCTGAGGATGGTCATGTCGGAAAGGGAGTGGGAAGGGGAATGAAAATGGGCAGTGACTGGGAAGTCAGGTCAGCCCCTGTGGGCCCAGCTGAGATGCTCGGTGACATGTGCCCTGAGTTTTTGACCAGGTCGTACCCACTACCTGTGTTTAGCTATCCCAACTTCACCACCTGCATCCCCCACCGCCCATCTCCCCTTTATCTGTAGCTCCCCTTACACCCACCCCTAGTCCTGAAGAAGGGTTACACCCGAAACATTGACTTCTCCACCTCCTGTGCTTGCTGTGTTCTTTAGTGTTCTGCTTGTATCTGTAGTTTTATTTGTCTCTAACTTAACACTGCTTAGCCATTCATAGAGTCATTGAATCCCTATTACATGGAAGCAGGCCATTCAGCCCATTGAGTCCACACTGACCCTCTGAAGAGCCTCCCACCAAATCTATCCCCCTACCCTATCACTGTAACCCTTCATTTCCCATAGCTGACACACTTTGCTTACAAATTCCTTTGGGCAACTTTGCACGGCCAAGCCACCTAACCTGCATGTCTTTTGACTGTGGGAGGCTGACCTAATGTTTATATTCATTATCCTGTCATCACTCCCAGAGGCCCTGACTCCTCTTGTCTCAGCAACATTATTATCACTCCGAGCTGGAGACCAATTAGGCCGCATTTCAGAAACCATGTGAAAAAGACATTATGTACAGTCTCTGCACATCCTAGCAGGGTACCATTGTCTGATAGGATTGGAATGGCACAAGCCCCTTGCTCCAGTCTCCAGACTTGCTCCCAAACCTCTTGTACTGAAGAAGAGTCAGAGTAAAAATATATCCATGTCGAAAAAAAAATCAGCATTTCAGTAACAAAGAATGCTCTGCTGGATGCAAAAAGCAGTGAAAGGAAAGATATTGTAACTTATAATCCACTCGCTCAGCACTAAAAAAATACAGATATATGTCTCCTTGTTTTGTGAAAGGACATCTGCAACCATTCTATTAAGATAAGGCACAACTGCAGATCTGATTTATTTTATACTTGAATGAACAGATTATAGTTTTCACTAAGACATCATTTTGCCTTGCTCTTCGTTTCACAGAGAAACAAAGACAACATTATTTGTTGTCCTTAGCCATGGCCCATCGGTCAGGCAATTCCAAAACTAATAGGCATTGGTCTCTGAATGAGAGATAAAAAGGAGAACAGGTAGACAAGGTCTTTTCCCTGGGGTGGGGGAGTCCAGAACTAGAGGGCATAGGCTTACTGTGAGAGGGGAAAGATATAAAAGAGACCTAAGGGGCAACTTTTTCACACAGAGGGTGGTACGAGTGTGGAATGGGCTGACAGAGGAAGGGGTGGAGCCTGGTACAGTGATAGCATTTAAAAGGCATCTGGATGGGTATATGAATAGGAAGCATTCAGAGGGATATGGGCCGGGTGCTGGCAGGTGGAACTGGAATAAGTTGGGATATCAGGTCGGCATGGACGAGTTGGACCAAAGGGTCTTTTTCCATGCTGTACATCTCAATGACTGTACGTACTCATGAGGCTGTAAGAGTAGGGGTTTGTTTTAACAGACCTTTCAAATTGGATAGTACGACTATGGGAAACAATGTTCTTCATATAGTTTGATTTAGCTGGTGATCAATGCCAAATGTAAACCACCTTCCCAGAATATCCAAGGTGTTTGTAAATGACTTGACCAGGGTTTATCTCAGTTCTACCAGCCCAGAGTTCTTGACAGGGTAAGGTTCAAAACGGTCCTTCGGGAAGTGAATCCAAAGAGATTCTATAAGTACATTAAGGGCAAAAGAGTAACTAGGGAGAGAAAAGGATCTGTCAAAGATCAATGTGGTTGTCTATATGTGGTATCACAGGAGATGCATAAGATACTAAATGAACATTTTGCATCAGTACTTATTGATGGAGAAGGACATGGAAACTAGAGGACTTGGGGAAATACATAGTGATGTCTTGAGAAGAGTCCACATTACAGAAGAGGAGATGCTGAGTGTCTTAAAACGCATTAAGGTAGATAAGTCCCCAGGACCGGATCAGGTGCTTCCTACAACTTCGTGGGACACTAGGGAAGAGATTGTTGGGCCCCTTGTAGAGCTATCTGTACCATTGACAGCCATGGTTGAGGTGCCAGAAGAATGGAAGTTGGCTAATGTCGTGCCACTATTTAAGAGAGGCTGTAAGGAAAAGCCAGGGACTTACAGACTGGTGAGCCTTAGGTTAGTGGTGGGTAGGTTGTTTGAGGGGATTCTCAGGGACAGGATAAACATGCATTTGTAAACACAAGGACTAATTAGGAATAGTCAACATGGGTTTTTTGCGTGGGAAAGTGATGGAAGAAGCGACAAAGAAGGTTGATGACGTCAGAGTGGTAAACGTTGTCTGTATGAACCTCAGCAGAGCATTTGACAAGGTTCCGCATGGTCAACTGATCTGCAAGATTAGATCACATGGGATCTGAGGGAGCTAGCTAACTGGATACAAAATTGACTTGAAGGTCAGAGACAAAGGGTAGTGGTGGAGGGTTGTTCTTCTGTGGAGAGCAGTGTACTGGGAGTTTGCACTCTGTTACCTGCATCAGTTGGAGATTGGAGAGTGAAATGGAAACACCTGCTGTACTGGGCGGAGCTGCTGCTGACTGGGGCAAGAGCCTGGGACTTTGAGTGCTGAAGCCTACCTGCTCGGATGGTCTCAAGCTTGGGGCTCTGTTGCTGCTGCTATGGCCTTTGGAAGCTGGTGGCCTGTGTCCCCCCTCGGTGAATTAAATACTAACAGCAAGAACACATGTGACTGGGACAAGCCACTGTTCCTGCCACCACTGAATTGAGGCCTGGAGCAACTCTCTGTTGTTGCTGCTGCCCTCAGAAACCTGGTGGCATGAATTTCTACTCAATCGGTGCCCAGGTGGGGTTGAATCCCAAAGCCTGAAGTTTTTGCTCTAGATGTTGACAGCTTGGGGCCTGAGCACTTGCCTGTGAGTGACTGTGGTCTGAAGCCTGGGGCCTAGGGCCTGGGACTGTTCGAAGCCTGAGCCCTCTCTTTGTTACTACTTTGTGACTGTGGCCCATACTATCATCAATTGCTGCCAGTGACTGTTGCCTTTGGACAGTGGAGAACTGTTGTGTAGGACTTGTGGGGTGGGTAGGAGTGGCTGGGATGACTGGACTTGCAGGTAAGGTCTAAGGAAACTTTGTCATTTTGCGTTGTACTATTTGTATGAGGGGTGGTGGAGGTCCTAGTTGGCAGAGGAGAGGATGATGGCAACAGTGGAACCCTCTAAAATGACATCTTGGGCAGGGCCAGCTCATTCCTACATAGGGACGGGGTGTCCATCCCAATCCTCCAGGGGCCACCTCATTGCCTTTACTTATCTGACTGGAAAGCTTGGGGTGAAGTCTTACACTCACCCCAAGATGGCCGTAGAGGTACGCATAGCGGCCTTCCTGGGGCAAGTTGGACACCCCCCCCCCCAACCCCATCATTGCTGCATCAATGATGTACAGAAAGATGGGGTTCTTCCTGAAGATTGAGTGGGCGGTGCACCTCGCTCTGGAGAAGGGGCTTATTATCGGTGGGACGATCTTGCCTTTCGACTAGGGTAAACATCTACTAATAGAGTAGGGAAACAGAGGGTCAATGTGGACTTGTTGTGCTGAAGGGCCTGTTTCCACACTGCAGGATTCTATGAAAACAGAGTGAGTGACAATTTTGAGAACACCTACGTTGTGTTCGCAAAATCAAAATGCCCCCAAGCTTCCAGTGTTCTTTATTTTCTATGAAATGACTCTCTGGTGGTTGTTGCTCAGGGGGTCACTTTATCGAACATCACTTCCTATGTGCCATCAGAGCCCCTTCTGGCCCATCTCTGCCAGCTCGGGGAGATGACATTGTTGGTCAGTCTGAAGGAGGCCCCTCTGAGACACCCTTACCCCTTCCCACCACAGCTCTCCATCTACCTGGCCCGGGACATGGTCCTGGAAGGTGTATTTACCGTCAACCATGAGGGCGATGATACCAGGTGGTCTGGTTGGCAAAGGGTGTGTGATGTCATGTCTGTAAGGAGGTGGAATCACCCTCTCTCTCTCTACAGCTCCTGCCAACACTCAAGCAGCCACAGCTGGCACTGTTACACTTCCCACACTGCCCCCCCCCCCCACACACCCTTTGCTGGAGGGGTTGGGGGAGAGCATCCACAAGGAGAAGAAATCAAACACTTAGGGACGCCCCGCCAGGAGGATTCCCCACGTGGCCCTGAGACCCTCAGCCCCCAGACTGGGGTCGGTCACCTTCCGGAAGGTAACAACCCCGGGCCCGCCGAGACAGCGAGGGATTTGGAGCCCATCCTGGGGCTATCGATGATGACTGGGCAAGTGAACACACAGTGCCTTCAGTTTCCTGTAGCCCCTCGGATGTCCTGAGAGAAAACGGAGGGAGGGAGGAAGGTTGAGGACAAGGAGAGTTGGGTGGGGGGAGGGTACAAGGAGGGTACAGCAGAGAGATGGAGGTGTTCCTTGTTCACACATCCTCAAAAAAGACGCGACTCATCGGGGTGGGAGGGATGAGTGGGGGAGTCTGGTACGAACACCACCACCCCAGGGGCTGAGGTGGTAGCATCCTCTGAAAACCCCTGTCTTTCCTCAGTTGGGGAGAGGGTCATGAAGTTGTCCCTGCAGATCCTGTAACTGGGCCAGGGAGCTCAACGGTTGGGTGGGCGTGGCTATTGTGATCTCCTATAAGTCGTGAGAAATGGAAGGCCTTGAGGTGTTGTCTATGCTGACTGGGGCGGGGAGGGGGAGAGGTTGTGAGGAGGCTGCAGTGGGGATTGTTACCCTGAGGGCAGCCTGGATGGTAACAGGCCTCACTCACTCCCTCACAGGCGTTTACATCGGACCCTGACTGGGGATCTTTTCCCAAACATGGAGAGTGACCCGGCGCTGACAGTGCAGCTCGATTCTGAAGTACTGCTACCTACGAGGCCCAACATCTTAGTCAATGTTTTAGCTGTGGCTAATATAGTCAAAGAACTGGAGGTACCTGCAAAAGATCCACCTGCTGTCAACCCTGGGAGTGGAGCTTGGGCAGGGATGGGTCCAACCAGTGACCCCTTGCTCTCGATACAGAGAGTGGACAGGGGTCTGAGTGAAAGGCGATGACCTGGAGGAGGGCGGGACATCGGTTGTGCCCAGTGCTGAGTTAGACGAGGCAGAGGGAGATGTAATGTTTGCAGACAAGGTCCCCCGCTTTCCCCCACTCGGGAGCTCCAGGACACTCCAGTGATGCTCAGTCACCAAGTCAGAGTCCAGATAGCTATGGACTGGTGGAATTTTCTATTGCTTCTGGTCAGGTCTGCCCAGCAGCTATTACCAGGCCTGGGAATGGGCAGGAACATGAGGCAGCAGTGCCAAGGTTTCCTTTACAGTGTCCTCAGGGAGTGGAGGGGATAAACAATTCCCTCCCCCCTGCTCAGGAAATTGTTCTGACTGGTGATGGTAACACATGCTGCAGCCTTGAAAACGTCCATAGCTAGTAGCCCCAACGTCAACAGCAGCAGGAAGGCCTAGTATCCTCTCACTCCTCAGGGAATGGTAACCCATACTGTTTCAGGCATGAAGCTACATGGCTACTGGAGAAGCAGAGATGGGTCTTCATGGATCATCTGACCTCCAATTCAGGTGGGGTCATCAATCTTGTTTACCCCTTTTTACCAGGTGGAGATCTTGAGGGTCAACGAGCGTATGAGGGCAGGCTATCCTCCAATCACAACCTGATGGGTGGAGTTCATTCCGTTCAGTGTTAGGGTGAGGTTGGCAAACTAGCCGTTTAACAACCTGCTGCTGGATGACGAGCGGTTCCAGGACTCCTTTCGTCTGTTCTAGACCAGCTTCCTCTCCTTGAGGCTGTGATGGGACATGGGCAAGACTCGTATCCATGTCTTCTGTCAGCAGTACGCAATGGTGGGGGGGGGGTCGACGAACAGATGGAAATCCAGAATCAGGGGGTTGGACCTGAGTTGCGCCTCAGTCTGGCCGACGTGGGGTCAGCCCTGCAATGGGTGTACCAAGAGAAGAAGGCCACACTCCAGGATCCGCATCTCATTTGGTCCCGGGGTAATTACGTGAGAGAGTAGGTCCAATTCCTTCGGGATCTCGACTTTGGCTCCCCCTTCCTCTCCTCGCTACAAAAAAAGGCACGGGATACTTCAGCAGCTCCATGTGCTGCTGGCCAAAGATGGATTCTTTGTCTCAGACCCAGAGGAAATCAGAGCCCAAGTGAGGGACTATTGCAGGGCTGTCTACTCTCCGAATCCGAGGAAGCTCACAGCTTTCTGTGGGACGACATGCAGCAGGTCAGCCCTGAGGGTGCCAAGAGGCTTGACGCTCCTCTGTGCCGGGAGGAGCTGGGCTGTAGCCACGACAATCTTTCCAGGAGCAAGTCCCCGGGACTGGACAGGCTGACCATGGAGTAGCTCAGGGCATTCTGGGACATCCTTAGGGAAGGAATTGACATATGGTCTCCCTCCTCACACAGTCTACAAAATTTTTGTCTGGGCACTTTTGACTTGCATTGGCACCGTACTGGACCACATGATCCACTCAGAGAAGCCCTAATCCATAGACCATCCACGAAAACACCCAGTTGGTCCAGGAGGTGATCCATTACTCCCAGAGGACTGGCCTGTCGAGCTCCTTTCTCTCCCTTGATCAGGAAAAGGCATTTGACACAGTGGATCACAAGTATCTGCTCGGGATTCTGTAAGGTTTCAGGTTCGACACTTTGTCACTCAGATCCAACTTCTGTACACTGTCGCGCAGCGCCTAGTGAAGGTTAACAGGTCCCTCACAATGCCCCACCCTTTGTGTGAGGAGTAGGTCAGGGCTGCCACCCCCCCCCCCCCCGCCCCCCCCAATCCGGCTAGCTTTATAATCTCTCTGTGTGCTGCCTTTCCTGCATCTCTTGTGTATGCGGCTTTTGGGTTTGGCTCCGTACGGGTCGGGGCTGCAGGTGATCCTTTCAGCGTACACCGACAACACGCTTCTCATGTTCACCTACTCTGCAGCATCCTCTGCAAGGATCGGCTGGAGCAAGTGTTGCAGATTTCTGGTCAGTCTGTGACAGATGGACCCCCTGCTGGAGGAGCTCCAGTGCTTCATGTGGAGTCCCACTCACCTCCTGTACCTGGGAGTCCATCTTTGCCCTGCTGTGGAATCCTGGCCCGCTAATTGACACAACTTGGAAACCAAGGTGACCGTTTGCCTGGCATGTTACAGTTGTATAAGACTCTGGTGCGGCCGCATCTGGAGTATTGTGTGCAGTTTTGGTCACCATACTATAGGAAGGATGTGGAGGCACTGGAACGGGTGCAGAGGAGGTTTACCAGGATGTTGCCTGGTATGGTAGGAAGATCATATGAGGAAAGGCTGAGGCACTTGGGGCTGTTTTCATTGGAGAAAAGAAGGTTTTGGGGTGACTTGATAGAGGTGTACAAGATGATTAGGGGTTTAGATAGGGTTGACAATGAGAACCTTTTTCCACGTATGAAGTCAGCTATTATGAGGGGGCATAGCTTTAAATTAAGGAGAGGTAGGTATAGGACAGATGTTAGGGGTAGATTCTTTACTCAACAAGTCGTGAGTTCATGGAATGCCCTGCCAGTAGCAGTGGTGGACTCTCCCTCTTTATGGGCATTTAAACGAGCATTGGATAGGCATTTGGAGGATAGTGGGCTAGTGTAGGTTAGGTGGGCTTGGGTCAGCGCAACATCGAGGACCAAAGGGCCTGTACTGCGCTGTATTTTTCTATGTTCTATGATGGACAACCCTGCTCTGGTTGCTGTCTTAGGGGCACGAGTGCTGGTCATAAACCAGCTGGTCACTCTGGTGCCTCCCACTGGCTTTGTCACCACTGTCCAGATAAAGCTCATCACATTTTTTTGCAGGACAAGAGGGAACACTGGGTCACTGCTGCGGTTCAGAGTGGTTAGGTGCTGATGTACCTCTGCATCCACGGAGGAGCTTTCTGCCTTCAGACACTGCAGCCATACCTCCACATCGAGCCTCCTCCACAGTGATGCATTCTGATGATGTGTTTCTTCGATCAGGTGCACAGCCTCCACTACGACACACAGTTCCTGTTTGGGGAGTGGTCCCGGCCTTGGGTCTCTTTCCAGGAATTGCTCATCTTCCATCTAGACCGGATCACAGTCCAGAGCACGGTCGGCACATGCTGGAGCTCTCCCCCTATGGGAGTGACGGCTCTAGCCAGGGAGCTGCTGCTCAGAAATAGCTTCCTCCTCGAGTACAGTTCACACAGAGCTCGGAACGCAGGGCTGACCAGAGTCA
This sequence comes from Hemiscyllium ocellatum, assembly GCF_020745735.1. Lineage (NCBI taxonomy): Eukaryota > Metazoa > Chordata > Chondrichthyes > Orectolobiformes > Hemiscylliidae > Hemiscyllium > Hemiscyllium ocellatum. Next base: position 33,583,026 of record NC_083428.1, on the reverse strand, counting down.
GGGACACACTGGATGCCGGAGGAACGGGCAAGGTGACAGATGGCCATGAGAGCATCGATCCACCTCCAGTTGGCCACCCGAGCCATCCAGTGCCTCCCCGACAAGGCCCTCATCTGGCCCAGGAGTGTCCAATGGGCAAAGAGTTTTGGGGGGGGGGGGGCTTGACCCTTCCATTTGCATCTTTTGTTTAAAAGAGTAGAGGATTGTTTTTCAGATTGGAGGCATGTAGCCAGCGGTGTGCTGCAAGGATCGGTGCTGAGTCTACTGCTTTTTGACATTTATATAAATGATTTGGATGTGAATATAGGAGGAATGGTTACTAAGTTTGCAGATGAGACCAAAATAAATGGTATAGTGGACAGTGAAAGAGCTTAAAACCGGACCTTGATCAGATGGGCAATTGGGCCAAGGAGTGGCAAATGGAGTTTAATTTTGATAAATGTGAGGTATTGCATTTTAGTGAGGCAAACTTTGACAGGAATTGTAGAGTTAATGGTAGAGCATTGGGGTGTGTTGAAAAACAGAACCTATGGGTGCAGATGCATAGTTCCTTGAAAGTGGAGTCTCAGATAGATAGGCATTTGGCATGCTTGCCTTCAATGGTGAGAAGATCATGTTGCAGATTTATAGAGCATTGGTAAGGCCAGTTTTAGAATATTGTATACAATTCTGGTTTACCTGAAAGCTGTTGTTAAGCTTGAGTGGGTTCAGAAATGATATACAAGGATTTTGCCAGGGTTGGAAGGTTTGAGTTATAAGGAGCGGATGAATAGGCTGGGGCTTTTTCTTCAAGAGCATCGGAGGCTGAGGGGTGACCTTATAATAGTTTATAAACTCATAAGATGCCAGATGAAGAGGCAGAGGCTGGTACAATTACAACATTCAAAAGGCAAATATATGAATATGTGAATAGGAAGGGTTTAGAGGGATAGGGGCCAAATGCAGGCAAATGGGAATAGTCTAGTCGGCACGGATGGTGGGGGGGATCTGTTTCCATGCTGTATGACTCTATGACTTCATAAATTGTATGGTAAAATGAATGGATGGTGAAATGTGCAGTCTGTGAATTTCATGGACTTCTTTCGACTTTTGAAATTCTTTCCTTTAAATTGCAAAACCATACCACCAGTGCTTCATCCGGAGGCTCACTGATGATATTACCTAGTGTGGTGATGAAACGTCTGTTAATGAACCTTCCAGCTCAGCGAGCAAACCTGCATCCAGAACCTCATACAGAGCTACAAATCTTCTCAAAACCTTCAAAACCTACTCTCAAGTTTACGATAGAATAAGAAAGGAAAGCAAGAACGAGTATTTTGTCACAACTTTACACAATCTTAAAATGTTTACATTTAAGGACAGAGTTTTGACATGGTTGTGAAAGTAAATGCATGATTTATGCATAACAAGGTACCACAGAGTAACAAAGTGATACAATCATCTCTTGGTGATATAGACTAATGGAGGAACACTGTCAAGGCTATTGAGAAAACTCCCTCCCCTTCTTTCACATAGTGCCAAACGGGATCTTTAATATGCGTCCATATCATTTATCTCAATGTCACTATAAAAAATCTCAATAATGCAGCACTTCTTCAAGAAGACAATCAAACGTTAGCCTGGATTATAGTTCAATACTTGAACTGAAAGCCCAACAGTCTAACTCTGAGGCAAGAGTTTTATCACTGAGCCATTATTGTGCTTGAAAGCAGTAGGTTTCGGGGGGATTTTTTTGTTATGTTTTGTTATACATGTATTCATCTTTCTAATCCTAATGCAAGCATTGGCCTTTCTTTGAATTTTTTTTTAGCTTTCCTATGGAGCCTTTGTTGAATATGATGCCAGCTACAGCGGGAGATTTTCATTTTAATTCTGTTTGTGAAGCAAGCACAGCTTTTTGCAGCATCTTGGATCAAGATTGCAGCTTCAAAGTATTGAAAGGGTACTAGCCATTCATCAAGAATTTATTCTTCTGCCTTAATACTGTTGTACGTGCAAGTCACCATAACAGTGCTCTTTCAACTGTAGGCAGAAGAAGTGCCATTTATCCTGGAATTGATTTTTGAGGATGTCCATTTTGAATTTCAAGCTGGGTGAAAGCTTATTTGCATCAGACAAGTGCCCCAAAGAATTCTCCTAACGGCTTAGTGGCCAGTGGCCAATTCATGCTTAACGTGGGTACTCCCCATTTTGGAGCCACATCTTAACTGTTGGGCAACTCACTGGTATTGATAAGTCAGGAGGTATTTTAAGGTCACTTAAATTGAATTAGCAAACTTCTCACTACAAACGGGCACACCTCATCCCCACCCTTAGCTGCCCACAGATTCAGGCCCATCAATGTGGCAATATCATGTGCCAAGGGGATTGCTCAGTCAGCAACTGGGTCAGACATTTTAGGAAGATGAGGTGGCTGTTGCAATCAGGGAGGAAAAATGAAAAAAAAACAAAGGCAGGCCTTGTTCAATTAAAAATAGAGGGTTCAGGGTAGTGTTTTTAGAACAGACAAACCGAGGGATTCAGGTACATAACTCTTTGAAGTTTGCACCACATTTAGATAGGGTGGTTAAGAAGTCACATAGCGTGTTTGCCTTCATTGCTCAGAACTTTTGAGTATAGGAGTTGCGACGTCATGTTGAGGTTGTATAAGACATCAGTGAGACCTCTTCTAGAATACCATGTGCAGTTCTGGTCAGCCTGTTATGGAAAGGATATTATTAAGTTGGAGAGCGTTCAGAAGGGATTTGCGAGGTAGATAGGATAGTGAAGAAGGCTTTCCTTTATTGGTCGGTGCATTGAGTATAGGAGTTGTGAGATCATAATATGGCTATACAGAACATTGATTAGGCCACTTTTGAAATACTGTGAACAATTCAGGTCTCTCACCTATTAGAAGGATGTTCTGAAACTTGAAAGGGTTCAGAAAAGATTTACAATGGTGTTACCAGGGTTGAAGGGAAGAGGCTAAATAGGCTGGGACTATTTCCCCTGGAGCATCAGAGGCTGAAGGGTGACCTGATAGAGGTTTATAAAATCATGAGGGGCATGGGCAGGATAAATAGACAAGGTCTTTTCCCTGGAGTGGGGGCGTCCAGAACGACAGGTTGAAGGTGGGAGGGGTAAGATTTAAAAAGGACCTGAGAGGTAACTTTTTCATGCAGAGGGTGGTGTGTGTATGAAATGAGTTACCAGATAAAATGTTGGATGTCAGTACAATTACAAATTTAAAGGGCATCTGGATGGGTATGTGAATAGGAAGGGTTTAGAAGGATATGTGCCAAGTGTTGGCAAATGGAACTAGATTAATTTAGGGTGTCTGGTCGGCATGGACGAGTTGGTTTGAAGGGTCTGTTTCCGTGCTGTACATCTCTGTGACTCCAAGACTTCATGTTGCTGGGAATGGAGGGTTTGAGTTATGGCGAGAGGCTGGGACCTTTTTGGAGTATCGGAGGTTAAGGGGTGACCTTAGAGTGGTTTCTAAAATTATGAGGTGTATAGATAAGTTGAATACTAAGTACCTTTTCCTGAGGGTGGGGGGATTTCAATACTAGAAGTCATATTTCTAAGGTGAGAAGAGAAAGATTGAAGAAAGACATGAGGGGCAATTTTTTTGCACAGTGGTTTGTGTATGGAATGAACTGCCAAAGGATGTGTTGGATACAGGTATAGTTACAATGGTCAAAAGGTATTTAGATAAGTGCATGAATAAGGAATGTTTGGTTGGATACGGGCCAAATGCATGTAGGTGGGACTAGTTTCATTTGAGATTCTGGTTGCCGTTCGACTGGTTCGACTGTAGGGTCTGTTTCCATGCTGTATGACTCTATGACTGCAGAAGGGTCAGGTTACTTGACACCGACTCAGTTTCTTAATCAAAATGCTGGGGCAACCCAATTGTGGGTCTGCAATTGCCAGGATGGCTGCGGAGGGGCACCACCTGAATGTGGAGAACCAGAGATGGACTGCACCAACCAGTCACCAGCATTAACAGGCAGACAGGGCCCAAAGCAAGGAAGGCTCTGATGACTTATTGCTATTGGTCTAATAAACAATTGTTGGCTGCTTTACCAAAAACCAGCCTTCCAAACATTTTTAGCTGTCCCAAAAAACACAGGAATGCAGACAACTGTCATTAACATTGTTTGTAACCTGTCCAAGCTTTTAAGGACACAGTTATCCACCGCCTCCTGAAAGTTCTGCAACTGAAAATAATCAAAAGTCTAAGAAACTGGTGATATCATCCCACATTTTGAATCTCATCGCTCCCAACTCCTCCCTCACAACATTACCCAAGAGCTTTGGATTCTTCACTTTTCTAGCTTTACCTAAAGGCCTTTCATCACTTTGACCTTGTTGAGCTCACTATCCCCTTGGATCTTGCAGGGTACAACTTCCCCTCCATTGCTAAAGCTGCTCTCAGAGATCTGAGTTTCTTCCTTGATGACAAACAGTATGTTTTCTCCTGCAGCACACATAATTGTAATATGTCAGCCACGAAAACACACTTGTCAACTGGTAACCCCCTACTCTATAAAAACTGAGCTATAAAAGCCCATTCTGAAGAAGGATCACTGGACCAAACATTAACTCTAATTTCTCTCCATATTTGCTGCCAGACCTGCTGAGTTTTTCCAGCAACGTTTGTTTGTGATTCCCCTACAGTTTCTCTCCATTACAGCTTAAAGCTATACTCAGGTTTATTTTATGAAGACTGCGGTGGACAAGGCTACTAATTGTGTTTCCTCTTTTTAAAAGTAAGTTCACTCATGGTGTGGATGTCACTAGTAAGGACAGCATTGATTTTCCTGTCCTTAATTGCCCAGGGAGCAGCTAAGAACCAACCATATTGTGAGTCTGGTGTCACTCTCCCAGGTCAGGCTGCCTCTTCAGGACATTGTTGAACCAGATGGGCTTTTCCAACAATAGCTTCATGGTCATCATCATTATGCCAGATTTTTTTTTATTGAGTTCAAGTTCCACCATTTGCCATTAAAGAATTTGAACCCAGGTCCCCAGATCATTGCCTGGATTTCTGGTTTAACAGTTTAGTGATAATACCAATGGGCCACACCCTCCCCATTCTCCTTCCTCCCACGATTTGATTTACACCATGCTGCACATTATTCCTTCTCCCAGTTTCCTCATTATGGTTAAATGATGATTCATTAGACCAATGTCTGCTGTGTGCCCATTTATTCTCAGGGTACCAAATGTAGAACATTTCACCTTCCTGTTTCCATTCCTCTGACAAATTACAGGATGTCAAATTCTAAAGCAATTATTACTTACTCATTTCTTCCAGAATTACCTCACCTCTGACTGTTTCTCAATTTGGTGGTTTCCTGCACAGCAGTTTCTGACTCCCTCATTATCAATAAAATATAAAGGGAAAGGTAACAGGAAACTATGAGATGAAGATCGCCTTCAGGCCCAGTCTGCAGCCTCAGCTAAATTAGATGACGCCAGTCAAGGGCTGCGTGGAGCCAAGATCATGATTGTGGGAAATGGTGTAAAGGAAATCTTTGTTCTGAGCTGCCAAAAATCTGCTAAGAGAGCTCATGAGGGATACCTGCAGCTAAATAATTGATATTTTTACCATTAAACCAGTTCTCTGTTCGGAAAATACATTCAGTCATCCACATGCTGACAATCTTCCCTCAGGCAGAAACACCAGTTGCAGTTCCAAATGGGCTTTTTCTCTGAGGTATTCCGTCACCTAGCCACAAGCCAATCTGCATAGTTCATCAGTGCAAATGAATTTTGAGGCACTGAAATGTATATTATTATGTTTGTTTCTTTTTTGACCTTTTGAACTATATGTTCGCCTTTAACGATCTGTTGTGTTTACACACACCTCTGCTTTTTTTTTCTTATTCTTCATTCTGGAGATATAGACAATGCTGGCTGGGCTAACTTTTATTGGCCATCCCTAGTTGGCCTTGTGCAGATTGGTGATAGACTCTCTTTGTGAACAGCTGCAGTCCTTTTAGTTTAGGAAGGCCCACCATTAAAGAGGGATTTCAATGATTTTACCCAACAACACTGAAGGAACAGTGAGATATTCCTTCGCTAGGATGGTGTGTAGTTTAGAGGCGAACTTGCCTGTGGTGATCTCACATATTTGCTGCCCTTGTCTTTCTAGATGCAGGTTTATACAGTCACAGAGATGTACAGCATGGAAACAAACCCTTCGGTCCAACTTGTTGTGCTGACCAGATATCCTAAATTAATCTCGTCCCAGTTGCCAGTTGGTGGCCCATATCCCTCTAAACCATACCTATTTACACACCAAGCCAGATCACTTTTAAATGTTGTAATTGTACCAGCCTCTACTACTGCCTCTGGCAGCTCATTCCATACACGTACCACCCTCTGCGTGAAAAAGTTGCCCCTTAGGTCCAGCTTCTGAAAATGGAAATGTGACACATGCAAAATCCGAAATACATAAAGATATTGAAATGAATACCTCCTTTATTAGATTTATAAGTCATTAAATATAATTACAATCTTGGTGTCATGCCAGTAAAACAATAGAGTCATAGAGATGTACAACACAGAAACAAACACTTTTGTCCAACTTATGCCTACCAAATTCCTAAATTAATCTTGTCCCATTTTCCAGCATTTGGCCATATCCCTCTAAATCTTTCCTATTCATAAACCCATCCAAATGCCTTTTAAATGTTGTAACTGTACCAGCCTCCATTACTTCCCCCGCAGCTCATTCCATAAACACACCACCCTCTGCAATAAAATGTTGCCTCCTGGGTCCCTTTCAGATCTTTCCTCTCTCACTCTAAACCTGTGCCTTCTCATTCTGGATTCCCGCACCGTACAGAAAAGTTCCTATCAATGCTCCTCATGATTTAACAAACCTCTATAAGGTCACCCCTCAGCCTCTTGGCTGAGAAAACAGCCCCAGTCTGTTCAGCCTCTCCCTAGAGCTCAAACCCTCCAACCCTGGCAGCATCCTTGTAAATCTTTTCTGAACCCTTTCAAGTTTTGTAACATTGTTCTCATAGGAAATGGGTAAAAAATGAGGTCTGCAGATGCTGGAGATCACAGCTGAAAATGTGTTGCTGGTTAAAGCACAGCAGGTTAGGCAGCATCCAAGGAACAGGAAATTCGACATTTCGGGCATAAGCCCTTCATCAGGAAAGGCTTATGCCCGAAACGTCGAATTTCCTGTTTCTTGGATGCTGCCTAACCTGCTGTGCTTTAATCAGCAACACATTTTCAGCTCTCATAGGAAATGGACCAGAATTGCACATGATATTCCAAAATTGGCCTAACCCTGTATAGCCCTTACACGGCCTCCCAACTCCTTTCAAGAATAATGTTCCAAATGCTTACAATCCTCTGTGAGAAAACAATTCAACTCATCTCGGTTTTAAATGGGTGTCCATTGATATTTAAGCAATAATTCCTTGTTCTACATTCTCCCCATAAGAGGAAACAGCCTCTCCACATCCACACTGTGAAGACCCCTTTTATTTGTCTAAACTCCAGCAGATAGAAGCCAAGCCTATCCAATCTTTCCTCATTAAACAACCTGCAAATTCCAGGTATTTGTCGAGTAAACTTCCTCTGAACTGCTTTCAATGCATTTGCATCCTTCCTTAAATATTTAGACATCCATTATAGACAGATGTGGTCTCACCAATGCCCTGTAAAACTGAAGCCTAACCTCTTGAATTTTGTATTACATTCCCTTCACAATAAGCAACAAAATACTGCTAGCTTTCCTAATTGCTTACTGTACCAGCATCTCAACACAGATCTGTCTGCACATAAGGACTACGCAACCTCTCACCAATTTAGTAGCATTTTTCCTTTCTATTCTTCCTGCCAAAATGGATAATTTTGCATTATTCACATTTTACTCAATTTGTATTAATTATATTCCTCTGCATCATCCTTACATGTCCTGCACAATTTAGTTTCCTACTTATTATCCTGCCAACAGCAAACTTAACAGCCATACTTTCCCTCTTTTCATCTAAGTCATTTATATAAATTATAAACAGTTTTGGAAGTTGGTGAATTTCGGTTGTGCATCTTGCAGATGGTACACAATGCTGCTACTGACCATTGTTGGTGGAGAGAATCAATGTTTAAGGATGTGGTGTGAATCAAGCAACCTGCTTTGTCCTGGATGGTGTGAAGCTCCTTGGGTGTTTGTGGAGCTGCATTCATCCAGGAAATTGGGGAATATTAGATTACACCCCTGACTTGTGCTTTGTCGCATCTTTGAGGAGTCAGGAGGTGAGTTAACTCCTTCAGGATTCCTAACCTCAGACCTGCTCTTGTAACCATTGTATAGCTCCTAGACAATAGCTAACTCTCAGGATAATGATAATTTTGTTTTACCAATTACAATGTGCCTCTTTTCAATATTTTTCACAAGTACATACCAATTTACATTTCTGCGCATTGAACGCTATCTGTTATAATCTGTCCATTCTTCTAAACTGTTAATGTTCCTTTGCAGTGCCTTCTTAATTTGGTATCAGCATCAAGGTTTGATGGTGTTAACCCTGTACTATTATTTGCATCAGCAGGTTCTGTAGCTCCCTACTAGAATAGAAGCCAATGATCTGTACATATTCTGGTATGGCAGCTGCTGTCATAGATACTAGAGAGGAGAGAGCCATCACACAGGGCTTCATCGATCTGAATCATTCAGGCTACTTTCCCATTGATCAGTGGCCTTGCCAGTATTCGAGTCCTGTACTGTTGGCCTAACAGGTGTACACATACAGGATGGTATGGTCTCTCAGGATAGAGCTACATTTGTGTTCTCCCCTCAGATGCTCACACTGTGGCGGGGGACAATCAAGACCCATTATCTAGGATTATCAGTGGAGGTACAACCCAGCTATAGCCTCTAACTTGTAACACAATAAAATAACAATCTACATAACTCCTTTAGTGTAAAATAGAAATCTCTTGCTGCAGGTGAATTCCTTATAATTTATATCCTTTGTTTCTAGGCTTAGGAAATAAAATTGTCCATACACTGTGATTGAATCTTTTCAAACATAAATGTAAAAGAGACACAAAGCTGAGTTTTTTTTTGGTTAAGTGTAAGTTACATGGAGTTTTTGAAAGGCCCATTGAGATTTCTCTATGTACCTTAACAAGCTCACCTCGTTAACTGCCTACCCTGCCCTTTGACGAAACTACATGCTGTTCCCTGAATAAGTTACCACTCACGAGACATCTACTGGAAGACTGGTGTCACTTGTACCTGCACCATATAGGAGAGGGTTGCTGTGCAACTGAATAAGTGCTAGCAGTGAAGGGATGACCCTTACCACAAAGGTAATGGCATAGTTGCCACAAAACTACACTGCTCATGGCACAAAGATGGCATGGCTGCCACTCCTTCATACGGACAACCCGTTCTCTCATTGGACACTTGTGAGGATTTCCAATGGGGAATTCATTGGATCAGAATAATTCTAATATCACATCCTGCCTAGTCTCACACATGATTCCACTGGAGGGTAAGATTGGAGTGTGGGCCTCTAAATTGAGCATCTCACACAATGGATTTCACTCTGATGAGTTAGCACTCTTGTGAGGATTGTGCACTTCAGTATTGCCTTGAACTGTTGTTCTTCACCCATAACAACATGACTTATATGGCCCTGGTGTACAGAGTACATTCATAGCCATTCTGTGGCATCTTTTCCCTCGCATTCAAAACGATTCAAGTCCAATTTATAGAATCGTTCAATCAATACAGTGTGGAAGCAGGTCAGCCACCTCATCAAGTCCATACTGACCCTCTAAAAAACATCCCACCTAGACGAAACCCCCCAACCCCATCCCTGTAACCCTGTATTTCCCAAGCTAACCGACCTAGCCTGCCCATCTCTAGAGCTGAAAATGTGTTGCTGGAAAAGCGCAGCAGGTCAGGCAGCATCCAAGGAGCAGGAGAATCAATATTTCAGGCATGAGCCCTTCTTCAGGAATCATTCCTGAAAAAGGGCTCATGCCCGAAACGTCGATTCTTCTGCTCCTTGGATGCTGCCTAACCTGCTGCGCTTTTCCAGCAACACATTTTCAGCTCTGATCTCCAGCATAGAACATAGAACATTACAGCGCAGTACAGGCCCTTCGGCCCTCAATGTTGCGCTGACCAGACATACGCATCTGCAGTCCTCACTTTCTCCTGCCCATCCCTGGACACTATGAGCATTTTAGCTTGGCCAATCCACTTAACCAGTAAGTCCTTGCATAATTATTTATTATTTATCAATAATTATTTATAATTTTACTTCCTGAGTTTTGGTGAGTATGGAAATAATTTACAAGGAATTAATCTTGCACCGAGACATTTTTGATTTCCACTACAAGGCTTGGTGCATTGTTATTCTTCTGTCTTTTGTGTCAGAGTTGGATAAAACCCAAGACTCTCCAGCCAATACAGATAAGTAGCTGCAGGAATCTTTCAACAATGAGAGTATGAGGAGGTGATTAGATGTAGTTTGTAATAAATCTCTGTGGCTCAGAGCAATGCATCTTAAGATTTATAAATGGCCCAGAACATACCTTGCTTTTCATGTGGAAAGAGCTTCAGAGTTAAGCTTTATGATGGTCTTAACATATGATTCGGATTTCTTTATAAGCAAGAAATTGGGCCTGCTTTTGAATACTTAGAATATATAACACTTCAGCTAGGATTTACCCAAAGAAAATTATTTTGGGATGAATTCCATATTACTTATAAAAGTGAATAATGACTTTCACTTGGAATTAGAATTAGCATTATTGTCACACGTACCCACATGAGTACAGTAAAAAGTTTACAAGGTGCCGCTTATGGTGCCATGTACAAAGGTACATGGGTACAGATTCTTAAGTACAAACGCATAGGGCAAAAACATTTAGAATAAAAAGAAATAAAAAGTTCAGAACCCAAATGTCCTTCCAACTGAGTTCATGAGGCAGCCTCTAGCATCTAGTCCACGCTGTGTCATGATTTCAAGCTGCACCGCCCTTCACCTCAACATTGGAAGACCGCTTTGCGATCATCCCGAGGCTGGAGGTTCGTGCTGAGGCAATGCTGGACTGAGAGACCGCCACGTCGGGCCAAGACACCGTAAACCAGGCCGAGAGACCGCCATGATGGGCCGAGAGACGGCCATGCTGTGCAGAGAGACTGCCACACCGGGCCAAGAGACTGCCACGCTGGGCCGAGAGACTGCCACACCGGGCCATGAGACCTCTGTGCTAAGAGACCACCATGCTGGGCCCAGAGACCACTGTAACAGGTCAAAGGTTCCCTGGGCCGACAGACTACCATGTTGGGCTGAGACACTCATGGACTGAGAGACACCTGGACAGAGAAATCCCTACGCTGGGCCGAGAGACAACCACGCCAGGCCATGAGGCCACCACAGCAGGCCGAGAGACTACCATGCCTGACCGAAAGACTGTCACATCGGGCCGAGAGACCGTCATGCCATGCCGAGAGACCACCACGCCAGGCCGCAAGACTACTTAAGCCGGCCGAGAGACTGCCAAACTGGGCCGAGAGACCACCAGTTTGGGCCAAGAGACCACCAAGCTGGGCCGAGGGACTGCCACCATTTCGGGCTGAGAGACCACCGCACCGGGCCGAGAGACACTTCCACGCTGTTTCGAGAAACCCCTGGTCTGAGAAACCTCCATGTTGGGCCTAGAGAAGGAATAATCAGAATAGATGAGCTCTGGCTGAGGAATCCTACTCCACCACACAATTAATCTCATGTTTTAGACTACATACATAATACAGTACTTTGCAGTGTCCCAGCCCAAATACTTTTAAAATGGAACCTGTTTCTCCCACTAAGCTCATCACCTTCTACTGAGATTCTGGAAATATAGAAATGGGCAAAGTTAAAAATCACACAACTCCAGGTTATAGGAGAAAGTGAGGACTGCAGATACTGGAGACCAGAGTTGAAAAGCGTAGTGCTGGAAAAGCGCAGCAGGCCAGGCAGCATCCAAGGAGTAGGAGAATCCACGTTTCAGGCATAAGCCCTTCTTCAGGAATGAGGCTGGTGTGCCAACTCCCAGATTCAGCACTGCCCTCGTGATCTGCACCACTACCGAACAGCCCAAATGGCCTCCTTCATCAAAGACCGCAATTTCCCCTCCGACATGGTCAATGATGCTCTCCACCGCATCTCCTCCACTTCCCACACCTCCGCCCTTGAACCCCGCCCCTCCAATCGCCACCAGGACAGAACCCCACTGGCCCTCACCTTCCACCCCACCAACCTCCGGATACATCGTATCATCCTCCATCATTTCCGCCACCTCCAAACAGACCCCACCACCAGGGATATATTTCCCTCCCCTCCCCTATCAGCGTTCCGGAGAGATCACTCCCTCTGCAACTCCCTCGTCATGTCCACACCCCCCACCAACCCAACCTCCACTCCCCGCACCTTCCCCTGCAACCTCAAGAAGTGCAAAACTTGTACCCAAACCTCCCTCTTCACCTCTCTCCAAAGCCCCAAGGGATCCTTCCATATCCGTCGCAAATTCACCTGCACCTCCACACACATCATTTACTGTATCCGCTGCACCCGATGTGGCCTCCTCCACATTGGGGAGACAGGCCGCCTACTTGCCTCCTCTGGGACACCTGCACCAACCAACCCAACCGCCCCGTGGCTGAACACTTTAACTCCCCCTCCCACTTCGCCAAGGACATGCAGGTCCTTGGCCTCCTCCATCGCCAGACTTTGGCCACACAACGCTGGAGGAGGAGCGCCTCATCTTCCACCTAGGAACCCTCCAACCACATGGGATGAATGTAGATTTCTCCAGCTTCCTCATTTCCCCTCCTCCCACCTTATCTCAGTCCCAACCCCTGGATTCAGCACCGCCCTCTTGAGCTGCAATCTTCTTCCCGACCTCTCCGCCCCCACCCCCTCTCTGGCCTATCACCCTCACCTCCTTCCACCTATTGTATTCCCAGCGCCCCTCCCCAAATTCCACTCCCCCCCACCTTTTACCTCAGCCCGCTTGGCACACCAGCCTCATTCCTGAAGAAGGGCTTATGCCCGAAACATCGATTCTCCTACTCCTCAGATGCTGCCTGGCCTGCTGCGCTTTTCCAGCACCACACTTGTCAACTCCAGGTTATAGTCCAACAGGTTTATTTGGAAGCGCTAGCTTTTGGAGTGCTGCTCCTTCACCAGGTGGTAGTGACCTGATGAACCACCCGACGGAGTGGTGCTCCGAAAGCTAGTGCTTCCAAATAAACCTGTTGGACTATAACCTGGAGTTGTGTGATTTTTGATTATGTTCACCCCAGTCCAACACTGGCACCTCCAAATCTTAGAGATGTACAGCACAGAAACAGACCTTTTGGTTCAACACATCCATGCCAACCAGATATCCTACATTAATCTAGTCCCATTTGCCAGCAATTGACTCATCTCCCTCTAAACCCTTCCTATTCATATACTCATCCTGATGACTTTTAAATACTGTCATTGTACCAGCCTCCTCCACTTCCTCTGGCACCTCATTCCATACAAAGAATTGTCCCTTGGATCCATTGTGAAGCTTTCCCCTCTCATATTAAACCTATATCCTGTACTTTTTGAGTCCCCTACCCCAGGGAAAAGACTTTGACTATTTATCCTATTCATGCCCCTCATGATTTTATAAACCTCTATATGTTCACCCCTCAGCCTCCGATGCTCAAGGGAAAACAGCCCCAGCCTATTCTGCCTCTCACTACAGCTCAAACACTCCTTCCCTGGCAATATCCTTGTAAATCTTTTCTGATCCCTGTCAAGTTTAACAATATTGTTCCTAAAGCAAGGAGACCAGAATTGAAACAAGTATTCCAAATGTGGCCTCACTAATGTCCTGTACAGCCACAACATGACTTCCCAGCTCCTATACTCAATGCACTGACTAATAATGACAAGCATATGAAATGCCTTTTCTCTGTCCTATCTACCTGTGACTTCACTTTCAAGGAACAATGAACTTGCACTCCAAAGTCCCTTCGTTTGGCAACTCCCTAGGACCTTACTATTAAGTGTATAAGTCCTGTCCTGATTTGACTTATTAAAATGTAGCACCTCACATTTATCTACATTAAATTTTATCTGCCACTCCTCGATCCATCGGTCCATCTGATCAAGGTCCGTTGTATTCTGAGGTAACCTTCGCTGTCCACTACACCTCCAAATTTGGTGTCACAAGCTGATCACAGGCCTCCAGTCCGAAAAGCATCCACCATCACACTTTATCTCCTACATTCTTGCCAATTTGGTGTCCAAATGGCTAGTTCTCCCTGTATTCCATGTGATCTCACCTCATTATCCAGGCTACCATGGGGAACCTTGTCGAACATCTTCTGAAATCCAAATAGATCATGTCCACTGCTCTGGCCTCATCAATCCTCTTTGTCACTTCTTCAAAAAATTCAAATAAATGAGTGAGGTACTATTTCCCACACACAAAGCCATGTTGACTATCCCTGAGCTGTCCTTGCCTTTCCAAATATATGTAAATTCTGTCCCTCAGAATCCCCTTCAACAACTTTCTCACCTCTGAGATCAGACTCACCAGTCTACAGTTCCCCGTCTTTTCATTACTATCTTTCTTAAATAATGGCACCACGTTTGCTAACTTCCAGTCTTCCGGCATGTCACCTGTGGCTATCCATGATACAAGTAATTCAGCAAGAGGTCCAGTAATCACTTCCCTAACTTCGCACGAAGTTCTAGACTACACCTAATCTGGTCCTGGGGATTTATCCACTTTTATGCATTTTAAGATGTCCATCACCTCCTCCTCTGTCATATGGACACTTTTTAAAACATCCCTACTTATTTCCTTAAGTTCTCTAGCTCCCACATCCTTCTCCACAGTGAACACTGATGCAAAAATCTTGTTTAGTATCTCCTCCATCTCCTGCAGTTCCACACAAAGGCCACCTTGCTGATCTTTGAGGGGCCCTATTCACTCCCTAGTTACTCTTTTGTCCTTAATGTATTTGTAGAAACTCTTTGGATCCTCCTTAACCCCAGTTGCCAAAAGCTATCTCATGTCCCCGTTTTGCCCTCCTGGTTTCCCTCTTATGTATATTCCTACTCCCCTTATACTCCTCAGTGTATTTACTCCATCCTTGCTGTCTAGACTTGGCATATGATTCCTCTTTTCTCTCGACCAGGACCACAATTTCTCTAATCATCCAGCAGTAGCTACACCTACCAGCCTTGCCCTTCACCCTAACAGGGACATACTATTTCTGCATTCTTCTCAGCGAAAGGTAGCAATATGATATGTTATGAACATAAAAACATGAAATAGAGGAGCAGGCACTTATCATGTGGCCCCTCAAGCCTCTTCTGACATTCAATAAATTTATGGCTCATCTGACTCTGTCCATAAGTCCACTTTCCTGCCTAAACCACATAACCCTGACTCCCTTGTAGAACATTTCTAACTCAGTCTTGAATAAATTAAATCACCCATTACCTCTGATCCTCTCTCTGTTCAAGAAAAGTTCACCTGCCTGGTTTAAAATTTCAATGAAGCTTGGAGGTTGGCCGTCAGTCATCATTAACTGGTGCATCCTCATGAATTCACCTCCATCAAGCAGAGTCCATCTGTCAGTCAATCAACACTCTTCTCAAACACTAGGAATACTATTTTCTCTTTAGTTCAGTAATTCTTGCAAATTGTCCTGATGGGCATGTGATTAAAAAAAATTGATTAAACGTGTCTTTTTTCAGCAATACAGAAGTTTGGAGCTACCAAATGATTTTTTTTCCCCTGGGGTGGGAGAATCCAAAACTAGAGTGCATAGGTTTAGGGTGAAAGGGGAAACATTTAAAAAGGACCTAAGGGGCAACCTTTGCACACAGAGGGTGGCGCATGTTTGGAATGAGCTGTCAGAGGAAGTGGTGGAGGCTGATACAATTACAACATTTAACAGGTATCTGGATGGGTATATGAATAGGAAGGGTTTAGAGGGATATAGGCCAAGTGCTGGTAAATGGCACTAGATTAATTTAGGGTAACTGGTCGGCATGGATGAGTTGGACCGAAGGGTCTGTTTCCATGCTGTATATCTCTATGACTCTTAACTTTCTTTCCTAAAAGTGATACCTTCCTTGGATTCAATCAGGACAGAGCAGCGAACCTGAGGAGGTAGAGGCAGTGGCATTCTGGTAATGTCTCTAAGCCAATTTTCCAGCAACATCAGTCAATATTCTGGGCTCATTGGTTTTAATTCCACCATGGTAAAATTTAATTCATTTTTAAAATAAAAATCTCACCTATAGGTGCTCATGCAACAGCTGTCTATTGTGAGAAAACCATTTGTTCACTAACGTCCCTCAGGGAAGACAATCTGCCATCTTTCCCTGGTCTGACTTACATGTGATTCCATTTTAATATTTCATAACACGTTCCAGAACAACGCATGGTTGACTTTTAACTGCCTAATGAGTAATTTGGGATGGGCAATAAATGCTTGTCTAATTAGCAACGAAGACATCGCAGGAATGAATGTGAATAAAAGCAGGAACTCAAATGAGCAAAAAGAAACCAGCTTTTTGTGTAGCCAGCAGCACCAATTCCCAAACGCATTGGTCCTGCAGCCATCTGACATGACCCTTGCTGGAAGATTTTCATTGGCCTGTGGATGTAAGTGTTTAACGAGGTTAAGTGACTGTCTCTCCACAATTCAATTGCTCGTGGCTAGAGCAAGGGAAGGCTGGCTACTTGGGTAAAATCTTTGCAGCATCTGAGTCGAGGGAACAGAAGAAGAAATAGCTTATTCTAAATCATAAATAGGGGAACAAAAGACTCATGTTTACTTCTTTCCACTGGAATAAAACAGAACCAAAATCATCCGAAGTGACTGATTTACTTGATAATTGAGTATTATTTTAAAATGTCACTGGTTCACCATCCACATGGGTGTTTTCCTGATGGTGGAAATATTGAATCAATTTTTTGCACAATGGTGTCTTTACTGAGTCACTGCACGTATGCACACACAACATGGATCTGTGAGGGAAAAAAAAACAAAACAGAAATCTCAGAGAGATTCTCCTCAGAGAAAGAAACAAAAAAATTGTCACTGCCATTGATACATTTTGTTATTCTTTTTAATCCATCAGTTTGCTGTTTACTTGTAAGCCGTATGCTCGTTTTCCTCTTCACAGTGTTCCTAAAAACTTGAACTGCTTGCTTTCTGAACAGTTTTTACACTTGAATGGAAAAATGAATACATCAGGCACATTCCAATGGCTGTCAGCTTATGAAGAGTAATGTCGGCTTTGACCGTTCAGCAATTTGTGAATCTTTTTTCAGATTCTAGCTGTAAAAAGAGTTTGTGGAAAATGAATGAGTTTGCGCAGAGTCTAGCACGATTGCCAAAACAGCCTCAATGTCCTCTAGATCATGGCAGTTTCTGTGCCCACTACTGACATACAGATCTTGCAGTTGCTCGGAATCTGAAGGTAAGGCTAATTGCTAAGACTAATTGCCCAAAGAACTGGGTTTTTTTAATCATACAATCATGGCTAGCCACAGCAAATGTCTCAATAATTGTATGAATTAGGAATTATGCCATAGAGTCTAAAAGCAGAAACATGTTTAGTATGCCAAGTATTTCCATACTGGATTCCAGCCAATGCCTTGTACAACATCAATGTTTATTCTCTTAGATCCTTGAACATATCAGCCTTCACTGTCTTTGAATTGTGAAGTCCAAGTTATATCTTGGCCATGTTCACAAACCTATAACATCTCACATTTTTCCCATTTCAAATGAAATCATTGCTGTTTTTCCCTCCTACTGCCTGACCTACTGAGTGTTTCCTGCATGTTCTGTATTTATTAGTGAAATTACTGAATAACAGGGGATATGAAGCATTTTAGATAGGGCAGAGTGGGAAATACATTGTTAAGGAAAATGTATTTCCATTTTATATATTACAAAGTATTCCCACTCACTGAATGCAAGTGCCTATAAGTGTAAGTTCAATGGGATCATTAATTGGTCCAAAGTCGTTCTCAGGCACCTTGCTCTCTGCTCATCTGTTTCTCCCTCTCTGTGCAGTCAATTTTTTTAAAATTTCAAAATTATACTTTATTCATAAAAAATTATCTTGATATATACATAGTCACAGATGCAGTTTAGTTCAGTGACATATCAAAGAAACAAACAACTATTGGAGTTAGACTCCATCCAACAAAACAAACACATCTCTACTTGTACAAGACTATACTCACATGCATTTGAGACACTGAGAGGGTCAGATATCTGAGTGGACTCCCATTTAACTTCAGCAGAAAGACTTCAGATGGTAGTCTTTCTCCGCTGCCCTAAGTTTTAGTGTGTCCTTCAGTACCTAGTCCTGGAATGTGCCAGTCTGCAACACTCTGTTCAGATCAACTCCTTGTACTGGAAGACCAACACGTTTCAAGTAGACCAAAGAGTGTCTCGCACTGAGCTGATGTTCCTCTAGGAGCAGTCGCTATTTGTCTCGGAGTGTGTCCCAGGGAACAGTCTGTAGAGAACAGAGTCATGGAGCTGCTCGAGATGGGCCTCGACGAAAACCACTGCATCTTCTTCCAGACTTCCATTGTAAAGGCTCATTTCAGCAGGAGATGTGTGACAGTCTCTACCTGCCACCCATACTGCTCCCAGGGCAGTGTGTGGTGGCACAGACCAACCAGATGTACATGAGGGATCTTGCAGGCAGTGCCCTTCTCACCACCAGCAACGTGATGTCTTGGTGCTTGTTGGAAGGTTCTGATGATGAAGCATTCTGCCAAATGACAATCTGCTCAGGGAACAGCCCGACAGGATCCACCCTCTCCTTTTCCCACAGTGTCTTGAGGATTCTGCATGCCAACCACTTCCTGAAGGATTTGTTGTCAACTTTGCAAATTTCTGCAGACAAGTCAATCCCATCTGTCTGGCAGAATGAGTACAGTATCAGAAGTAAAATCACTGTGTACAAGTCCTGCTCTGTTTCCAACCCACAGTTATGTGGGAGGACGTGTCTTTCTGATGAGCTGTTAAATCTAGAACCTGACCCTCACTTTCTGGTAAATGAAGAAGATCCAATGGAACTTAAAAAAAAACAGCATTTCTCCCTCTCTGGCTCTGCCAGGCATATCTGCCGACATAACACTAGTGACTGCACTTCAAAGCTTATCTATTGGTTGTAAAGTACACTGAGAGTCCCTGAGGACTTGCAAGGCGTAATATTAATCCACAAACCTTATATTTTTTTTTTCTTTTTCGTTCATCTTGGTTCCTCATCTAATTTCAATAATAATTAAAAAGCCCCAATTCAAAGTGTCTTTCTTCCTATTTAAAGTGTGGTGTGAATCAAGGAGAATTCCCGTCAGACATGATTTCAAGTGCTGTAGTCAACTTTATATCCATCAGTGCAGAAATTGAATCAACTTGTCTAGTTTTCATTGAAGTTAATGTATTTGAAATAAATCTGCCAACATTCTTCTTTGACAGAATTAAATTTATTGGGAGACCATAGATAAATTAAGTGGCTTTATTTCTGATCAATGATTTTTTCACACCATCTGGTCATAGTCACTTGACAAAATCTCTGTTATTGTAATAGTTGCTATCCCTTTGAATGGCGAGATAACCCGCTCCTTAGTTTATCATATCAGCTTTTTGTCATGTCAGACCTATCTGCAAGTGGCTGGGTCTGTGACCCAGCATTGTCAGCGTTAATCTCGCCATGCGGATGCTTCATTTCATCTCCTGTGCTATTGGATCCCATCAATTCCCCAGTTTATAACATATCAGCAAACAAAATCAGTGATCTGAGTCCAGCAAAAGCTGTCAGACACAAGAAGATCTTTACCTTGCCGCTTTTCTTATTATTCTGAAGTGGCTATCAGCAGTGAAACTTTCTTTTCTTGATACTGAGATTTTGGTGTAAGTTTTTAGTTTGAGCAATATACCTTAGAGTCATAGAGATGTGCAGCATGGAAACAGACCCTGCAGTCCAACTCGCCCATGCCAACCAGATATCCTAATCCAATCTAGTCCCACCTGCCAGCATCTAGCCCATATCCCTCCAATCCTTTCCTATTCAAATACCCATCCAGATGCCTTTTAAATGTTGCAATTGTACCAACCTCCACCACTTCCTCTGGCAGCTCATTCCATGCACTAATCGTTACTGAAAACTAAAATCGCTGCAGATCGCAGCAGGTCAGGTAGCAACCATGGAGACAGCAAGCTAACATTTCAAGTTCAGATGTTTCTTCATCAGAGCTGACGTCATGTCAGCACTGATGAAGAGTCATTTGGACTCGAACTGTTAGCTTACTCTCACTCCATGGATGCTGCCTGACCTGCTGCGATCTCCAACATTTTTAGTTTTCAGTTCAGATTCCAGCATCTGCAGTAATTTGCTCCTTCCTTATAGTTGCTTCATTTTTAAGCTGATGAGTTCAAAGGAAAGTTCAAAGGTTCAAATGCAACTTTTAATGATTGCATCATATTCAGTGAGAGCCCAAGAATGAATACCATTCCACATACACATGGCATTAAATCTATCAAATAAAATCCATTTTTAACAATGACGATATATCAATGGTGGAAGGATTCCGAAAAAGCATTCCTGAAATCCTTCAAGTTGCACCTATTTTCCCAGGAGATAGATTCAGTGATATAATCACTATATTGGTTAAGAAACCTGGCAGAGAGGTGACTGTGTAAATAACACAATAATGTTATTGATATTTTGGACAGGTGAAGACTGGAAACCATACCAGTGCAAATTAAGAAACATTAATTAAGGGCAGCAAATTAAGAGCGGCACGGTGGCTCAGTGGTTAGCACTGCTGCCTCACAGCACCAGGGTTCCAAGTTTGATTCCAGCCTCAGGTGACTGTCTGTGTGGAGTTTGCACGTTCTGCGTGGGTCTCCTCCAGGTGCTCCAGTTTCCTCCCACAATCTAAAGACGTGCAGGTCAGGTGAATTGGTCATGCTAAATTGCCCATAGTGTTAGGTGCATTAGTCAGAAGGAAATGGGACTGGGTGGGTTACTCTTCAGAGAGTCGGTGTGGACTGGGTGGGCCGAAGGGCCTGTTTCCACACTGTAGGGAATCTAATCTAATTTATTAACGCATTACATTGTTTACACAGATATAGCCCTGCCAGACTCCATCAGAACCTGCTTCCCCCGGGGTCCCATTCCATCCCGGACATCATTTGATATCAAAGATAATGCGTTCTAACTATTTAGCAAGACAGATGACACTATAGCCCCCCCACCAGGTCTTTCTTGCAATCCATCAATTATATATATTTTCATCCTACTCCCACATACCTTATTCAAAATAATGGAAGTAGTCAATTTCCAACAGTGTTCTTGGCTGATTTTGAGGAAGTAAAGGGATGCGTGTATTCCATTAGCTTCTTGTTGGAATGCATTGACAGAGCGGGATGCCGGCTTCTCACAACAGGAGCTAAGACACCAACAACGATTGACAGTAAAAACTGTGCAGATTGATCAAAGAATATCAGATTCAAAAGAAATATTTTCTTGCGGACCTGAAACATCAAAGAAGGAAGACAACAAAATAAAATTCTCATTCTCTTCTTTCTTTGTTTAACCTCTTTCCTTTACATGCTCGGGAATGGTTAAAGAGTCAGAGCAATTTGAACTCCAGTGAAGAACTTCACATCTGTATCATTCTCTGCTGCTGCATAGATGACAGAAATATTCAACGCATCATTTTGGAGTGAAACAGGTGGAATGCAAGAAGACCAAAGATCATTTTAAAGACAATTCTGAAGACACAGAAAGGTAGATTTCCTTTCTATGGCTGAGGTAAGCTTTTTGCTTTCAAATATCTTTCAAACTCTTTGGAGCTTGTGGCAGTTCTCCTACGGACATGGATATCTTGGGGACTCCAGCAGGAAGTAAGATCTCATCATTCTGAACATTAGCATAAACTCAAAGATTTGAGGAACTTTGGACACCAGGGTGGACGGTGGGATCCATAAGAATTCCTCAGAGTATTCGGAGCCCCACACCAGATTGAAAGCTCAACTTTAGAATTAGCATCTCCTGAACAGCAGACGCACTGATAACAGAACCATATCTATCATTGGTACTGAAAGAACTCCACAGAGGCCAGTATCTCATCATCAAGCCACCCTTCATGAAGAGTCTTCAATGCTGGTCCAGCTTCCTCAGAGCCAGCTCTCAGAGTGAACAGTATGTCTGACACTCCTGGTTGTTTTCTCTTTTTTCTCTTTTAAACCCCACACTACTGCCTAACTGCGGTAGTGCTTATTTTTCCCCAGCACTCATGATGTGTGTGTGCAGGTGTGAGACACAGTGAGAGACACAAAGTGCATGAATCTTTATTCAATTTCCACCACCAGGAAGATAGGCAACACCCGAGTGGCCAGTGACAAGCAGTGCCCTTCACATCAAAGGGCAATGCTGTGTGATCAAACAGTGAAGGGGAGGGCAGGGACTAAATCAAAATAGAGTTGGAGTGGGAAATTATGCACTCCACTCCCTGCGGCGCCCACCTCTCCCTGAACAACACTAGGGTGTTGGTGGACACCGTGTGCTCCTTTTCCAGAAACACCCGGGCCCTAACGTAACAAGAAGAGGGGCAGGCAGTCGGCCCTAACAACCCTCTCCACGGCCCACTGCCTGGATCAGTTTATGGCCAGGCCCAGGAGCAGACCCACGAGGAGGTCCTCAGACCTGCCCTCCTCCCTCCACACTGGCTGCAACTCTCCTTTTTATATTTTTTTTAATTCAGAGTGAGCAGAACCTCTGACCCTCCTGGTTATTTTTTTTCTGACCCCCAAAATACCGCCTAACTGCGGTAGTGCTTATTTTTCCCCAGCACCCATGATGTGTGTGTGCAGGTGTGAGACACAGTGAGAGACACAAAGTGCATGAATCTTTATTCAATTTCCACCACCGGGAAGATAGGAAGACACCCGGGTGGCCAGTGACAAGCAGGACCCTTCACAAAAGGGCAATGCTGTGTGATCAAACAGTGAAGGGGAGGGCAGGGACTAAATCAAAATAGAGTTGGAGGGGGAAATAATGCACTCCACTCCCGGCGGCGCCCACCTGTCCCTGAACAACTCCAGGGTGTTGGTGGACACCGCGTGCTCCCTCTCCAAGGACACCCGGGCTCTAACGTAACCGCGGAAGAGGGGCAGGCAGTCGGCCCTAACGACCCCCTCCACGGCCTGCTGCCTGGACCTGTTTATGGCCAGTTTGGCCAGGCCCAGGAGCAGACCCACGAGGAGGTCTTCAGACCTGCCCTCCGCCCCTCCGGACTGGCTGCAACTCTCCTTTTTATTGTTTTTTTTTAACCCCCACACTACCGCCTAACTGCGGTAGTGCTTATTTATTCCCTAGCACCCATGGTGAGTGTGTGCAGGTGTGAGACACAGTGAGAGACACAAAGTGTACGAATCTTTATTCAATTTCGACCACCAGGAAGATAGGAAAACACCCGGGTGGCCAGTGACAAGCAGGACCCTTCACAAAAGGGCAATGCTGGGTGATCAAACAGTGAAGGGGAGGGCAGGGAGTAAATCAAAATAGAGTTGGAGAGGGAAATAATGCACTCCACTCCTTGCAGCACCCACCTCTCCCTGAACAACTCCAAAGTGTTGGTGGACACCGCATGCTCCTTCTCCAAGGACACCAGGGCCCTAACATAACCACTGAAGAGGGGCAGGCAGTTGGCCCTAACGACCCCTCCACGGCCTGCTGCCTGGACCTGTTCATGGCCAATTTGGCCAGGCCCAGGAGCAGACCCACGAGGAGGACTTCAGACCTGCCCTCCGCCCCTCCGGACTGGCTGCAACTCTCGTTTTTATTTTTTTATTTTATTTCTTTTTAATTTTTTTTTATTTTTTAAAATTACCCCCACACTACCGCCTAACTGCGGTAGTGCTTATTATTTTTATCCCCAGCACCCATGGTGTGTGTGTACAGCTGTGAGACACAGTGAGAGACAAGGTGTACAAATCTTTATTCAATTTCCACCACCAGGAAAAGTAGGAAAACACCCGAGTGGCCAGTGACAAGCAGTGCCCTTCACATCAAAGGGCAATGCTGTGTGAACAAACAGTGAAGGGGAGGGCAGGGACTAAATCAAAATAGAGTTGGAGAGGGAAATAATGCACTCCACTCCTTGCAGCACCCACCTCTCCCTGAACAACTCCAAGGTGTTGGTGGACACCGCATGCTCCTTCTCCAAGGACACCAGGGCCCTAACATAACCACTGAAGAGGGGCAGGCAGTTGGCCCTAACGACCCCTCCACGGCCTGCTGCCTGGACCTGTTCATGGCCAATTTGGCCAGGCCCAGGAGCAGACCCACGAGGAGGTCTTCAGACCTGCCCTCCGCCCCTCCGGACTGGCTGCAACTCTCGTTTTTATTTTTTATTTTTTTTTTTTTAACACCCGAGTGGCCAGTGACAAGCAGTGCCCTTCACGTCAAAGGGCAATGCTGTGTGAGACACTTCTGTTTATTTTTTTTTTATTTTTTTTAAACCCCCACACTACCGCCTAACTGCGGTAGTGCTTATTATTTTTAACCCCAGCACCCATGGTGTGTGTGTGTGTGCAGCTGTGAGACACAGTGAGAGACAAGGTGTACAAATCTTTATTCAATTTCCACCACCAGGAAAAGTAGAAAAACACCCGAGTGGCCTGTGACAAGCAGTGCCCTTCACGTCAAAGGGCAATGCTGTGTGAACAAAACAGTGAAGGGGAGGGCAGGGACTAAATCAAAATAGAGTTGGAGGGGGAAATGATGCACTCCACTCCCTGCGGCGCCCACCTCTCCCTGAACAACTCCAGGGTGTTGGTGGACACCGCGTGCTCCTTCTCCAAGGACACCCGGGCCCTAACGTAACCGCGGAAGAGGGGCAGGCAGTCGGCCCTAACGACCCCCTCCATGGCCCGCTGCCTGGACCTGTTTATGGCCAGTTTGGCCAGGCCCAGGAGCAGACCCACGAGGAGGTCTTCAGACCTGCCCTCCGCCCCTCCGGACTGGCTGCAACTCTCGTTTTTATATCTGTCAGCCAGGGCTTTCTGATTGGACCAGATTAACAGCCCCAATCAGGGAACTCATAGTCTATGAGGTCCATCTGACTGACCTCATTACAATCATTCCATCCCTCTCCCTCTGAGTCCGAGGACAAAGGCTTTTTTCTTAGTAGCTCCTCCTGGAACATATTAGCACCAAGTCAGGTTCCTCTATCCCTGTTTCAGATACAGGTGGCATGTAACACACAGCAGCCACTTTGTGTGAGCATCTACAGTGACGAAGAACATTGAATCTATGAAGGCACTGCATAGTCGAAGTATAACAAAGACCAGGGTTTACCCGGTCATTCCCACAAATGTTGGGGAGCTGCCAGCAGTAAGTTTTGTCCTTGTCGGCACTCTGGGATCATCCCACCAATGTAACTAAGTACATTCAACACTGGCCACCAACATCTTCATTTTGGAAACCCATGGAGGACCCTGGTAGAGTTCAGCCAGTATCTGGCAGTGACCTTTGCTTGGGGCAATCACACTTGCTCCCCATACTAACATGTCCTCTACTGTGATCTGGTCTCTTCAGGTCCAAAAGAGATTTCTATTCTGGTTGTGACGGCCCTTTGGTTTCCCCTATCTCCATAAACTGTTCCTGTTTTGCCAAAACCAATCATTTTGTGTCCAAAGTCTGATATTGTCAGCTGTGACTGGACGTGTGTCCAGAAAATGTAAAATCAGAATGGACTCTTCCTGTGGCAGAACTACCGGTGGGGTATCTGCCAGCAGGTTTACATCTTGCCCTCCCAGATAATGTCTAACTTGTAATTTTGCCCACTTTATATGGAGCCCACAACTGAATTCGGCCTGAAGCCATGGCTGGCACTGCCTTGGCCTCCTTAAGTAGACCTAGCAGGGATTTGTGCTCCGTTATTATAACAAATTTAAGTCTGTAAAGGTATTGGTGGAACATCACGACTTCAAATATGACTGCCAAACCTTCCTTCTCTACCTGGGTACATTTACGCACTGCCTTAGCCAAAGTCCTGGATGCATATGCTATTGGGTGTTCCTCTCCATTGGGCCACCAGTGAGCTAATACTACCCCAATGCCAATGGGGAGGCATCACATGCCAATACCAGATCTCACTTGGGATCACAGTGTGCCAACACCTTAGAGGATGATAGCTGTTTCTTCACTTCCCTGAAAGCTATGGCTTGGCTATGGGATCATTTCCAAGGCTGACCCTTTTTTTAAGAGTTGATGCGAAGGTGCCAGGATGGAGGCCAAGTTATATCTGAACTTTCTGTAATAATTCACCAGCGCAAGGAAAGACCCAAGTTCTGGTACAGACACAGGAGCCAGGCTCATTTAATTGCTCTCACTTTATCTCCCAATGGGAGGAGCTCAGTCCTGACGACTCTGTAGCCTAAGTAGGTCAATGGGGGTGCCTGGAACATACGTATTCCCTTCAAGGCATATGCCCACCTGGGAGAAATGTCCAAGAACTATGCCCAAATTCTCTAAGTTCTCCTTATTGGTCTTCCCGGCTATTAGCACGTCATCAAAATCAATTGGAACCTTGTAAAATGTTCTCCATCAACCGCTGAAATATGGCACAGGCTTGCTGATAGCCCAGATCATTGTCTCGTATATTGGTACAAGCCCCAATGTGTATTAATAGGAGCAGTCCTCAGCTAACTGCAATTGCAGGTACAATGGTTCATGTCCAACTTGGTGAAGGACAGCCTCCTGCCGGCTTTGCGTATAAATCCTCTTTGTGAGGGACTGGATATTTATCCAGCTTCAAACGTGCTTTACCATTTGTTTAAAATCCCCACAAAGGTGAACCAACCCATTGGACTTCACAATCAGCACAACCAGTGCTGCCCATTCCACAAACTGGACTGATTTGATGATTCTTTTCTTTTCCAGCCCCCGATTTCTGCCCATAAGGCAAATGGCACTGGGCAGGCCTTCCTGGTCAACATGCATTGTAGCCTTGGATCCCTTGATATTCCTAGACCTTCCTTGAAGATGCTGGGTATTTTATTAGAACTTCACTCAGGCAGCCATTTTCTAATTAAAAAACTATTGAACCAATCATTGTGAATTTTGCTCAACCAATTTCGCCTCATTAAGCTTGGACCTAAACATTTTACTGGAAAAGCGCAGCAGGTCAGGCAGCATCCAAGGAGCAGGAGAATCGACGTTTCAGGCATGAGCCTTTCTTCAGGAATTTCCTGAAGAAGGGCTCATGCTCGAAACGTCGATTCTCCTGCTCCTTGGATGCTGCCTGACCTGCTGCACTTTTCCAGCAAAACATTTTCAGCTCTGATCTCCAGCATCTGCAGTCCTCACTTTCTCCTAAACCTTTTACTACAATCAGTGGGAACTGAACCAGTTGCTTCTCATAAGAGATCGGAACTAAAATTGCACCCTTAGTCTGCAAAGGTTCGCCCATATCGGTCCTCAGGCTAGCCGAGGTCTTCTGCAAATTTAAGGATTGGAGTCCAGAGTACAATTCCTGGTGAAGGGCTTATGCCCACAACATTGATTCCCCTGCTACTCGGATGCTGCCTGACCTGCTGTGCTTTCCCAGCATGACACTCTCCACCACATTTTGTTAAAAATTACTGAAAAGGCCACAACAGTATCAACCTCCATTAGAACTGTGTGATCATTTATCTAGATGTTTATTTTAATTGATTCTGAATTGGTTGTTGCTAAGCAATTTAATTGTTACAAAACAGCTGTAGATGGACTTTCCAAGGTGTTTACTCTCCTGTATACTGGCCTATGAGCTCACTTACTCTATTTGGGTCAAGCGAGACTCTTTGGCTATCTCGAGTCCGCATATCGGCAGTAACTACAAAGGCTGGTTGGTCAGAATCCTGAAGAAACTGTTAACCATTTGGCCGAAGTTTAGCTTGTTTTGGGAGTTTTACTGTGAGCTGATCTAGAGTCCCCCTGTTCAGGATACGTCCAGAGTGAGGCTATGCAATTGCTTTCACTCAAGTCGTGCTCTCCAAGCTCAGTCAGACTGGCGAGGGGGGCCACTTCCATTGGAATATCCTGCAACTCATAGGCTCCACTTACCACATTTTCCAATGATAAAGATAGTTGTACTGTCTGTTTGAAGTCCTGTTGGGCTTCGGCTAGTAGGCAGTTTTAAATGGTTAGAGGATTAATCCCACGTACCAAACAGAGTCTCAGCATCTCACCATGAGTTAAACCAAAGTAGCGTGCCTCTGCCATGCTTTAATCTAGTCAAAAATCCTAATGCAGATTCCCCCTGTTCTCAAATTGTTGAGTACAACTGATAGCAGCTCAGACTTAGAGGAGGCTTGGGGTTGTAAAATTCTTTAACTAAATTCATCAACTCTTGAAAGGTTTCAGGTTTTGGTGCCTCAGTAAAGTTCGGCTCCTAATAACTGAAAAAGCTGCAGGTTCACAAGCTGTCAGAAGAATTGCTTGTTGATTTTCATCTTCCCCATTTGCCCAGAAAAAAGTAACACGTTCTTGTTACTCACTGGGCCCAGTCGTCAACAGCACGATAGAACGGGTCAACTTTCCCAAATAATTTCTGAAAGATGTCAGAAATCTTTCCCCCAACACAAAGATGGCTTTTGCGAGTGAATTTCTTCAGGAGCGCATTATTTCTCTCGTTGCTACTGAAATAGCTCCCATCCCCAAGTCATTCTTTATTTACACGTGATCCAACTACCTCAGAGCCAGTTCTCAGGGTGAACAGAATGTCTGACACTCCTGTTCCATCTATTTATTCTAATCTCCTGGGTTTATTTTTCTTTTTACTCAGGAGATTGTGAAACTCCAAGTTATATTCCCCACAGCGCCCATGTTGCATGTGTTGTGTAGTAAAACACAATTCATGTAAATACCTTTATTCAACATGACACCGCTAGGAGAAATGCCCACGTGGCCAGGGAACGAGGAACAAGCAGAGCATGAGAAAGGTGAAGGGAGAGGGTGGGGATAAAATCAAACTAGAATTGAAGAGGAGATAAAGCACTCCACATCCACCAGTGCCCACCTCTCCCTGAAGGCGTTGATGGTCACCACATGCTCCATCTCCAAGGATACCCAGGCTCAAATATACGTGCAGAAAAGGGGCAGGCAGTTGGCAGGAACCACCCCCTCCACGGCCTGCTGCTCCTGAATCTGTCTCTAGCCAGCTTGGCCAGGGAGCAGACCCATGAGGAGATCCTCCAACCTGCCCATACCCCTCCGCACAGCAGCCAAAAGATCAGGAACATGGGGCTGAGTTGCAATCAAACACAGAGGAGAAGGTCCTTCAGAAAAAGGGAGTGCAAACGCCTTCAACCAATATATACCTGATCCATGAACTCCACAGCACCACAGAACAAGCAGATGGCTAGGAGTCCAGGAACCACCACAATCTTCAGTTGCATGGGATTACTGCATGCAACAGCCTCCACCCCAGATCCCCGAGGGAAAGGGGAAAGACTCCCATGTAGGGAGCCCTAAGTAAGTAGGCATTCCAAGTCATGTCCAGGTAGCGGATGAAAGAGAAGAGATGGATGGTGTGCAGCAGCCTAGTGCATTGCTCACCATTTTGTCTCTCTAGAGTCACTGAGTCATAGAGACATACAGCAATGAAACAGACCCTTTGGTCCAACTCATCAATGCTGATCAGATGTCATGAATAAATCTAGTCCCATTTGCCAGCATGTGACCCATATCCCTCTCAACCCTTCCTATATATATACTCATTCAAATGTATTTTAAATGTTGTAATCCTACCAGGCTCCTCCATTTCCTCTGGCAGCTCATTTCATATGCACACCACTGTCTGTGTGAGAAAATTGCCTCTTTGGTCCCTTTTAAATATTTCCCCTCTCACCTTAAACCTCTACCTTCTAGTTCCAGAGTCCTCCTACAGGGAAAAGACCATGTCAATTTATCCTATTCATGCCCCTCATGATTTTATCAACCTCTATAAGGTCACCCCTCAGCCTCTGACACTCCAGAGAAAACAGCTCCAGCCTATTCAGCCTCTCCCTGTACTTCACATCCTCTAATCATGGCAGCATCCTTGTAAATCTTTTCTGAAACCTTTCAGGTTTCACAACATCCTTTCTAAAGCAGAGAGACATGCAACATATATTCCAGAGGAGGCTCAGACTGTGGGGCACAGGCTCCCGCGGAGGGTATGGGATCCCGGGGTCAATATGAAGTTCCATCTGAGGCTGAGTACATGCAGACAGGATCCCATCACACACCTGAGCATCCTCCAACTGGTGCACAATGCAGGCTCCAAGCACTGTCATTTTTGAAGCGTTGGGTGGCAGTAGTCATGGGCTAAATGTCCACAGCCACCCTTTGTGCTAATTCTTGTGGCAGCATTCAGCCCAGGACCTCACTACCTAGCATGTCCCCAACACTGGTCACCCTCATGTCCGTGGCCCTCCCTCTGCCAGTCACTCAAATGTGATTGTGGAGATGAGACACTCGTGTTTATATCTGTCAGCCAGGGCTCTCTGAATGATTAGCCAGATTAGCCAGATTAATCTAGCTCCCAGCCAGATTAACAGGCCCAGTCAGGGAACTCATATGCTATTAGACGCAGCTGGCTGACCACTTTACAATTACTAAGGTACACCTCCAGATACTGCTCTATGGCTAACGTATTCTACTAATGCCACTTTAGTATACTTTAAATGTGGATTGGAATTTGCACACTCCTGTACCGCAGCATGTTTATTTTCTTCTGTTGCACCATTTCTAACATGGGAATCTCTTGCTGTTGCTTAATACTCTGTGACTGCCATTCTCCATGGAGCCAGGTCCCTCTTGTCCAAGTTCCATGCAATCTTGTGAAAAGGAGCACTGATTTCCTGCAGAAATTCCGTTGCCTCTTCTTCAATCACTTGCTGCATGAACAGTTTGCCAGGGATTGCATGAACATCTATTGAGTTTAGCTGAGAACATAAGCATTACAAATTATTTTTGATATGTCCAGCTGAGTCATGGAGTGGTACCACATCACACAGTTATTGGCAGGCAGGTCCATCTCTTGCTGAACAGCTACAGGAACAATAGCAATATGTACTCTTACACTCCGCGCAATACAGACTATTGTCAAATCTTCAAGTGTGAAAGGCTACTGTCATTTGTCTATTCCCTGTCTTTCTGTTCCAGCTGATTGTCTTGCAGCATTCTCCATTCTGAAATGCAAAGCACTCTGGAAATTTTCGGTTCCTTTCTTCTTATTTATGAAGGCCTCCTGCTCAAACATTTACCAACGAGTGAATTCCTTTCCTTTTTCAGAGCCTTGATTTCCTTTCTTTAGGCCTGATTAAATGCTATCTTGGTCCTTTTAAATAGAGACATCATGGATGCCATCTACACTTTCTTCGAAGAGCAAAGCAAGAGCCAGGACCTCCTTCTCCAATAAATCATCAACATCAGTGACCTGTACAGTCTCGTTCAGTCTTTTCTGAAGAGGAAATTATGTTCTAGCAGCAGGATCCAGGATGTACCTCTCTTTCACTTCATCTACCCTCTCATCAAAGAGAAATGAAATATCGAAGATTACATCCTGTGGTCTGAGAGAGAGTCTTATCAATGAAGGTGATTCACAGCGTATTGAGTCAACTTAAATTTATTCTGCTGCTGGAGAATAAAAACGATTTAAAGGCACTCAAGCTTCTGTACCTATTATGCAGTTTAGGAATAGCATGCATAAATATCATTCATCTCTCTCCCATCAATTGAATGTAACGTGTGCTCAAACCTTTCGTGGAATATCTCCTCAGGCTTAAAGTTGAATGGAATTGATTTTTTTTTCATTGCAGTGTAATTTCAGGAAGAATGGACCCACCTGTACCTGCTTCCAGTTTAAATTTGTATTTGTGTCATTAACCATTAGAGCTGTTTTCCAAAAATGCTCTTGTGTGTCCAGCCTCCCCCTAAGAAAAGTCCTCAGGATTACTTATTTCTTGGACAGTTGCAGATTGGAATGGTTTGGTTTTCAATATACCTGCATTAGCCTATGGGCAGGTTCTCCTACATAAGATGATGGTTCTGAAGGAGGCAATGTTCTGATTACATTGGCTCCACCATTCTAGTGATATCGCACATTGTCTATCAGAGGAGACAAAGGGCACAGGAGGATGAATCATCTGCTCTGCTCCACCAAAGTGTATATGCTGTCTACTCAGTTCAGCATGCTGTTATTGGGAGCACACATTGGAAAGATGCAACTACAGAGACTTGTCATGATGGAAATTAAATGCCAGGCATCTCCATCATATGCTTCATGTGCAACGAATCTCTATCACTTCATTGCAGCTAAAAATGTTGTACCATCGGTACCACAGTGATACTGCCACTCACATATCTGTCAGGGCTCATTCCTTAAGTGTAAAAGAAACCACGACCCTCAGCAGATCATTGACCTTTCACCAGCGTATTAGCAACCCTCAGATTGACAAATGGGCTAGGTCGGAATAAGTCACCTAGCTCCAGGAGACTTCTCTGTCCCCGTAATTAGAAAGTCCAAATTGTTTGCAAAGTTGAGGCTGTCTGATTTAGCTGACATTATGTCCTTCTTGGACAACAAGAATTCCAATAAAGCTTCATCCAGCATTCCCATAGCAATGTGGTCCCTTCGAAGCTCATTTCCCAATATTCCATACTGACAACTATCAGTGAAGTGGTACACGTCTGTTAGAAAGGAATCTATCATCTCCCCCAGCTCCAAGCTGTGCAATTAACTTTGCTTGCTCTATTATATGGTTGTGCCTCAAACTGAAATAAGAATCAAATGTCCTAATGACTTTATCATATGTGGCAATTTCTCCTTCAATCCGTGGCCTAATCAGAATGGCATATGCACCGTTGCCAATCGCATACAGCAATAGACTGGCCTGGTCCTTGTCAGGCTTCTCTATGAGTTGGTGACAGTCCAGTATTCATTGAAAAAACACACCAAGTCATAGAATCATCGAGTTATACAGCACAGAAACAGACTCGTCGGTCCAACTTGTCCATGCCAACCAGATATCTTAAATTAATCCAGTCTCATTTGCCAGCATTTGGCCTATTTCACTGTAAACTCTTCCTATTCATGTACCCATCCAGATGCCTTTAAAATGTCATGATTGTACCAGCCTCCACCATTTCCTCTTGATCCAGTGCACAACTTAGTCAAGGCCCTGTGACTGGTTCAGGGATTCAGGAATTGTTTCTATGGTTCTGCTCATTCCTAACAGTCATGGAACTCTGGTAACGATTAGTAATTCCAACTATTGTTCTGAAAGTTTTCTCGATTGGCTTGTTGCTTTCATGTCTTTATCAGTGTGAGCTAGGATCCTCAGTGAAAGGCTTTCAGGCCACTATCTCCATGTATAGATAAAATATCTGGATTCTGGATGCTTTTGAGGGCTGGAAACTGTACCAATCCAAACTAATGAATGTGCATTAACAGTTTATACTTTTCACAGAGATGTGGCTCAGTGCAATTCCATTCGAACCTCTTTCCCTCAAATTCTTCTGCCTTGTGGTCTGAAATCATCTGACTTTACTGTTGATGCAATCTAAAACAGCTATTAATCCTTGATGCCACAGTGATAAACACAACACCGACATCTCATGAACCAACTGTTGGTTCCATTCCAACTCGGTTCAAACGAATTTGCAGCAGAGCAGATTTTCCTTTTGAAGGTAAACTCCAAATATCATAGAAATGCATTAAGTTTTGAAAACAACATTCAGTTCTCTGTGAGTGTGTTTTGTGTGAGAGTTGCCATTTGCCACAAACTAATTATTCAAAACATACAACAAATGTTGATTTTCATAGCGCATGCTTCCCATTTTACATTACAGGCAAAACCATGTTGTAAAAATCTCCATTCCTGAAGCTGGTATAATTGCTGTTACACCATAGGAGTGCCAGTAGAAACATAAAGCACACTGACATTTGGAGCAATGAACAATAAGTCTGAAAGGGAAGAGAACAGATGAAAAAAATCAGAAGGAAAAGCAACATAGAGTCATAGAGTCATACACGAGGCTATCTATAGCAGCATTCCTTGAGCGTATGGTTTTTTTCTCGTTATCAAAGGTCACCAATCTTGCTTTGAGGGTAGCTTGGAGGAATTTAGCAGCAGCCATAATGCCTGTACTGAATAACAATAGCTTGCATTCATATAGCACCTTTAATATGATAAAATATTCAAGTCCTTAACAAGAGTAGAATGAATATGGTGAGTGCGTAGGAACATGGTGTTAAGATGGATGATTAGCCGTGATCTACAATTGAAGAGCAAGCTCAAGGGGCTGAAAAGCCTACTCCTGCTCCTATGTTCCTATTTCATAAGAATCAAAATTTGACCTGCAGCCAAATAATGAAATGTCAGACCAGGTGACAAATGCTTAGTCAAATAGGCAGATGTTAAGGAGCGCCTTAGGAGGAGAGATAGATAGAGTACCACAGATGGAATTCTAGAGATTAGGGCATGGACGGCTGAATACACAGCTGTCTATGGTGTTGCAGTGAATTGGACCCTTAGTTCTTTGCACAGTGAGATCTCAGTGTTAACCTCACTAAAACAGCTGTGACATTGTGTCCAGTTATATTCCACAGGAAGGAGATAATAAAGCTGTTGAGGATCAATATTTCTAACGAATGTTCAGCTAACATATAGATTGCACCTGGAACTAGGGCAGCAGGGTGGCTCAGTTGTTAGAATTGTGCAAGGGATTCAGGTTCATTTCCAGCCTTGGGTGACTGTATGGACTTTGCATGTTCTCCCTGTGTCTGTGTGAATCTCTGCCAGGTGCTCTGGTTTCCTCCCATAATTTAAAGATGTGCAGGCTAGGTGGATTGGCCATGCTAAAAGCAGGGTTATGATAATAGGGTAGGACATACTTGGAGATGGGCCAAATGGTCTCTTTCTGCACTGTTGAGATTCTATGTTCCTAGTTGCCTTTGTGAATCACCTATATGTGAATTGAAACATGTCCCCTACCTTGGGAAAATGATGGGGTTTGGTTTCAGGGCAGGACTTCTAGATTTGTGCCTCTACTACCATCTTTGCTCAGACAGAGCCACTGTCCATTTTCCAGAAAATTCAGTCCTGTGCAGCTCTATCCCTCCTGGTTTCTAGCCTTATCATCATGCACAGTGTAACAACAGACCATCAGACACTAGCCAGCCTGAAGCTTACATCAGTATCCAAAGAATGGACAGGAGAACATAGTCAAACATATCCAACTTGCTTTTTATTTGTTCATGAGATGTGGCTGAACCAGCATTTATTGCCCATCCCTATTAGTCTTTCAGAAGATGGTAATGAGCTGCCTTCATTAACTGTTGTATTCCATTTGGTGTGAGTACCTCCACATGTTGTAAAGGAGGGAGTTCAAAGATTTTGGCCCAACGACACTGAAGGATTGGTGATATATTTCCAAGTCAGGATGATGAGTGGCTTAGAGGTGATCTTGCATATGGTGGTGTTCCCTTGTATCTTCTGCCCTTGTCCTTCTAGACTGTGGTGGTCATGGGTTTAGAAGGTGCTATCTAAGGAGGTTTGATGAATTTCAATGGTGTATCTTGCAGATGGTGCACCCTGCTGCGACTGATCATCTGGGGTAGAGGGAGTGAGTGTTTGTGGATGTGCTGCCAACCAAGTGGGCTGCTTTGTCTTGGATGGCATCAATTTCCTTGAATGTTTTCAGAGCTGCACCCATCCAGGCAAGTGGGCAGTATTCCATCACACTCCTGACTTGTGTCTCGTAGGTGGTGGACTGCTTCCCAGTACAATGAACTTTAGATGAAAAAGATGGGAGGTGAGGACAGAATTGGAAAAGGGGAACTCTAGTTAAAATATGTTGTATTGAGCAACGAACTTTACTAATTCTGAAAAACATTTTTAAAAATGTAGGTTTGCTCTAATCTCCTGTACTGAGTCAGAAGTGAATAGTGGATCCAATAAAGTAACTTCATGTGCAAATGATGCATTTTTTCAATATTAATTTTTAGAAGAAAACATATATTTCATACAAAATAAATAATATGTAATTGTGTCAATGTCCTCAATTTATCAACTAAATTATACACTCTATGTAAAATTCATAAAGAAGATTTATTCTCCTGATCCATTATCAAATGCTGGGAACAACCGATGTTAGCTCCATTGACATTATCCAGGTGATATGCTACACACAGTTGTGTGACCCCTTTCATGTACATTTTACCCATTATCCAGCTTCTTCTCTTGATATTGCCAATTACCTTGTGCTTGAATTCATTGTTTTGAGATGCATAGGACTTTGACAAATGCAACGTTTGATCATCCCTCTGCTATTGCATCCACTTCCGTTCTGAACATGCTCGGTAACGGTAAGATTTTACTTAACTTGCATTAACTCCAGACAGTGGTGGTGTCGTAATAATAGCAGTCAATTAGTAATCCAGAGTTCAAACCTGCTATGGACCAGGTCAGACCTCCACACTCTCCCCCCAAAATATTTCAAGAAGGTCGCCTAAAGCCTAACTTTTTCTTATTTTAAAGGTAGGTGTGAAGTGGGTATTCCAGGAGGGATGCAGCTGGTCAAACCACTCAGCTTTAAGCAAAGATATTTTATTTAAACACTACAGTTGAAATACAAACAAAACAAAATGAAATTTAGAGAGACTCAACTATTGGAAAACTTAACCAATCTGATAAAAGTAACTATTACTAATGAACTGCTCCAATACATTAACACCACATAAACACGCT